>NW_028258364.1:1379921-1692566 GCF_053883595.1 Heterocephalus glaber
AATAGGACATGTACAAAGAAAAGTACAAAGAAGCCACTGTACTGAAAACAAAAACAAAAAAACTACATTGAAGGAAATGAATGGATCACAAGCTGTCCTCTCAAGCCTCTCCACGAAAGAAAGCCAGTGACTTCTGGTCTTTTAGCAAAATTCTCCCCCACACTTGGGGCTTTCAGTGAACCCTACAGACAATACTGTGGAAAAGGCTTGGTACTCCTTCTTCGAAGTGTTCATGCAGTTTTCACAGAATGCAAAAAAAGCTGAGGGTAGGTACATGGCAAGGATTGTCACCTAAGCATCCCAAAGATAGCACTTTCTGAATTACGTAGTTTCCATTATTGCGATGTTGTGATTGAGTTAAAACCTTTTGAAACAGGACAAAATCTGGCCATTACAGCTATCTGAATACTAAATGTAGTGTAATATGCAAGTAAAACTTAAATGTGTTATAGCCCAATTATAACAATCTTTTTTACTTTAAGCTTACTAAACGCAAGTAATACTGGGAAAATATTAACTCGCAGAGACTGTCTCTCTAGAATTTTTTTTTAAAATTTGATTCTTGAAAATGCTTT
This sequence comes from Heterocephalus glaber, assembly GCF_053883595.1. Lineage (NCBI taxonomy): Eukaryota > Metazoa > Chordata > Mammalia > Rodentia > Bathyergidae > Heterocephalus > Heterocephalus glaber. Next base: position 1,380,497 of record NW_028258364.1, read on the forward strand.
GATTCTACTAGATCAATGATAGTGAACCTTTTAGAGACTGAGTACCAAACTGCAACCCAAAACCCACTTATTTATCACAAAGTCCCAACACTACAATTAAACCTGAATACTGAGATTTCAGTTTACAACAAAACACTCTACATTAACATTTTTTGTCTTAAAAGAAAAACACAATAACACAAGTGGCATAGGTCACCACTACTGTACTGGATGATAACTTTAATATACTTTTGAAAATTTGGACCTATTTGCAAACAATAATCTGTATTTATTCAATGCCTAGGAAACAGGATTTCAAGTGATACTTGCATACTCATACTTATAGAAGCACAATTCATAAGAGCTAAATTTTGGAAGTAGTCTATATGCTCATCAAAAGATGACTGCATAAGGAAAATGTAGTATTTACATATAATGTATTACTGCTCTGCCATGAAGAAAGATAAACTTAAGAGTCATTTGTAGGAAAATGGATACAATTTAAGACTATAATGTTGAGAAAAGTAAATCAGACACATAAGCTTAAATATCGCATGGATTCTCTTATATAAGAAACTCAAATTATACATAAAAAGCTAAGTAAAAGATAGACAATAGGAAGTAGGGAGACAGATCTTTCTCAAACGGGAAGAGCATCAAGAGATGGAGGGAGGGAATAGAGGGGGGAGAAAGTGAATGAAAACAGGAATTAAGTTAATAAAGCTGTCTGGAATACAATGTGATACAATGTATAAAAAGGAAAATTAGAGTTTGAGGTGAAGCCCAAATTTACACTTGTTCACCCTACACTTTGACAGTGTTCTGTACTAGTTATGTGAGCTCCTCCCTAAAATCCTGAGTGCTCCTCCTCTGTGAGTTCTCTGGGGTTCTCCAGGCCAAAGGCGGGGGCATTTGCTTCCTTTGGGAGAACTGACAGGTACCACTTGCAGCTCAACCTCTGGACATAGCATCAGGATCCCTGCACACAACTAGCCAAAAACAAGGGCTGTTAAACTTGGAATCATAATTTCTTTAGTTTAAGTGGACCCTTGATTTACAACCTCAATTCGTTCTCAAGAGTAGTTTGTTACTCAAGATGGTTAATTGAAGGCTCAGGCTCCTCTACACAGCCTTTCAAAGTCTCTCTCCTAAATATAGGCAGATCTCAGTGTCCTTAGAGAGACATTGGCCCAACATTTCTCAATTAACCCCACACAGGAAAGGACGTTGTAATGTTCCTTCCAGAACTCTTTAAAGGATTAAATATTTATCTGAGACCATCTGGAAGCAAGAGCGGCTGGCATTTGGGTCATAACTCAAGACTTGGTCGTAAGTTAAAACTAAATTCCTGTCATAACCCCAAGTGTTTGTTTGTCAGGCCAGACATAACTTGAGGGTCTACTGTACTAAGAAACATAACAAAGCCAATGAAATGAGTAAATAATTGATAAAATGCAAAAAGTGTGCAGTAGGTGCCTCAGTTTCTCATTTTTCAAAAAGGAATCATAATACTAACTTCTTCATAGTTTTATAAAGCTTAAATGAATTGATAAATTTGAAAGCCCTGAAACTATTACCAAGAAGTCTTTCCTGAAATGTAATTAGTGGTCTTTGTATTTATTTGCACTTATCTTAACTATTTGAATCATTCTCATTAATAAATTTATATTAAAAAGTATATTAATTGAATTAAAAATATTTAAAACTTCTTGAGAAAACCAAAACACTTTTTTCCTGCAGTGATTTAAACAGCCTCTTCTATGACATAATCATATCGTCAGTAATCAAGTGAAGCAATGTAATAGGAACTTTTTGATTAACATCACCAGTTTGCATTAAGAAGAACCAAAACCCCTTTGCCTGTATAATGGGATCTGTTAAAAAACCACATTATTGACATTTTCGTGAAAGCTATTCACATACAAAAGAACTTCCTAAACCAATCTAAAATGAACTTAAACCTCTTTAATAAAACTCACTGTGAAATACATATTTTGAACATTGGAATTTAAAGCATACTATTAAAGGCAGTAATATTTGCTCAACCATTTACAGTTTATGAAGTACTTGAAATATATTTAATAAGTGATCCAATTTCTAATATTCACGTAGTATGAATGTGCTATTCTAAAGCAGAGTGAGAAACTTGCTGTGGAACTGCTTCCTCTCTTCCCCACCATCAGGGCAAGAATACTTTCTTAATAGGACTCAGACGGTATCTTTTGAGCACTCCAAAACTGAAGCAGAAAGCTAAAGTATTTTTATATCGAGAAAGATACTATTATTATGTTTTCTCTAAAGTTTATATTGTATAGCTAAAGTAAAAAGTAAAATTCAAGGGAAGCCTAAATTAGAATTGCTCTTCAGGGGATCAAGCTCATGTCTTAAAATGTGGGAAAAATGTATCATGTATATGTAGCTGATAAGCACTTTTAGAAAGCCAAAATGAAAAGGAAAATGTGTGAAAGAGAGAGCAAGGAAAATGGCTAAGAGCAAAATCATGAGTAGGTATTTAAAACAATATAAAATTTCCATGTGGAAAGTTCATATAAAGTGTGTAATTGTGCCCCAAACCTAACAGTGAGCCACATAAGCACCCGGATGTAGGGCTAGCTGCATGCATTGTTTCTTATGCATGTGAGACTTGAGTCTGGAGAAGCCATATATACCAGAATGAGAAGCCATATATACCAGTACAGTGAGAGGTGCTGATGGCACAGAACAAAGGGCAGCATCAGAAAAAGGATAAAACACTGCACTGGATATGCACCTGAAGCTCACTGAGTGACACTTCCATGTTTTCCAACTCTCCTAATAATTTAAATTATTTGCAACACCTCCCCATGCAGAGATACTTGCTTGTAAGTATCATTTAGCACCCAAATGCTGACAAATTTGCCTCTATCCAAGAATGTTCCTATTACTGGTGAAAATTCTACAAGACAAAACCTTTATATTTTCTATATTAAAATGTTAAAATCCATTTATCTGGCAGTTTATCATCTGTAACTCCTGAAAATTGATTTGTAATTCAAAGAATCATGACACTGTTAGGATTATTCTTCATTCATTTCCCTTTTAAAACTTTATCTTCAAATGACCATCATAAACATAAAGATATAATTTCCAATGCAATATTTCTTCTCACATAAAATCACATACATTTCTTTAAAAATAAGTACAATTTTTAAGAATGTTAATGAGCCAAAATATGATCTTACCCTGGTATGTGTACGAATATGCATCTTGAGTCCATCATTTTTACTGAATCCTTTTTCACAGTAAGGACATTGATAGGGACGCTCACCTATGAATAAAGGAAGTCTCTATGTCAGAAAAGTATGACTTAGCAGAGCAAGCCCTGTGCCATCACTGTTCCTGGGCTCAGGTCCTGGCCCCTACACCTGTCCTGCTTCACCCAGGGCTCCAGCACAGCTGGGCAGATGCAGTATGGGCAGTGGAAAAGCCTATGACCTTCTACCCTTGAAGGAGACATGGCCCAGAGTAAAACCAACACTCAGAAATCAGTTGCCTTCATTAGGTTTGCTGTATATTCCCTCTAATATCTGAACCTAGTTAAATTTCCTATTTTTAAGATTCTATTAAAAATGTTATATTAATCAATACCTGTCAATGTACTACTCATTAATAGGAGTCTTTATTTAACTGGTTCATTGATAACTTTGTTTAAAAAGCTTTCATATCTGTCTCAGGGGTATGAGTTTCAAAATAATTTCATAGGGGGCTGGGGATTTAGCTCAGTGGTTTCACCTCCTGCTGCACAAGCACAAAGACCCGAGTTTGATCCCCGGTACCAAAAATAATAATAATAATAATAATAATAATAATAATTTCATAAAACTGTTGAATATAAACATAACCTTTGGTTATTTAAAACACGTAACAATTGATCCATACTTTCTGATAAAGCCAAGTATACTTCACACAGATGTCATAATTTAAACAACAGTTAAGATGTTAAGACAAGCAAGCATACACATGCACATTGCATTTTAAAAAAATGTTACTGTGAAATTACAAAATGTGACAAAATGTAACCTCTCAAAGGAATCTGAAGATGCTGTCTTGTCAAAAGCTAATTATCCAGACTGAACAGCAGCTCAGAATCACTACTGCATTTATTCTTTCATTTAATAACGTACAAACATGGCAGGATGCTAGACCTTGGCTACATATATTAAAAAAGGGGGACACTAGGGATTTAGCTCAGTGGCACCATGCCTGCCTTGTAAGCACAAGGTCCTGAGTTTGATCCCTGGTATCACACACACACACACACAAAAACCCCAACAACAACAACAACAACAAAAATCATACCTTCAGCAAATATAAACCTTTTATCTGTCTGTCTAACTCCTCAGAGCCAGGTCTCTGACTAAAGTATCTACAATTCCTCTGCTCTCTTGTGTCCTGCCAGGTCCAACCTGAGCATCCTATGCACTGTCCCAGTGAGCGCCCTGACCTACCGGGGGAACAGTAAGCTCCCTGCTGCCTAACTCAATGGCCACTTTTCAAGCAAGACCCGCCTTGTCTGGTTCTCTGTCTTTGACACTGCATCATGCGACAGACAGCTAGATCCTGAGGCTCAAAGCCAACCAGGGGCATACAGGTCCTCACACTATGGGTCCAGTACATAATGTTCTACTGGTGGCCCCAACTAAATGGCATTTATGGCCTCTCCTCTTTGACTGTGGGAAAGTGTGGCTTTTCATAGTCAACAGAACAAGGGCTTTTAACATCTAGGAAACTTAATTTAATTTTCAACCCTAAGTGGATATAATGTGCTCGTCTTAATTCTAGACCTCTGTTAACCTCCTTTCCCCATCTCCAAACACCCAAATGTCCCCTAGAGGCTCTCATTGGGATACTGCACAAACAAATCAAAGTCGGCATGAATTATTCCGAATTCATGATCTTATGTTTCCATCTTGCATACCCTATATATTCTGTCCTGATTAGTTCATTCACCTTCATCCATTTATCAAATAAGAAACCTGGTAATAAAATTGTACTGTAGCTGGGACTCACACTAAATGAGATTTTAGCTGTTCTTGACACCAAAACACACAAAATGGGTAGCTATATGACATCATAGGATATGTAAATGTGTTCCACTACAGTAACCTTTTATTACCTGTATGTGTGCCATAACATCATGCATACTTTATATAGACACAATAAAATGTACTCAAAAAAGGAAAGAAAAGAAAAAAACCCTGAGAGACATCCAAGATGCTTTTTTCACTCATTTCTCCCTCATCTAGTCTTTAAGTTATTTAATTTCACTCCTCTGGCACTTCTAGAATGCTTTTCTCTTCAGGATTGTTCTGTTTAGATCTAAAATGTCCCCTAAGTCTCATGAGGTCACAGACAGGGCTTTTGGAAGGTGATTGGATCATGGGTGCTATAGTCCTCACTGAGTCATCATTGATGAGCTCACCACTGAATGTGCGGAAGGCAGAGGTCTGTGGGGGAGGAGAGTCAATGGGGGCCGCCTCTGGAGGCCTCTTCCTTGTTTTTCTCTAATTCTCAGCCACCCAGCAATGAGCAGCTTTGTTCCACCATGCCTTTCTGCCGTGACCTTTCTGCTTCCAGTCAGCCAAAGATGGTCAGACAGGTCTGAAACCATGACCCAAAATAAGCCTCTCCTCCTTTACATTCCAAGGACCAGTCAGGTATTTTGTCCCAGCAATGGGAAAGTTCACCAATGCAAGGATGATGACAAAAAGGAAAGCAATAACAGCAGCATCTGTAACAGTATTCTTTATATCTCTTTTGGGCTTAAGTAATTTTAGCTACAGGGAAAGAAAATAGTAACTTGGTACATTTTATTAAGCTTGTTTAACATATAGTTATTTACCTGTGTACTACAAGTGTTTTATTTTTGTTTGGTGGCAAGACAATACATAAAGCTATGTGATAAAAAGAAAATACCTGTAAATCTTAAGTTTCCTAGAAAAATTTTTAAATAATTTTATGTAAGTATAAAATGGTATTGTTTTATCTGTAATCTATACCTGATTTGTTGATTGACTGCACTGTTAATAGATAACTCACTGACTTTTTTTTTTTTTTGGTACCAGGGATCGAACTTGGGACCTTGCACTTGAGAGGCAGCCAATGAACTCACTGAATTGTTAACAGATAAGAAAGAAATATTTTAGTATTATTATCTGTCAGTAAAATAATCTTACCTAAAAAATCTAACAATCTATTTTGCAATCTATGAAGAAAATAAAAAATTATCTGGATGCAAGAATTACCACCACTAGTAGTAGCATTTTACTGTACTGTTTCCTTCTTGTGCATATGATTAAAGGTCAAATATTTCAGAACTCAATAAATGATAGTTCATATAATCTGAAACAGAAAAATACCTGTTCTGTCAGCATGTTAATAATTATTAAATTCATTTACCTATTTGCATATTAAGAAAAAATTGCTATTCTTAGGTTTTCATCAAATTATGCTCATAACACTAGATATTATTTCAAATTATTGAGTGGTATCATTCTAGAAAATATTTTTGTCTATGCATAAAATGTGCTGTGAACAGGAACTAATGTTCAATCTCAGTTATGTTCAATCTGAGTTATGTCCAATGACACAGATTTCTCTCTTTTACTTGAACACTGACAGGCACAGCCTTTGGTGGGCAATATGACCCAACTCCAAATAACTAATTATTTCATCTCTCAGGTAGATATGGATACCAATTGTCTTTATTTTGCTTAGATCAATCACAATATTCAAATTCTAACACAAAAATTAAACTTTAAATTAGAAAAAAAAGGAGATAAGTCAACCTAAATGGAAATAATAACAACAGCTGGAACATACAGAATATACTATTGGATTCTGTTCTACAGTTCAAAATGCTTAACATATATTAGCAATTTTAACTCTTGCAACAACACTGTGACCTAAGGATTCAAATGAGGGAAGTACAGCACAGAAAAGGTTAGTAATTTACTTAACCTAACAGAGCTATTTAATGGCAGAATGAGAATTTGAACCCATACTTTACCCCTGTGCCATCATATAAATTAATAATATGGCTAGCACTTTGTGTAAATGGGGTTAGATTTTTTAAATTTAATGACAAAACCCTGCTTCTCACATTAGCAGACAACATTAACTAGATTTTTCTTGCTGAGACATTCAAGCAATCTTTTAGTCATCAACATTAATTAGGAAAAAGGAGGGGACAGGTTAGGAATGTGTTTTGTATCACAACACAAATGCAAAGTGAATGCAAATATCGACAATATTAAACTGTATCTGTAGATTGAGACATATACATATATATATATATATATACCTTCAAAATTTAGAAGGGAAATATAATATTGGCCAATATCACATACTCCTCTAGAGACTGAGCTATCAATAATCAAATTTAATGAGTATAGCGGCATAAACAATACCAGAGTGAATATGATAACAAAATGTATTTCGATAACTAAAACATTAACGACTTATTTACAGGTTTTCTTTTCTCTAAATTATGTTCTGGCACTAAGTGAAATTATAATTCACTGTGCTTTCTTTGAACACATCAAAACAAACAAACAAAAAAAGCCAGAAATATCATGGTAATTATAAAGGGTTAATTTTAGGTTGATTTTAAAGGCACCATAAAGTGGATGCTCCATGAAGTTAGTATATTCATTCATTTAATAGTTATTTTGTCAGCACATACCATCTTCTAGTTACTGTCCTTGACTTTGGGAATGCACTTACAAATAGATAAAATTACATTAAGAATATAAAACAAAAGAAATAGGTTTAAGAAAGACCTCTGGGGCCGTGGATTTAGCTCAGTGGTTCTGACGCTTGCCCCGCAAGCACAAGGAGCCAAGTTGGATGCCTGGTACCAAAAAAAAAAAAAAAAGAAAGACATCTGGGCTAGGAATTGGGCATATGGAAAACTTCAGACAAAGTCATTAGGAAGGCAAAGTGATTGAATGAATGTAGTTCCTTAATGGATTATTCAAGTACACATCTTTTATAATTCATCTTTGAATTAGGCATATTTCATTTTACTGGTCTTGAAATAAGTATATCCAAATTATTAACTGCTAGCACACCTGATATGGAACTAGCTTGAAAGTATTTAACTGTATGGGGTGCTCAGTAAGGAGCCTTTCAAAGGAAGCTAGTGGTAGTGGAACATCTGGATGCCACATGGATCACTGTACCCTCAATCCAGCCTGGTCATCCAAAAAGTCACCTTCAGCCTTTGACAAAGAAAATGCATTATGAAAGCTACCATACCCTGGCAAGCGTGACTAAAAAAAATAGGAAAAAATCAGATTTTAGCTTATTATGTGCTTTTAGAATTATAATATATTGACATTAGCATTGTTTTAGGCCATATAATTTAAAGACATTAAAACTCTAGCCCTCACCAAAGAATCAATAACATACTAACATTAAAAGAGCAACTTGAAAAAAAATGGTGAAGAGTTTAGCCTAGCATGCATCTTAATTATAAAAGATCCTAAAGCCAGGAAATCATTGAATATATTTTATTATTATGTAACCACCTCAACATCCAACATCTTGACACAAATCTTTTCTAAAGATCTGTGTTTACACAACATGAAATTAATAAAGAAAATCTTTCAAGCCACTTCAACCTTGATATTTTTAAATTAGGTCATGGATTTAAATTAAAAAGTGAATTTGATTACTCTAACAGAAGCAATAAATTTTTATTCATTCCACTAAACACACTCAGTTAGTACATTTAGTAATAATGAGCAAGATCTACCCTGAAGTTTAAAAAGTGCACCAAATGGTTAAGATAATGAATTCCATGTTTAATTGCACCACATTTTTTAAAAAAGTATATAGCCAATGTGTTCTATATTTATTATTACAGGTTTACAGTGCATAATGTTTACATGCCTTGTGGAAAGTTAGTACATGTACAGAAAACACCTTAATTCCTTTTTCACCCCTTTTCCCTCCTCTCCCTCCCTGTTCCCTCCATCTCCTGATCCCTTTCCCGGTGGAGAACAATCTATATCCCTATTTCTATTATCTACCTTTTATTTTGCTCTTTATTTATCCTCTAGGTTTGTCACATAAGAGAAATCATGCAATATTTAAGCTTTTTGCCTGATTTCAATTATGATCTCAGGGTGCATCCATTTTCCTACAAATGACCCAAGTTTATCCTTTGTTATGGCAGAGTAGTAGTCCATTGTGCCCCATATTTTTAAAACATTTTTATACACAAGTAGGAAAACAATATATAATATACATGCAAAAGTTTTAAGAGATATTTAATGGAATAAAATTGTAACATTTTCATAAAGTATTTTAATAATTTTAACTTTTAATCTGTCATTTAGTATATTTCAAAAACATGTAGCTTTCAGAGAACTTTCATAAATATTTAAAGAGATGAAAAGTGTACACACAGAAAAATGTAATTTAAAATACAATAAAATCAAACTCAATTATTTTTCATGAATCCAAACTCAACTTGAAATAAAGATTTTGGAGCCATGGCTTTATTTTTTACTTCGTTTTCTAATAAAAATCAGTTTTGGAGATGGCGATACTTCAACTGCAAAACAAACCTTGGAAGTGTATGTTTCCAGCAAAAATATTCTGAGATGGTTCCATACGGTTGAGCTTTAAAATACATGTATTATATGGGAGTTCTTTAGAAGAAATTTATTTACATTTATTTTTCACAAATATCAGAGGACTGGGTTACTATGCTTTTGTGGTCTAAGGAACTTACAAAACAACAGACTGAATCATTCTGAATGAAAATTTAACCAAAAAGTACAACTGAGAAAGCACCACCCAATTACTTTTCCAATTCTACCATTCTCATCTGCAACATACAGAGCATCTAATAAATTAGAAGTACACCACTGAGAGAAGTGAAATGCTACACTGACAAATGGGAGTAGCTCAAGTTCATTCTTGGCACCTTTCTGTGAACTGAAATGCTTTTTTTTCCTCTAGCCAAAAGAGTCATGAAAATCCACTGACCTTGCTGAACCCCACCTTGCTAGCTGTACAATGTCCCATCAATCAAACCTGGAGGAATCTCACTTGACCTAAAGAAGTTAAACCTGAGGACACCATCTTTGAAAGAAAGACAACAAAATCCTGAACTTGACATTTACTGCTTGAATATTTACAAAGATACTCTACTTTTTGAAGCTTTAAGTGTTTAAATTATAAGGCAGTGAGTAATAAAATGTAAAAAACAATTGAGACAAACTTTACTTCTCAAAACATTTTTGCTACCAGAATCAAACTGGATCAAATCTTTTTTTAATGCATTATTTTTCAAAAGACTCTTACAGTTGCAGAGTCCCTCCTGCTTTTATCAAATGACATGAGGTTCAATGGAAAGAAGGTAGAACAAAGACAGCCATCCTCTCACTAAATTCCCGATCTCAACAGACAGAGCTGGACTGGTTGAAGTCAAAACAAAAACTGAATTTTACTGATGAAAAAAATGGAAAGCAAGAAAGGGCAAAAGTCAATGAATAATTTAAAACTATAATTTTTACAGGAAGAGAAAGCAGAGGGTCCTCTATTCAGGAGGCTTTAGCACTGGCCAACCAGGTATATAAATGACCCCTATTAACTCATGATTTGTCTAAAGGGAGCAAGATGCCTTCAGGAGGTCCTGGAGGCAAGAGCTGACAGAAGCCAATTGGGCCATTTCACTAACAGCAGAAAGGGCTGGGCACTCCAGATACTGCCAAAGTTTTTAAAGTCTTGGCCAAGACACAAAATGTCTGTCATGAATGTTCCACACTATGGCAAGGGGCCATTTTTCTTAAGGAGGGAGTGCTTTAATTACTGATTTGGTTTTATTCTTAAGAGAGTCAGGCTTTGGTAGGAAAAATTATTAATCCTTTCACCCAGAAGTTTTCTGTTTTCAGGAATTTCTACCAGTATTTATGAGCACAGTTTGTGAACAGCGGTCATGGGGTGATCAGCAGTCGAACTTTGGGTGCCGAAACACAGAAGATGCACATAAATACTGCCAGCAAGGATGGCTCAGGAGTGCCTTTGAGAGTAACTCTGAGAAGTGAAGACAATCAAAAAACCATTTTCCCCCTAAAACTAGAGAAGTTACGAAATCTTCCTTAACCCTAAGCATAGTGTAGAGTTGCAGAAAAACGGCACAAGGAAGTTGGTATTATTGGGGGTATGATAGAAATAGAAGGAGAAAGCACTTATTAGAGGAAATGAAATCTTCAAATTTCAAACACTAATTGAAAATGATAAGGTTGGAGGCCCCAAGGCCCTAGGTTCTAGGCCAACCACCCTCCCCTCAAAAAGTGATTCAAACTTAATAGAACTATCCTATTAATACTAACAATTTATCAATAGATAACATTGTTGAACTGCAGCTGAAAACTACTGTCTAGGCTATTTCCATTTTTTCAGAATCATAGTACTACATCAAAAAAGAAATGATTAAAATACAAGTTACAAAATGGTGGTATAGTTAAATAATCCATCTAATTGAATCTCTGTGACTATATTAATTCATTTGGTGATCATTCATAACACTAAGACAAATGCTACTCCTTCAGTCTTCCCTCCGTGTCCTTATACAAAGTCCTTAACATAAGGACTGTAATTTTTGCATTAAAAAATTAGGGCCTTCAATATTTTTGAAAATAAAAAATATAGATAATACCATTAAGAATGTATTATCTTCTGGGCCGGGGATTTATCTCAGTGGTTTCGCCGCCTGCTGCTCAAGCCCAAGGACACAAGTTCGATCCCCGGTACCAAAAAAACCAAAAAACAGAAGAACGTATTATCTTCTAAATTATTATATGAGCTTTACACTAAAACAAAATTATATTGGTGAAGATTGAGTAAAGATAAAAGAAAAAAGAGGAAGAAATGATACATTCCACTGATCTGGTTGGTGATTAGAAATTATTTGACTTGTCAAGATAACACTTGAGAAAACAAACAAAAATACATAGTTCCAGACTACCCATGACTATGAAAATGTCAATCAGCATGTGTTGGGGAAAAGCTGAAGTGTGATGCTGAGGAAATCATTGATTTCTATGAAGATTCTACATGATGATTCTGTTAACTCTTAGTCTATCTGCAGGTAACAGATATATGATTTGGCCTAATGTTAGCTATGAAACACTCAGAAATAAATATGGCAGAATAAATTCCTTTTCAACATTTGTAAGTCATCTAATTCCTATAAAACTATGGAATACATTTTAAAGTTTTATTTGTGCTTATAATTATTTTTTGTTCCACTTATTAATGTCATTATCCTATAATTACTTTCAATTTATAGCTACTGTTTTAATGTTGAACAAACATCCTAAAAACAATGAATTAATTCCTTTAGAAAAAGTATTGGAAGAAAAACAATAGCCAAAATCCAAGTGTAATCAAATTTTAATACACCAATCTTTTATTTCTGAGATGATTACAGGTATTTACAAAAAAATTAAATATTTCCTAAGACAGTGATTTATTACTACATTCAAATAACAGTATTCAAGACAGCCTGGAATAGTAGGGCCAACACAGCCGGTATCTATTAACACGGAAAGTTGGTTGGAACTCTAGGCAAGTAATTAACCTCCTGGCCCAGAGCTTTAAAAACCTAAAAGCTGTTCTTAGTATTTCTTTCATAATTTATGAACAACTGATGGAATTCATGTCACAGCCTGTGGATTCCCTTGCTGAATGAACCCCAGTTCCCACTGACCCCAAGAAGCTATAAACCCACAGGAGAATGTGCTCTACCATTTCAGCTGACCCACAGAGTGCCATCTCAGTCATTCCAGCAGAAGAAACTGGATGATAAATTACAGAGCAGCTGGCCAGACACATACTCGACCACTTGCCTCCATTGATGATGACAGCAACACACTCTACCCACACCCTAGCTCACTCCTGGCCAGCTCTACTTGACAGCAAACCCTCATCTGCAATCCACAGATGATCAATAATCTGCTGCTGAAAGTATGAAAAGAGAAGTATGATCACTAGAAGCAGAGGGTCAAACAGTGTATCAAGTGAGTCTGAGTACCTGTAATTAAATGCAGTTAAGAATACAAAAACAAAGCATATCCACACACCAGCAGCAACAGCTCTCAGTACCACTCAGTCAGCTTACACTGCTAGGCACCTGCTAAAGTGCTTTAAGTATGCCTTCTCATGTCCCTAAAAACAAACTCGGTAGTTGACACTATTATTACACCTATTTTCAGTTGAGAAAACTCAGTTTTGAAGAAATAAAGTAAATCATTAAATATCTTAGAGGGTAAAAAATAAAAAGGAGTTCAAATCTGTAACCTGACTCTACTATCCATACCCTGGATATGAACCAGATATTAAACAATAAATTATTAGTTGACTGTGTGCTAGAAAAGTTTCTGCATATTTAGAGGTAAGTATTCAGTAAGACCATGGGAATACACTACAGGTCCTCAAGTTTCCAAGAAAAGCTTATTATCTTCAATTGGGTGACATATCAATGACAAATATCATCAAAAGTTATGGAATTATGTAATTCTATAGTAGGTGCAAGGGCAACAATAAGAGTTAGCTTGGGGGGGGGCATTTAGCTCAGTAGTTCCATCACCTGCCTCGCAAGCGCAAGGTCCCAAGTTCGACCCCTAGTGCACCCCCCCTCAAAAAAGAGTTAGCTAGGGGGCCTATCAATGAGTAAGAAATAAAAATATCAGCATGTGACATAAAGGAAAAGGTTAAATATTGGTTTAGTTCTAGATTAACCAATTACAAGTGTTTGTCTGAACTTAGGTAAATCACTACATTTTGCTAGACATTAGTTCACAGAGACTTGAACTGGGTAATTTCAGTAATTTCAGAAATTCCCCTCTATTCTAGAAGTCAAGAACATTATATAAAAAATGAGTGGACTTTAGAAGTTAGATACAAGTTTTATGAAAAATAACATTTTCAAAGTTAATGGAAAAACCAAAGTTTTGTCAAATTTCATGCTAGCTCTACAGAATAACGGTACTGGGAATATGAGAGACAAAGGAGATGGAGAAGAAAAATGGCAAAGCATGTATATAGCTGGTTGGTTATTTAAGGTGGAAAAGGATAAAATCAATCACAGCATGAATTGAAAGAACTGAAGAGTTTAAACATGTTAAACATTATAAACAAAAAAAAATGAAAACAGACATAAACAACAAAGACTCCTCTCAGAACTAATGGGGAGTAATCTAATAGTTAATTATCACTGTCTTGTAGAACAACCATTAGTCATGAGCCGATTAAAAAAAAACCCATCCCAAGAAAATTAATATGAAGGAAACTATCTTTAATGCTTCATACAACAACTTGTTACTGTGCTAGATTAAAAATGTTGGAAGATATCCACTGGCAAACTGTAAGGAAGAAACATAAATTGGAGTCATGTTCCTTTCTCCTCTGTGAAACTGAGTGTTATTTGATGTAATAAAAAAAGAGAAGTGACTTTCAAATTATCGACAGACAGTTTAAATGCACTATGTAAACCAAATGAAATTGACTCCAACATGCTGGAAAAAATGCTAAGTGACTATTAAGTCCATAAAAATCTCATTACATTTCAGTGTAATCAAAGGTTCACCTTCCAATTAATAATCAATTTCTAGAAATGAAAAGACATAAGATTCAATTTAATATTGCCTGTTCTGTCTGTTTTTGGTCACTATAAAGATGAGTCAAGAGTAAATGAACATATTAACATTAAGGGAAAAAAAAAATCACACCAAAATCAAATCACTTGGCTCTAAATCACAACATTTTTATAGTGCTGAAATAAGACTTTAGAATCTCATTCCTAGTCTTTATACTGGGAAACTTAGAGAATTTCTGTACTTCATAATTAATTATAACAAATATGTAGCAAAAAGGAAGAGAGAACACAAAACAGAATTTGAAATCAAAAGGTTTAGGTCTTATTTATTTGGTTCTAATAGGTCATCTGAATGCGGGGGAGGAAGAGGGCATAGAAGGACAGATAAAAGAGGGCAGGAATATGATCAAAATACATTATATATATTGAAACCCCCTCAAACGGAGGGTGAAACAGAGGGTGATGGGGGAACAATTATAGTATGTTATATGCATGTACAAATTTGACAAAATGAAACCCATTAAAGGATGCAGATAAAAATAAAAAGGGTGAGAAACCTCTGGGCTGTGAGAGGATGGACTTAGATGCTATATTTGAGAGAGCTTCCCCTCTTCCACAGACTTAAGTAAAGTCATGAGCCCAACCTGCACTGGCAGAACCTAGAGATCCCTGAAGACCTAGGGTGGGCATGAGCAATATGGAGGGTGTGTGCTGAAAGAGGTGCAGGGAGGCTGGGGGATTTAGCTCAGTGGCATCGTATCTGCCTCACAAGCACAAAGTTGTGAGTTAGATCCCCGGTACAAAAAAAAAAGGTACAGGGACATGGAGTATATTTTTGTATTCACTTCTTTTTCCTGGCCCATTTGAGGGTAAGATACAGAAACATCCCATACCTAAATATTTTAGCATGATATTCTAATAACAAATTACTTGCATAATCATAATATAAGGTTAATTTATTGTAAAGGTTTTGTATGTTATAATTAAAATTTTGATAAAACTGGAAGCAAAGGACAATCTGGAACATGAAAATCTCAGCACTGCTGTAAAGAAATTTAAGAAGAAAAGGAAAAAATGATAATGCAAGAAATTATTTTACCCAGTAAAGACTTACAACCCAATGTAAATGAATACAACTCATTTAACTTGAGAAAAGTTATATTAACAAATCCCAGTATAGAGTAGAATTTTAGTTATTGTGCTTATGACAATTAATTGACCATTTATTATGAACCAACACTCACTGTCTGACAGAAATGATCTCATTCGTTCTTCACAAAGAACCTAGGAGATAAAATGGGGGCTTAGAGAGGTTAAATAATGTGCTCAAAATTCACAACTACCAAGAGGTGGGGCCAGGATTTGGACTGGAGTTAGTTGTCTCCAAAGCCATGGCTCTTTCCCATATGCAGGGTTCATTCCCAAGATGGAGGATGGCAGAGTAGGAGACACAGTTGAGACCTGCTTCTACTAAGCAGGGCAGCTGCCTACCTGGGGAAAGGTCTTTAATCTCATTGCAATACCCTTGTTATGGTTTAGATCTGAATATCTCTCACAAAAGCCTCATGTGTTCAGAGGTAGGGCTTTCAGGAGGTGGCTGGGTCAAGGGGCTATTCTCATCAATTAGTCCAAAATTGATTCTTGATTTTGTAGCTGAATGTGCTGTTAGGAGGCGAGGTCTGGTCAGAAGAGGGAGGTAACTCCGGGCTTGACCTGGAAGGGTGTGACTCCCTCCCCAACTCCTCCCCTTGCTCGTGCTTCCTGGGTACCATGATGTGAGCAGTTTTCCACTACCAGACCCTTCCACCATGCCCTTCCTGCCTCAGAGGCAGCTGACTATAAACTTCATCCTCTAAAAATTATGAGCCAAAATAAACTTATCTTGCTTAAAGTTGTGAGTGTCAGATATTATGTCTCCAGGATTGGAAAGTGCCTAAGACAGCTGAGTATCCCAAAGCCCTACTAAATGATTTAAAATATCCATAAATGTCTTGCTGACAGGATAATCTTTTAGCAAAGTTCTATTTTTTGCTATCTGCAGGTAAATTTTAAAGCTCTGAAATAGAGGTACAAATATGCCCAAATTTGAAAAGCCTTAATGATTTTCTGCTTACAATTATAAATATAACAGTATCAACCCAACAGTGAACAGTTCCTATACAACACTATAGTCAGAGTTGGAAAACTTCCCACTCATCAGCTGGCTTATTGAAATCCAGATTCTAGCAAAGGCATTGACAGGAGACATTAGCATGTTTCATCAGAAGGAAGAGCAAAAGCTTGAGAATTTATTATCAGGAAAGCCAAAGCATTAGTTGGAAGCAATACGAGTCTGAGAAATCAGATAAAAGAAATGGCCCTAGTTAGACAGAATGGGCCTTTGTCAGCTGGGTCCTTATTATGAGTCAACACAATCTTCCCTGCCTCTTGCTCCTTACCCTCCCCAATACACATACACACACACACACACACACACACACACACACACACTCTCACACAGATTTTTTGCTAGGTATTTATCCATCTAGCAGCAGTTCTTAAAGTAGGACCCCTTTACCTCTGGGGATTCCCAAGATTCTCACAAGGTCTGCAAGATTAAAAGTACTTTCATAACAATTCTATTGAGTGAGTTATTTGCCTTTTCCACCATGTTGACATTTACATTAATGATACAAAAGTTTTGGGGGGAATGAAACTGCTGCTGTGGTGTGTATGGACCAATGGCCTCAAACTTTTCTACTAATCATGGCAGTTTTCACATCCACACACTCATAGTAGAAATAAATGCCAGTTATACTTGAAAATATCCTTGATAAAATAAAAATGAATAATTTCATTAAATCCTAACTCTTGAGTACCATCTTTTTAATATTCTTTGTGATAACATGGGAATTAAGCTGGAAGTACTGGTAATGCATGCTAATATAGGAAAATCACCTAGGGAAAGGCACCAGTGATGGAATTGGGAGATGTACCGCAGCCTCTTTCATAGAACACCATTTTTACATTTGAAGCGAAATGACTGAGAGACAAAGCATGGTTATTAAAAGTTGGGTGTTTTGGGGCCAGAGATTTAGCTCAGCGGTTCTGCTGCCTGCCTTGCAAGTGTATGGTCCCGAGTTTGATCCCCGGTACCAAAAAAAAAGTTGGGTGTTTAATGCACATTTATTTTTTGAATATAAAAGAAGTAAGCT
Organism: Heterocephalus glaber; assembly: GCF_053883595.1. NCBI lineage: Eukaryota > Metazoa > Chordata > Mammalia > Rodentia > Bathyergidae > Heterocephalus > Heterocephalus glaber. The sequence continues at coordinate 1,398,323 of NW_028258364.1, forward strand.
TATAATTTTAGGAAAAAATAATGAAAGATATCATAGCATTTGTTACAAAATATGAAAATTAAAACAGGTAAAGCCAAATTCAGAATTTTGGAAAACTTGTGTCTGCTGTCATGTGCTTCAAAGCTTCCAAATACTCAGACTGTCTAATGAGAACAGTGATGATATTAACAAATGTGGAAGATCTCCTCACATCAGTGACAGGATATATTCCAAATTACTTGAGCATCATGTTACAGAATCTCTCCGGGGTAAAGGATCATTGAAAGTGCAACAGACCAATTTCCTCGAATGTAACAGAACAGAAAAGCTTACTGAGATAATTTTAGGTTGTACACTACAAGAAGCCTTTAAAAAAACTACCACCTTTTAATTTTTAACACAGTAACAAATATGCAAAATTATTTGACGAAGACTTAACATACTCTCATGCTTTGAATGCCTATCTACGCAAGGGCAGATTTCTTTCAAACCCTCCAACCAAAATTATGCACTGCAAAAGGATGAATGAAGAAACAGATATGAGAATATAGCTGTCTTCTCTTAAACTAGACAGTAAGGATTTACAGAAAAGTAAAACAATGTCTCCAGTCTCGCTAAATGATTTCTGGTTTGGAAAAAATGCTACTACTTTCTCTTAAAATATGTTAACATGTAATGAGCATATTGTCATTTTTATCAAAATAACAATTTTTAAAAATTTTCTAACACAGTGAGCGGCTTTAAGTGCTAATACAGTAAATAGCTGTATCCCTAACCCACATTAGCTCCCCTGGGTCCCCAACTGTACAAGTGTCACAGAGCAATGAAGCCATAGTTGGCATCACTGCTTCTGTTTCACAAGGTCTGCATCCGCTGCCTTTGCTGCTTGGGTACCATCTTCACTCGTGGTTTTTGCTACTTCACTGTATCCTCTCTAAATCATATACAAGGAAATATTCCCTAAAGAATATGCCATGACCCTTTACCTATGCCACACCATAGCACGACCATAAATTGCTACACCTACCATTAGGAGAGGGCTGAATAAAATCATGTGACTTTATAAGGAAAAGAGAGAGGAAACATAACTCAAAATGATAACAGCTCTACTGTCAGAATAGTAAAATAATTATACAATCCCATGTGAATACTGATGTAGCTTGGGAAGGTTCATAATCATGCACCATTCAGAGGGAAGGACAAAGAAAATTAAAGAAAAGCAAATCACCATTTGTTCACACAAGAAAAGAAACCCATGCCAGGACTATTGTGGAAGCCCAGATGGCAGCCACCAGCCAGGTCTCTGTGGTCACCGACACTGTCCGGCACCCAGCACACTTCCAACACATCCCCAGCCGCACTGCCAGGAAGTTATCATTGAACAGACTTAACTTCAAAAGAACCCAAAGAGGGACTGTAAGGTGGGAAGGTAAAATGAGTTTGATTTTAAACAGACAAGTCTAGTTCTGAGTAAGTAACTATATAAAAATTAAAGTTATGCAATTACTCGTACAAACACCCTCCCTGTCAATATGTCCTGTCTAGGTTCTCTGTGCCTCCGCATCTATCTGTCCTGTCTATCTACTTGTTAAAATACACATGTTAGCTCACTGTTGCTCAGAGCTGCTGTCAGCATTCAGATGGCGGTGCCCTTGATCAGAAGCCACATTAATTAACAACCCTGGTAACTAAGTCATGTATAAAATAATTTGGATTTTAGGGTATTTTTAGATTACATGTAATATACAACATAATTCAAGACAACAACAAATACATAATACATTTAATATTTTTATCCAAGAAAATTCTTGAACCTCAAAATAAGTCTGCTTATTATTAGAACTTCATAGAGGATGATAATTAAAATTTTAGGAACAATTACTAGTTTAATTGCTTTATTCTTCTCTACTGCCTATATTTCCAAAAGTAAATAAAATACAGGCACTCAGAATTCTCAAGAATAGAATTAATTTGAAAAATCAAGTGTTCTACTTGATTGGGTTCATCCTTTCTGTGCTGGCATCTATGTCTTAATGCATTACGAACAGTGAAAGTTTCTGCCTTTTAAAAATATTATAGATCAACCAAAATTGAATTATAGCATGATGTATCAGGTCTTTGGATTCATTACTCTGCTATGCTGATGAACTACACTTTCCCTGTTCCCTACTTGCCCTCCCCTATACACAAATTATAGACATGAGCACAGACATGCACACATGAAAGCCGCTAAGCACACAGTAAGTTATATATTCAATGTGGCATAAAGACATCAACCAAGGATTGCTAATGCAGAAAGGAAGGTGGTTGACTTAATTATTGCCCTTATCCCACCCCAAATCCATTCAGCCCAACATACACACAGACACAGGAGAGAGGGATGCACAAGGACATAAGAGGCTACACCACTAGACCGCAGGGGCTGACTTCAGACTTCAAAACTCTCAGTTTCTTCTACTGAACAATCCACACACGATGTGCAAGCCATGTGCCCAAATTGAAGTGCACATGTTTCCAACATGGCTCTCTATGGCGCCTTTCCTTTGGCCTCTCTCTACTTTTCTTGTTGTTGCTCTCTACTGCTGCAACACAGCTGGACCTTGTCCCAAATGCCTTGCCTTCTCTAGATAACCTCTATTCAAGAAGACCTTCCTTTCCTTCTCTAGAGCACCTAGTAGTTCATAACCGTCATGGAGAAAGCTTGATCTATTCTTGGTTATGTGTGTCATTCAAAAGTATTTAAGTGGCTATTCTAAGACAATAAACACTAATTTGAACATTATGTTCCACTCTTGTCCTTTCCTTCACCCATATGTAGTAGCCATAGTAGAGATTCTCTGTCCTGCTTAAACTAAGATTTCTTCATTTACAGCACAGTTACTGTGCTACATACTATGCAAGGTGGGGAGATAAGGATTAAAGTCCAACACTATTGCCCTTGAGTAGGAAGCTTCATCTATACAACTGATTATATAGTAGACCATAAAAATACAGTCTATCTACTGAAAAAAATTTCAGAATATTGTAAAATCATTTAGATATCAAAATTAAGAATATTCAGGTCTTTTTGAAGTACTTATGTACATGGTAGATAAAATCCAGACAAGGTTCTTTTAAGAATGCTCAGTTGTTCACCCTTCAGAAAAGCACACCCTCCTTCATCAGAGAAATGGCACAGGAATAAGAAAAGAAGGGGACTTCACAGCCTAACAGATACTATAGTCACACCCCATTCCTATCCAATAATACCCGATCACATTCAAGTCGCATTCCAAAGACTCTAAATTGTAAAAAGCCATATTTGATATGAGTGACAGAAGAAATTGTAAGAGGAGGCCTGCACCCTTCTACAGAAAGTAAAACTATTATTCCCTTTTTCATCTGTTAGACTCCTATATAACAGAAGTCACAGTTATATCACAAGCAACCATTGTAAAAAACACTACTTCAGATGTTTTACTTAATTTGGGAAATTACAGTTATTCAAAATTCTTGTAGAGTGAGGAACTGTATTTTACATTACTATAAGGAAGATTAATTTTTTTTTTTTTTTTTTTTTTGGTACAGGGGATCAAACTCAGGACCTTATGCTTTCAAGGCAGGTGGCAGAAGCACTGAGCTAAATCCCCGGCCCTAAGGAAGACTAATTCTTAATCTTGGATTTACTTCAGTATACCACACCATCCTCTGTTTTGCCACAAGCTCTCTCAGTTGTTTTCATCCCTGATCATTTTCTATACCTGTGTGGCTCCGGATGTGAACTCGCAGTGTCCCACTGCTGGCAAATTTCTGGCCACAATATGGGCAGACTTTCTCCTTTTCTCCTGTATGTGTCTACAAGGAAAGGAAAAAAAAGAGCTGAGGACAAACATAAGGAATGGGGTAAAGATGATTAAGTGCCTCTGACAACAGTAAATCCTTATTGTCCAGGATTATGTTTCATTAAAATGTTTTAATATCACAATGAGATTTTAAACAATTTATCATGGATATTGCCAAGGGTTCAAAAAACTCATAGAAGTGTGCATTAGTGTTAATCTGAAAATAATTCTGCAGTTTACATTTTAAGCCTTTATGGAGCCTCCATCTAAAAGTGATTAAATTATACAAAACCAGTATATAGGAACAAAACCACATAATCAAAATGGGGCTATAGCTGTCTGTAACTGCTGCCAAGAAACATTTCCTTTGAAGCATTTTTCACATTCCTTGTGTGTATTTAATTCTTGAGGACAGAATTAATCTCAATAAAGTCATGTGTTACTTACACTATACTTATCTGGACTGACTTTAGTGCAAGCCAGAAAGGAACATAAATCTAATTTGATTTTTAAAATCAGCAAGTATTAATTGATTAGGCAATGTGAAGAAGCAGTTCTACCCTCAACATACCTTTAATTGAGGCATGAAACAATTATCGTGGGAAAGGTGAAGAAGTATAATCAAAGGTGAGTTTCAATAAATGCTGGAGAGTTTAAAAAGTAACCGCTCCAGAAAGAAGGGGCAGATGGAGTGTTTTAGACAGTCTCATCAGGACACCAGTTTTTCTAATAACATCAAAACAGATCATTCCAGTAAATGAGGGATCAAAGCTATTGATCAAGCCCCACTGTTTCTCAAACTCAAGAGGTTAAAAAAAAAGATAGATGGGGGCTTGGGATTTACCTCAGTGGTTCTAGAGAATGCTTTGGAAATTTGTTTTCAATGATAACTTACACATTAATAAAAGCAGACAATGGATCATTTGGGTTACTCTCACGAAACAGAGCTCCCAGGGCCTGTGTATCAATTAGTTCTTATGCAAATTACTGGCAGGTATTGTTATCTGAATTGTCATAGAGTAATGAAAATAGGAAATGTTTGTTTATAATGGGGTGTTTTCAGAAGGAAAAACTGGCTAGGATAGAGAAAAAGGAATGGGCTGTTACCACACCACCTGATAAAGTCACAGAACCATAATAGCACATTTTCATCTTCCATAGTCAATTAATTGTTAACTTTAATATATTACTTTCACAGCTTACTGGTATTTAATTTGCAAGTTTGAATATTTGTATTATAATCTATTTTAGATGTGTGAAAATGTCTTTGTCATTTTTATAAGAGATATAAACTACCTTAGTCAATATCACATAGTTTAGTCCTTTAGAACATTTTTCCCTTGAAAGAATTTATGCTATACTCAAGTTGGAGAAACATAATCTAATCAAGGGCCACACTCAGGTATCTCTGTGATTATGCACTTGGCAGAAGCTTAACTTTTCCATCTTTACTACAAGCTCTTATACAAAAGAGTTATACATCTTTACACTTTAATAAGAACCTTTTCCTTTGGTTCACACTAAGGTTCAATTAAAGGGAAAGAATTAACACTTTAACGTATTACAGACTTGTTTTCTCATGCCCAAAGGAGTAAAATATGGTAATTTTTTTCTTGACTAGAGTAAGATCATTTAAAAACTATCTATTATCACAGCATGGGTTATTCCAAACAGGTGACTAACAATTTATTCACGATATCTTTATAAAATTCACAAGATTTCTTTTCCTGCTATGTAAATATTTCATTATTCATGTACAAGGCCTAAAGTATGTCTCAGTAGAAGTTTCAAACTAAAGGACACTAATGCTATATTTATAAAAATAATTAAATATTTGTTTTTACTCAAAAATACATCTTATCACTAGTTATAGAATTTGGTTATAGAAGCTTGTTTTATAAGACATTGAAAGTACAATACTAAGCCATCTCAAATATGGATAAGAAAGAATGAAAATAATTCAATATAAGAACAAAATAGGATAAATGTTATGTGATAAAAGTAAACAATGCACTGCAATATTCAATCTGTGACAATCCATTGCTGCACTCAAAATTCTCTTGAAAACTATCTCTCTTTTTTCATGTACTAAAAAAAAACCCAAAACATTTGCTAAATGTATACAAAAAGTAATTCAAGCAAAATTTGAAAGACTATTCTATTCAGAGATTTTAAAAGGAAGATAGTATCATTATTCTTGAGCATTTAAGATGCAAGAAAAAAAGAGCTGCTTAATACAGTCTTTTTAAAACAATTATATTGAATACAGGTCCCAAAACCAAAATCATGCTGAAGAGGGAGTCATTTCTTCATACTCGTTAACACCTGCTAACTGGCAGTGGTGGAAAACTACCATACCTCATAGTCATTTCTGAAGTCATTGTTAAATTAACTGCATTTGTTACAATACAAATTATAATATATTTTTAAAATGTACTTAAGTGCATTTATCCCTCAAAGAAAAAACTTGTTGATTTGCTTAACGTATTTATTTAGTTAGAATAATGCAAAAATTTCCCAATCACTACAGGTAACAATACCATTTTATGTAAATCAAGCAAATATTTATGCAGTCCTATTCTGTACTGGGAACACCCTTGTGGCCTAGAGATGCAAAGAGAAGAAACATGGCAATTGTAGAAGGGCTCAGTCGAATAACTTCCCAGGAAACATCTAAATAAGCAATGAAACATACCTAAGTGAGCTACAAGTTCATCAGATTTTTAAAATAGAAAATTTACATTAATCCAAAAATTTAAAAATTGGTAAGCTTCTACCCATAGAGAATTCTGTACAGTTCACCTATGGGTATAGTTAAGGGTCACTGGGAAATCTACATCCACCTCTGAGGTTGTCTATCATGGAAAAAATACACCTATTTGAAAAATGAAGAAAATGGGTATTTTCTGAAGAGCTGGTATAAATTATGCATTTATCATTTTGAGTAAATATGTTGGTAAGTTAATATGAAATCATCACATGATAGTTAACATATATGCCCATACTCCTCAAACCTATAGCCCACAGGCTTCTACTTACTTTCTTATGACTTCTGAGCACAGATGGCGTAACAAATGCCTTATTACATAGTTCACACCTGTACTTCTTGTGTCTTTCATGGACTACCTGGATGTGAACATTTAATGTGTCTTTCCTTTTAAAGGTAGCATCACAATGATGACACTTGAAAGTCCTCTCACCTTAGGAACAAAATGTAAAATAGGAGAAACATAAGATGCAATAGCAGGGTTCTATAATTCCTCATCAACATTATTTTTATAATTCTAACTTACAATCATACATTTTTTTTTTCTTGGAACAAATTCCAGTTTCATATTTGCTAATTCAGTGTGTTAACAGAGGAAAGTCTGACTATCCTATGTTCTCAGTCACTCTGACTGGAAAATGTGGGAATTGAATCAGCTGATTTTCTACAGGTACCATGAACATGTTTTAAAGTATGCCTTTCCAGGTAGGATCCAGGGCTAAAGGTAAGTTTGCCATGACACAAAGCCTCTGTTGCTGTCATGCAAGGTGAGTTGCTTTTAGGGGTCCTCCCAAACTCCCCTCAAGTCCCAACATGGTCCCTCTGAACTCCTGGAAATGGACAGAGGGGGAATGTTCATAGATAACAGTTAGGAGGAAAGTAGCTGGGGGCAGACAGATAGACATCACTATACCACTCTCATTCTGGAGAGGAAGAGGCAGAAGCATGGAACATTCTGTCCTTACTCAGTGGGATCTCAGAGCAAGGACTGGAGGTCTCACCTGACCTGGCCCTTTGGCTCCTGTGAAGCAGCGTTCCAGGCCCTTAGGGAGGGAATTTGGGACAGGGGAATGAAAAGTGACAGTTACCACCTCTACCCAAGAACCCCTGGACACTATGAGGGTTTTCATCTTCTTCTTACTATCTAGGGCCTAGGCCTGAGAAGAAAGCATCTCTAGAAAATATGGTTAGAGATCTTAGGGGTACTTTTTTCACTCTTACATAATGCTCTCTTTTGTAGCTCTTCTCAACACGAATGTCTAATTTAAGGGCCATTGTAAATACAATTTCAGCAATGTGCATAATTAGAAGATGGTGTTTTATAATAGAACATTATAATAGAGCATGATTATATGAATAAAATAGACAGCATTTGAATATGTTTCCCTAAGATGTAGTAGCATAGATCCACACAGCATATCGACTACAACGTACAATATACAAATACTAAATGTTTTCTATGAAGTTGAAGATAAGATAACCTCATTTTCAGCCAGTTTCAACCAAGCCCTTCAACTTCCTTCTATTATAACTAGCACTAAATTTATAAGTGGGAAGATCCTAGAATTTCTCTAAATTTGAGAAAAAGAAGAGATAAAGGGAGAGACAAAAACAAAAAAGAGACAAGGAAAAGAAAATTACCTTCCCTTTGTCTTTTCAAACAGAATCCTGATTTCTAAATTCTTGTAAGCTGACATTTGAGAGATGCAACAAAGCCACATCCCTACCAAGAATGAACTCAACTGTGTGGATGCTGACAGCCACGTTTGCTACCTTCATGCATTTTAATTGCAGGGTATTATTCTTGTAAACTATTTTGTCTTTATACACTTTTTAGATTTATTTAAATATATCTGGGGTTTTTTTGGTACTGGAGATCAACCTTGGGACCTTGCACTTGCAAGGCAGGCAGCGGCACCACTGAGCTAAATCCCCGGCCCTAAATATATCTTTACATAAAATTAAAATTATCATCAATCAGAATATAAAGAAATAGCAATTGATGAAGGATTTTAAGCATAAATGTTAACAATATCAAATCTAATCAGGTACCACAAATATATTTTAAAATCCTTTAATATTGCTCCTACCAAAGAATTTCCACTGAACTATCAAAATATTGGTCAAAATATTGTACAAAAACTCTATCAAGCTATAGGAAGGAAGTTAAGGTGTTAAGAAGCTAGCTAGCAACCTGCCTTTTGGATCTTAATGTCATAGAAAATAATTTAGTAGTTTAAAATAATTGTTTTAGAAAATAATTTCTAAAGTAATTATTATAATTTATTTGTATTTTGAGCTACAGTACAGATGTAAGTTTCCAGCAATAGCCTTCATCTATTGACATTAAACGGGTTTTACTTTTCATATTGTGTGAGATAAGACCTAGTAGTTTGTCCTTTGTGTTTCAGCTGTTTCTTGTTTTCCCATCCTTTTAACTCACTAGGTCTTCAATGGTGTCTAACTTACTATCAATAACTGCCTTCCTCACTCAATTATGAAGATTGATTTTCTTGGTCAAGTATCATGATGCAGCTTCAGAAAGCCCCTGACTGCTGTGCTGATCCACAAAATAATAAAAGCATAACACACAGCACAGTCACAGGCAGCCACTTCAATCCTATTTCTCAAGTTGTTGAGGACCAATAAGCTGAAATCAAAATTATTAGATCTCTTTTTAATTCCTTCCTCTTACAAGAAATAAAATTTCATTTTTCCAAAGGAAAAAATTTCCTGTGCATCAGGCCAAATTTAGCCATGAAAACTTTAACAAGATGAATATGGTTCACTTGTCTAAATCTCTATTCTAAATTCCACTCATCTCAATACAATTACTTTTCTTAAGCAAAATGGTAAGTGAAATGGAATGGAAATTCCTGCTGTTGCACAAATTTTTTCTTAAATGCACAGTTGTTCTTTATAAGGAAAATGGAAAGTTGTGCTAACAACTTCTCCAGAACTGTAAGGTGAACACAGAATGGCCTGAGAGCATAACACGATATTTTCCTACAGGAAGCAGACTGCATTACTACTCAGTATTTATAAAACTTTAATATCTTTATTATATTTCATTTTAGACACTTCAACTTGACCAGAGAAAATTTCTTCCAAAATACTGTCCTATGAAACCAGTTGTCAAGATTGATTGTCTTACACACCTCAGAAATTTAATATTTAACAGCACAGTAACTTGACATGTACAGAGAATTTTCTACCTATTAAATATCTCTAAAATAAGAGGCAAAAATTTTAATCATGCAATTCTTTCTTCAATATTTGAACAATAGTGTATCTGGTTATCTCAACAACTGAACAGAGAACACTTTGAACTTCACCTCTGCAATAACATTTTCTTCTCAAAATCACGTCCTTCAGTGATGTGAATAAAAATTCTGTGATATTCTAAAAACAGTGCAAGCAATAGACTTCTGTGGTGTGTGTGTGTAGAACTTAATAAAAAATTTCCCACCAAAATAAGAAATCAGAGATAACATAGCAAAGGGAAAGGCACCTATCGGTGACTAATCCCCAAATTCCACTGTGCCTCTCTGAGTCTCAATATTCTCAATTCCTTTCAAATTAAGGAATCAAGTTAGATGTGCACTCCAATCTTCTCCAATTCTAAAAGACTGTGAGTTATAAAATCTTGCCAGATATCTCCATGTTTTAAAGACATAGACATGTTTCCTTAATCATCATCTTTAAAAAGGAACAAAAAAAAATTGTTTCAAAACAAAGTTCAAAGAGATCTTTGTGAATCCAGGGTTTTAAAACACAAATTATAATTATAAATATTGGGAAGAAAAGATATAAAATGTCACAAAACAGCTCATGTTACCACGGAAAATAAAGCAATAACGAAGGAAGAAAAGGTGAAAGGCAGAATTACTAGTCCTTCTGATGTTTGAAAGCAGATAACCTAGTCACTTACAGGTTTACTTCCAGGTGCCTACATCCTCAAAATATCTAAGAACAAAGTGTGAGATGATTCTTTCTGTTCTCAACTGCCTGAATGGGGACTTACTGTTATGTATTAGCAGGTGTCTCTGCAAAGAAAATGGGGTCCGGAACAAAGCTTTACATTCATCACACTGGAACGGTCTCTCTTCAGAGTGAGTCTACGGAAGAAAAACAATGTGAGTCAGGAAAAATGAGAATCAACTCAGCATTACAAAAATGGACTGTGGCTTCATGAAGGAAAAAAGGAAAGCAAAGGAGGGAGACAGTATCTTGTTTCTTCTGGTTCCTTTCTTCCACCACACAACTGTACACACAAATAGTTTACTCACAGGAGAAAAACTGATATATTGTCAAACTCTGATATTAATTAAAAATTTGATAAATAGCTAAGGAAATTGTTCTTACTATGTCAAATTGTTAATCTAAATATACTCTGAAATTTCTCTGCGCCTACTTTGCAGTGCGAGATGCTGAGTAAATCCTCTAAAAACTAACCTTCCTCGGCGGGGATTTAGCTCAGTGGTTTTGCCCCCTGCTGCGCAAGCGCAAGGACCGGAGTTCGATCCCCGGAACCAAAAAAAAAAAAAGAAAAAAACAACTAACCTTCCTCTAGCACTGGCCAGGTTTAAACTCTGTTGGCACCAAATTTCCAACAAGGACACAGCTTGATTCAATGAGGAATTTCAAATAATAATTAGTACTAGGTTAAACTTTTCCCTTAACTATATTCCAGCTTTCATTCATGCTATCATTAACCCTAAGCAACATTCATCACATATTTAATTTGTTTCAAATGCCAAACTAAACACTTCACAGTAATTATTAAATTTAACTACAACAGTAACCTGATGAATAAAACACTACTGTTGTCACCATTACATAGATGAGAAAACTATGATTTCAACAGTTTCACCAACTTTTCAAAAGTCACACAGTTCAGATGGAGCAGGCACCAGTAAGCTGTATGGTACATGACAGACAGAAATATGTTGGTAAACAAGAAACAAGGGCAAGCCACTAGCTCGATCTAATATCCGAAACAAAACCAACACCAGGACAGAAAAAGCATGGTCACTTCACCTGTTTTCTATTATAGTCAGAATAAATACATTTGGCACAAATTAGTGAATAAAACCTTATTCTACCATGGATGGCAAGTTAATAAAGCTCATAAATGCAAGAAAATTAAACTATGCTTTTATATTACAATAAAACAATCACTTAAGTGATAGGAGGCAGTATAAAAATTCAGGAAATAATTTAAAGGGCAGGCACTTTATTCAAAATGTACTGACTTACACATTATCATAGTTTAATAGAATTACAATATTCAAGATATCACCTATTAACTCAATGTTAATGAAAAGGGGGTTATAATGTTTGCTATCAGTTGTGAAAATACACAAAATATGGAAAATCCCTTTTTCAAAGTCAGGCTAAGTTAAAAATATTTCAATGTGTGATTTAGCCACAGATATTAAAATAATAGCATGAAAATATATATCCTTATAAATGAATAAAAGATAAAAAGAGTAGGTTTCTTCATTACATAAAATATACAAAAATTCAGTATAGAAAACCATGGCATTTCAAGTTGGGAAAAGAGTGGAAGATTTACTAAATGGTCTAGAAATTTTAGAAAAATAAAGTTGAATCTATTACTCCTTAAAATAGGAGAAATATCCATCATGTCAGGTATTTTTTAAAGTGATGAATAAAATTGTATAGAATTTTGGCATGGCAGAAAAGTGGATATTCAGATGAGAGAAATAAGTTCATTTAAAGCTGCAAAGCAAAACCTTTGGCAAAAACCAAAGAAAATATTTACAACATAAAATAAAAACAGTATTTTTTATAAAAAGTTATGGCTCATTAACAAGAAAAGATGAAACTCTAAAAGAAAATCACAAAAGGACTCCTTTTCAGTCATCACTCCATCTCATTCATTTTATCATTTCATCCCAGATTTCTGCTGTGCCATTGTTAGTCTTGTCTCAGATGTTGGAAACATAGCAGTCAACAAAAAATATGCAGTCCCAAATTCCCTGCTATTAGTTTTTGTACTAGTGCGGAACAAACAACAAAAAGGATAAAATATGTGCTCTATTAGGAAGGAATATATGATATTAAGAAAAATAAAGAAGGAAAACAGTGCTTCAGAGAGTGGGACGATAATTTTAAACAGGTCTAGGAAATTCTAGACAAGGATGTGACTCTGAAAGAATATATGAGGAAACAAAGGTTAGTATTTAGGTGACAGAGATAGGAAACACTATGAAGGGCTGTGTGGTTGGAGATACATGTTAAAGATTGAGAAATGGAAAGATGCCGTCAGAGAAATGAAAGAAGGGAGGAGAAGCAAATCACGGGTAAAATTAGCCAATATCCACAATTTACAGGAAGAGAGGTTTAATTTGTTCAGTTTCATCCCATAATCAGCTGGGTCCAAGACAAAGACATCATGGTAGAAGGCCATGGTGGAGTAAAGCTGCTTATAGCATGGTAACTGTAGAGCAGAGTAGGGGAACAGTGCCAGACAGCAATGGGCCAAAGACCATGTATATATAGCACCCAAGATCACATCTCCAATAACCCACCCAGACACACATGATTGTGTTTTATTAATCTACTAGGTATTTCTTTGTTTTGTTTTGTTTGTTTGGTACCGTGGATCGAACTCGGGTCCTTCCGCTTAGGAGACAGGCGCCGGAACCACTAAGCTAAATCCGCGGCCCTCTACTAGGTATTTCTTAATCCAATGAAATTGACACATCAGGATTAATGGACATAATACATTCTTCATCAACTTACACCCAAACATGTCTTCTTAAACTATACTTAATCATCAAATAAAGACAATAGCAAGTTCATAATTCTACCTACATAATACAACTATTCTGCATACAAGGAGAAATACAGTAATTCCTTCCCAGAAGCCTCAAGAGCACCAACATTTTTCAAAGGTCCTAGTCCAACGCTTACATAATAAACCTAAAACTACATAAAATACACACTATCTCGCTGTTTACAAGGTCTGTGGATTAAATTTTTACTGTCAAATTTATAACCACCTTCTTGAAAATGCCTCCTCAAAAACACTGGTTGAAACTAGAAAGATATTAAAGAATTTGGTTTAAATTGTAGACAGTAAAGTATAGCTCATTCATACAAAGAAGTCAAGAGCATAAAATTTATATTATGTTATTAACAGCAGCATTAAGTAGCCAAAGTTCAATCTTTCCATGGCTTGAAAGTCACAATTCCATTTGGTAAAAAGCCAGAATCCCATGAAACCAGGTACTGATTCCCCACAGTCATAAGTATACCGTGATGGGGCAAAAGATGTTTTCTAAGAGAAGGAACAGCAATAAATATTTAGAAGAAGCTTTGGATGGCAGCAATTTGAATTCCTACTCAGAGAATAAACTGGTAGTTTTTCATTGAGATTTACATGGCATCCATAGAGGCAAAAGTGCAGATTCCTATAGTACAAATAGATAACACTGGAAGAATTTTAGTTCTGTCATAAAACTTACCATCAAGCACACTGTTTTCTATATAATACAAACCCTTCAATTTCTAACAGATACAAAGATGATATACTATTTGGTGAAAATTGGATCAGGCAAAAATAAACAGGCAGCTCAGCTACAGATGAATACTGAGCTGTGTGTGTGTGTGAATGTGTGTAAGCCCCACCTGGACACATGAAGTGCCAGCACAGCCACAGGGCATATTTTCAAAGAAACCATCATAGAAAGTAGCTAATGTATTTTTCATAGTTAATACAGGTGTAAATTTAAAGTCAAAAGATTAAAGCTTAGAGTTAATTTCTAATTTTAAACATAAAACATCAAGATAATAGTCTGAAAACCTATTTCATACTGAAAATATTGTACTTTAGCATATTTTAGTTATAAAACACAGTTCTCATTTGTACATTTCTCTCCTTCATTGGCTCAAGTTTGTAGCATTTTTTGGATGATACACCTATGATACACTCTTCGTTTTTACTGCTATGTAAGAAAAGACAGTATCTCTTTTTCAAAGATATATTAATTTTCCATTTAATTTAACTTAGCTTCTAAAATTATATCCCCTTCCCCTAAGACTGTTGATGTCCTCTGAAATCAATGTCCTTGTGTGTCGAGTGTGCACACGGATGTGGTGCCCTCCCTCAGGCTCATTTCCCATCTGCTGTCTTCTGTAAAGCACACAGCCTATTTACATGTTTAGCCCTCTTGGTGACAAGCCACCACAATGTCTTCTGGCTCTTGCTCATCTATTCCAGTTTTTCCCCAATCCTCTTTCACTTAATCTTCTTCTAACAGAAACCCCAAGCCTTAGGTAGAGTGAAAGTAAAAATGATACAGAAAGATCTCCACGACTCAATAACATGTTCTCATATATAAAAAAATAAGAAATATGCTGGTAGCATAGTATTAATTTAGTTTGGCATTAATATAATAGAAAGTGAGTCATGTTTTTGTTTTCTGGTTTTTCTATCAAAAAGAAAAAAAGGACAAAATGTTTCCAAACCAAATCACCCACAAAAGCAAGTGTTTATATGATGAATTATTTTGTGTGTGAAGTGGGGTTGTTTTTAACATATATCAATCTCTGGGAAGATAAAAAGGAAGCAGTGGTCAGAAGTCTGCTTGTTAAAATTAATCTTCTCTAAACAACATATAAAATTTTTTGAAAAAGAAAAGGAGGCCTTGCCCAACAGAAATTAATATACACTCAGTTGTGTTTGTTAGAACAGTAAAATATTGCAATAAAACAGATTAAATGGAACAGAATGGAATCCAAAAACAGATTACACTTAAGGAATTTTATCACATTTTACACCTAAACATAAATTCTGGATGGATTAAATACTAACAAAAAAAGGAACTTATCATAACTTTTAAAAACCTGAATAAATGTTTGCATAATTACAGAATAAAAGAGTCCAAAGGCATGAAACTTCATATGCATGTATGATAAAATAAAAAGGTAAAACTTTTTTACTCAGAAGATCCAAGTTGGTAAATGGGGGGGTAAGAAACAAAAATAGCAAGGGATTAATGTTCATAATATGTACAGAACTCTTAGAAATCAATGAGAAAACAGAGAAGTAGCCCAATAGATAAATGGACAAAGTATAAACAAGAATTTTTCAGAAAGTGTTAAATGACAAATGAATTTATAAAAAGAAGAAAAATTTTACCCACCATTGGTAAAATGTGGTCAACAGGTACTATGAATTAAATGTAGTACCTATCTCCAAAGCACCTCACCATTGTGACTATGGTTCTAGCACACAAAGACAAGTAATCTTGTACAACATAATATTTTAAATGAAAGAGTATTTCACCTAAGAAGAGTTACCTGATGCAAAAGAAAAGGAAAGTCTGGCTATGTAAATACTGAGTAACTGTTTCTCAGTCACCAAGTTGGAACCTTCTTAAGATCTTTTTAAATAGTTTATTATCATGTTAACCTTATACTATATGTCCTAGTTTTAGAGCCAACTTCATGACATTTTAGGGAGTAACCTTTCCTATTCTTTAAGATCAAACAATTTTACTGACACAAACTCTGAACTACATTGTCTTTCAAATTGTTCGATAAAACTCCCCCAAAATTCTTCTTATAAAAAATCCAACACACACATAATACACATGTATTATTTTATTAAACAATCCTTACCATTGTATTTTCTCTTCTATTTTTTAATGGGTATTCATGATCCACTAAATTCAAGACCATAAAGCAGTCATGCCTAGAGTTTGAATATGACTGGATGAGACATTACTACAAGATGCCCAATGGAATTATTTTTTTAAAAAAACTATGACTAGATTTCCTCATAGGCTTCTAACGTTCCATCCCTGGAAGGCTACATAGAAACTGCGAAGGAAAGTCCTTTATTTGTGGAGACAGACACCTGTCCCCAAGAAGCTTGTTTAAGACTTTTCTAAGGGAAAACCTCTCAATCTTCACTTCTATCATCAAGCAAGTACTGCCAGCTCCATGAGCCAAGACAGTTTGATCTAACTGAATATCCATCATAGGGCAGAAGAAAGAAAACACTATATATCTTCTTCAAGCTTTGCATTGGATTTGATAGGGAACAACATGGAAGATGATTAATAATTGACCAGTTTCTGTCTCCTGCAGTTTCGGAATGTCTGTCCAAATGTGATTTAAATAATAAAAATACAGCTGGATCCAGGTAAATGATCTTGATTTTAGCTAAATGTTAAACTATAACTCAGAATAAGATCAAATGTTACAAAAGATGAAGGAGCATTAAAACTAATTTTGGCTTATTGAGCTTATGTAACTCGCTAGGTGATGAACTGAGTATGTTTTCAAAACAGAAACCATCTCTTCAAAATCTCATTATTGTTATAATCAAGATGAATGACAATATTCCTTTCTTTCAGCAAATCTAAATATTAAATGACAAGAACTGGCCTAAAATAAGACAACTACAATAAAAATGCATAGGCCATATACTAAAAAAAAATCAGTAGAAGATTTAAGTATTTAAAATAACAATCCTTTGCCATGCTACCTGACAATCAGACTGACTCTTTGTGGGGTTTTTTTTCCCCCCTAATTTCTTTGACTAAGTAGCCATTAATGAATAATGATGGAAGAAAAAGTTGATTTGCTTTTTTATATGATTCTTAAAAGAATGTTTCAGATACTTTCACATAACCATACCAAATCTATGCTATGATCATAACACAGTAAGGAACATATTTGTCCAGAGGAGAAGGATTGAATGTGCTTTCCACTTTGGAAATTACAGCCATCATGGTTTCTATCCTTCCCAAGACATCATTATTACTTTCACATGATTTATAGCTGAAAGGATGAGAGATGGTGCATAGAGCCTATGCCAAATTCCCATATGACATATAACACAAGCCAAACTATGAAAACTCATAAATGTGGGTAGATCAGTTTCATCAAAGAAAGGAACAAGAGGGTTCCAGAGACTGAACAGGAAACTCACCAGATAATTCTTTAGTCATGTAATTCCAAAGCAGCAGTAACAAATGCAGCCCTGCCCAGAACACAGAATAGTTGAGCCAAACATAAGGGCTGTAAGTAAGAAATCAGGCAGAGACACTATCAGTTAATCCTGTGTATTCTTTGCTAAATCTACTTTTTGTTTTTCTTCTTGAACTAAAGCTGAAATTACTATCAAAATTTTTTAAATGATTTCAAAAGGGACAAAGTGGAAGTCCCTATAAATACCAAAATAACTGTAATCCTCATGAAATAGTAAAAGAAAAAGTAAGTACTATGTTGTCTTAAAAGAGGTTATAAGAGGCTGAGGCAAGAGGATTGCCGTGAGTTCAAGGGTAGCCTGGGCTACATAGTGAGTTTATGGCCAGCCTGATCTACCTAACAAAATCCTGTCTCAAAAAGGAAAAACAAACAAAACAAAAGAGGTTATAAAAATGATATTTAATAGCATGCTAAAGTGTATCAACCAAAATTAGGCAAATATTTGTCATGTCACAGATATTTTTACATGCATTTCTAAAATGTTGAATATCTTTGGGCATGTTTCCTGAATTCATTTCAAATATTATTTATTACTACAAAAATAAATTTGATAAAGCTAGTATGTTCTGGAACAAGAAAATGAGCTAAAATAGTTTAAGAAATGTAAACAAAAATAAACAGAACAATCCAAGGAATTATAACTTAAAGGGAAAGGAAGTTAGAGAGGTTATGTAGACTAAAGGCAAATACTGAGTTGTTTTGGGAATGATGCATGCAGAGAACAGAAAGGTAAGTTGGAGAGTAAGTTAAGGTTATGGTTTGGTGAACTGTGATGACAGCAGAAAGAGTATATATATATATATATATATATATATATATATATATTAGAAAGCATCAGAAATCTACTTATTTTATTAAAACAAGAGAAATATAACACAGTTATGCTTTGGGATGATGTGGCTGGTAGGATGGACTGTAGTGAGAAGAGATTAAATACCAGGAACCCCAATGAGATGAATATGAAGGTAATCCAGATGAAAAATAATTTATCAAGACATTGCAATAGTAAAGGAGGAATGGGCTGGAGGTTCAGCGAGAACAGGTCCTGGGTTCAGTTCTCAATACTGCAAAAATAAAATAAATGAAAACAAAACAAAATGGAAGGGATGATTCAAAGGCGATGATATGGAGACAGTAGAGTCTTTATGGCTTGGTTTCTAATTTTATAGAGGAGTCAAGACTGAATAAAGCAACTTGATTATGTACTTTGTCATTAGCAAAAGACTTTCCAAAAGAGAAGTTATTAGGGCAAAGAAGATGAAAAAGTCCTTCTAGAGCTTGTTAAATGCATTGTCAAAAGATGCCCAATTTTGTATCAGGTAAGTAAGTGGTTATAAATATGGGTCTGCAGCTTGGTATTAATGGAATCATTTGTAATTAGCACTGATAACAGAAGTCATGGATACAGCCAACATTTCTCAGGGAGAGAGGACCTAGAATATCTAAATTACCCTCTTGGGGTAAAGGCAGACTATAATGACTGAGATCTTAAATGTCCTCTAAAAATTTGGTTACCACCTTAAGAAGGTGGGGCCTAGTGAAAGAAAGTTAGGACACTGGGGTGTGCCCTTCATGAAGATATTGGGATCCCAGCTTCTACTTCCATCTTTTTACTTCCTGGTCATTGTGAGAACAACTTTGCTCTACCATGTGCTCCCCATCATGATTTTTTGCCTTACAATTGGTCCAAAAGCAACGAAGCCAACCAACCATGTACTGAAATACCTGAAACCATGAGCCAAAATGAACATTTCCTGTTCCTAACTTGTTTATCTCAGGTATTTTGTTACAGTGATGGAAAGCTGACTAATACAGAGACAAAAGAAGTGTTCAGAGAGACTGTCAGGAGACCGAGCAAAGTACACTACAAGGACACCAAAGATGAAGAGAATTTCAAACAGGTAACATTAACATAAGCATCAAACTTTATGGAAAGAAAGAAAGGAGTAAAGATTTAACAATTATTAAAACCTCATACCCCTCACTGACTTAATAACTGAGAGCTTTTTAATTGATTTAATAACTCAGTGGCACTTTGAAAAGAGTATCAATAGAGCATGGAAGACAGAAATGAGGCTGCAAAGAGTTATGGTTTGAGTGAGCGGTTCTGAAGCACAGCAAGATCTTCTCTAGTTACTCTATTATATATATATTTATATATATATTTATATATTTTTTTTATATATATACATATACCATGCCCCAGATATACAAAAATTTCACTGAAAGATGAACATGAAAATCATGTCAGTGAAATGGTGAAAAAAGATTAATAAGCTTTTACCTTCTTGTGATTCTTGTAAACATTTCTGTGAGCAAATCCTTTGCCACAAAGTTTGCATTTGTAAGGCTTATCTTCACTGTGGATTACTTTGTGGGCCCCCACTTGATCAAGCCTCTTGAAAGATTTATTACAAATCTCACAATTATAGGGTCGTTTTTCTGTGAAAAATGAATGGAGACAATCTCATATCTACATAAAGGTAAAAGGTAAAAAAAGGACACGTCCTTACCTTAAGTTACTTGTTATACATAACTAAACTACAAAGCAATGTCAAACTAAAACAAAACAGGAAGAAGAAAAGTATCCAGCAGTCCACTTACATTGGATATGTAAGTCTATTCACAAATGAAATGTGAACTTGTTCTTCTACAGACCTATTTTAAAAACTAAAGGTAGCTTTAATAGAGGTTTAAATTCAAAGAAGAAATCCTATTTCCAGATGAAAAAGATGCTGATATGCGTGAGTTTAAATCAAGGTCACAGCCAGGAATACTAAGAGAGGCCTGGCAATGAGGGACCTAAAAGCAAAGCTGCCTCCTGCGGGGCCACACAGGGCCCATATAGGCAGAGTTTCCAATTCTCAGCAGGAACTAAACACTTAGGCAAGTATGTCAAAGCCATATGTATGTGATATTCATACAATGTTGACAACTAAATTTTAAAAATACTGTGTGAATCAACCTAACATATTTGAAATCTCTGATTTTAAATTACTAAAGCATCTATATCTATCTCCAAACAATGTGGACATTCAAAAACATTCTGACTTCAATGGCTTCAAATTACAGACATCTTATGTTCTAGGAGACTTCATAAAGCAAAAATTATTTCCAGAGTTGCTTTTTTAAGTCTGCGTAAGTAAAATGAACTTATTACTCAAGCTTGCTTAAGATGAAAACAATGGCTTTAAAATATTTTCTCAAAACATATTTATAAATTTCTCAATAACATTTTATTAGCACCACAATTAAGATGTAAAAGTATCTAGAAATGTAAGAGCTGTAATTGTTAATCTCTAGTAAATGTTAAAAACTGTGCTAGCACAACACATAAACAATTTCACTTAACCTTCATAGTTACTGTTTTTGAAAGTCAGATAACAGTATCCCATTTAACACATGAAGAATAAAGAAACTGAGGCTCTGAAACTGTGACTCTGACGAGCACCATTAACTAAATCACCTAACAAACTAAGGTCTAGAGAATTAAGTAACTTGTTCAAAATCTCACAAATAGTTAATGGCTAAGCAAGAACTTAGACAGCCAGGGAATCTCATTACCCTTTTAGAACTCCTGAAAATGTCAGTCATCCTTCTGTAGTGATTTCAATATACAATGAACAAGTATAGAGTTTACCTGAGTGGGTGATCATATGACGTTTCAGCTGATTAGCTGAAATAAATTTCTTCATACATTCTTGACAGTCAAATATCTCATGAATCTGGAAAGGATTATATTGACAGTTAAATAAACAGTTGGAACAAAGTAAATTACTCAGAGCTCATGCCAAAATTTAAATCTATAGTTGCTTCTGCAGTTTCAAAACTATTATAATTCAGCCCTAATTTGTTCATATTATCTCATATCAATTGAAAATGCAGCAAACATACATTATTTAATAAAACATTAAAAAATTAACAGTCACACCACTTAAATATGCAGTATAGCTGATCTGTTTAGTGTATATTAAAATGTGTACATTAAAAATTAAACCTCATATATATTAACTTTTGTTATGCACAAACTTAGACTTAGAAATATGCTTCCTGCAGGAAATGATATTACTTTGATAATAACATACTTTCATAGAAGATAATGGTATTTTAAACTTAAATGCATTAATATAGAGTAAAATATTAAATGCAGACTAGAAGAGATATGCTTCTGAAAACATTTACTTCACATGCAGAATCATGTACTTATTTTATCTTACTGATCACATAGAAGTCAAATATGGTCAGAGGACCACAATAAAAAAAAAAAAGGAAATGGGTCAAAGTACAAAGTAGCAGATATGTAGGATAAACAGGTCTCAGTAAAAGATAAAGAATAAAATCAACAATAATGAACAGTATTCAGGACTTTTTGCTAAATGAGTGGATTACAGCTTCTTTTGCCTGAGGGCTGGGAGGAGGGGTAAATATGAGTTGAACACGTTAAACTGTTTCACTCTAATGACTATTTTGCTACACAGTGGTATCTTATAACTCATGCTGCATACTTTACACATAGACAAACAAAATGTATTTTTATAAAACGTAAGGGGGATAGCTTTAACAAACAATTAGCTTTTATAAATGTTACAATTAGATGATGCATTAGATCTTTCTCTTCCAGACTTATAGTTGGAGAAATTAGGTATTATGAAAAGTAGAAGCCTAGCTTATTATCAGAAATAATGTGCTCAGTTCTAAAAGCAACACACTATTTTGCTGAAGATTCCCAAGTGGTTTTGGTGAAGTCCTGTTTTGTGTCAGCCTCATTGAAGGTACAGCTGCCTCCCCAAGCATGATCCCAGACAAGCAAGAAGCGAAGACAGTGACCATCCTGCAGAATAACTAGAGACACATGGAGTACAGGTCACAACTCTGACTGGGCACAACACAGGAGTAATTAGTGGTCCTGTAATGGTTTCCTTGATCTACGGGGCCATGACAGGACTCAAATCAAGGAGGGTGAAGTGGTTTTGGGAGGAGGCTAACAGATCCAAGGCCTTGGTGGAGTCCTAATCTCTTCCCATGCACATGGCAAGTCTAAGGATACTGACATTTCTCTGCTTCTGTCAAATATGACTGGATATGCCAGAAAACTCAATTATGAAAAGTAGAGAATCGGGAAGCACCCAAGAGATATCATTCCTCTCAAGTCTAACTGCTATCCTTGCTGTGATACAGCAGTATCTAATCTTGTCAGGGGATAGGATCAAGTCCAGAGAACCTAGCTGCTGAGAAAGCAGCATGGAATCTGCACTCCACCCTAGAACGAACACAGGACAAAGCTTGCAGCCCGCAGGTGTTAAAGGCGTTGGCCTGGTCGCCCAGCAAGGCCTGCACAGTGGCTTCCGCTGAACACTGATGTCTGAGAAGCAGTGAAGTGACAAATAATGTTTATTTGAGGGTAATAAGAGTAGATTTATATTCTTAAACCCTGCTTCTGTAATGCATAGCATACACTTTTATGACAAACAGATGACAAGCCTCTGAGCCATACAAAAATGAAAACTTTTATGCATTTTTATCTTTAATACTGAATTTTTATTGGTATATCAAATGTTCAAAATCATTAAATGATATATAAAAGGTAACCTAAAATACATACAGTACTAAGGAATACTGATTTGTTCACTTAACTCTCGTAGCTTCTGAAACATTAAAGTTTTTTGAGGGTGAATTAAATTGATAGTCTCCAAATTATTAAAGAGATCATTTACTATACACAAAAGCATGACAAAGCTATTTTCAAAACTCTTAAGGTGTCTTAATAGAACAGATTTAAAGTGAAAATGATAAGTTACAGTACTTACACCAAATGCCAAAAACATATGGTGTAAAATTTAATATGTCATATTGATCTGGAGGATAATATTTTGTAATCCTAAATTAAATATTTTCAAGAAGGATCATAATATATCTTATTATAATACAAGACAGCATCCACTAATATAAAATGCTGTACTCTACTGTAATTTAGCATTGTCACAAACCACCATCTACTGGCAAGGTGAAATACTGCAACTAAACTCTATTAGACATTAAGACTCATCCAACTAAAATGTCAAAACTGGAATAATTAAAAGCTGTGTACATATTCAGGAAAGTTAGAATTGAGCAATTATGCTTTAATGAATGGAGGAAACAGCTTTATCATGCTAATAATTTATTACATTCTGTAACTCGTAATAACTCAAAAGCATGAGAGATAATGCCTGTATTCTATCACCATCATGTACAATTTCTTTCTATGAAGTTATTTCCTTCAGAGGAAAAGGTTCTTATATTATGAAAAAATCAAAACAGGACATTATTCACAAATATACACCACAGCCAATTTTGCTAGTCTACTTGGTAAACTACCTTAAATTTCAACCTCTAAGATTTAAATAGATCAAGTAACTAAATTACAGGATGATAAAAGACAATGTTTAGAAAATATCTATTCCAGTAGATTCAATATTTTTGTCTCAGGTTTCTGCTTCCCAAGCTGTAAAGGTGATAGGGAGAAAGAAAAGGAGACCTACAAGAAGGAACATCTAGAAAATGATAATTAGTTCAATGTTCCATTTTAAAAATAAGAAAATTGAGGCCCAATGTTAAATGAAAGATAGTGACAGAAGAACCCCCCAACCTGAATCTCAATGCTTATTCCATTATTCTTCCATAAATGGATCAAAATCACTCACCATACAGAATGTATCCACAGACATGTTAAAATAATTTAACTATCTCCAGAACACAGTTGGAGCTACTAGGTTAAAAGCCATATGAATTTTAAGTCCCATTTAATTACTACAGAATAGATCTAGATATGTATAGCAAGCACAAATTCATTTTAGAAACCACAAAAAAGTAATTTTACTTTTGTTAGTACCACTTTCTCTTTCCTTGTGTATTAATTCACTAAAAGAAAATATTTCATGTTCTTAAATATTTTAAACGCACAGGAAATTAGGAAGTGATCATTTACATCTTTGTTACATAATAAAACACAACATGAATATTTTGAACCTTGTCATGATGTGAACAAAATCTAAATTATAATTTTATCTTAGTAACTGGTTGCTAATGTTGTTAGTTAATAATTGTCATTTGTTTTTCAGATTAATTTCTACAGCAAAATAATAACATGGTGACTTTTAAATTTATTTTCTCCTAATAATCATTTGTTTCTGCTAATACCACTTGAACATGCAAACCTATGAGTGTATGCTTTATCATGTTAATGTTAAAAAACAGAATAAAGAGGGCTGGGGATTTAGCTCAGTGGCACTGCGCCTGTCTTGCAAGCACAAGGTCCTGAGTTCAATCCCCAGTACTGAAAAAAAAAAAAAGAATAAAGTAAAATCAAGTGTAGCAAAACATTATACTAGGAATACATATTACTATTTTGTTATATCATAAGGCACCTTGTTTTAGTTGTGTCAGACTAAACCATAATATTCTTCCTTTTAATAGCCAAAGGCTCCTTCTCAGAACATTGTAAATGGCAAAGGTATGATTTTCTCATTAATTTACTTATTCATTGCTTTTCCTGAGCAAATAGCAATTGATACAGTGTGAAACCAGATCAGGGTTAAGTGAAGGATTTAGCTAAACATGACACCTAGCATTAAAGAAATATTTCAATTAATTTGGAATAAAGACAACTTAAAATATCCTTTTACCTTTCTGCATATTAGTTTTACATTCTAGAACATGTTACCAATAGCAAAGCTCTGTCTTAATAATATAAAAAAAAATCAACTGAAAGTTTTTACAGCAGACACTATAAATGCCTGGAAGATCTGTTACTGTGATGAAAGTTAACCTTTACCTTACTAACCTTTCTATGTTCCTGTAGGCTTGATGCTGAGGAGCACTTTTTATTGCACACTGAACATATGAGCTTTTTCTTAGTGTCTCCTAAAAGAGAAGTAAAACAGCATTATAAATTAAATGAGACTACTGAGAGGTACAACTGATATAGTGTTTTTACACACGTAACTTCATTTTCGTACTTCAGAATCTCATATATGTTTAGATGCATGTAGACATATCCATAAACTCAGATAAAGAGCAAGTTGTATTTTAAGACCCTTTCTTTTTAAATCTGAGAAATCTTCAGCTTGATATAGCATTTTGTACATAAAATAAGCCTTTCACTTTTTTGTATACTAACGTAATATTAAAAGAGAAAAAATTTCTCTGCAAAAATAAAAATTAACCAAATATATTTAAGAAAGAAAAAACAATTCATAAATTGATTTTTCTATTCCATTTATACATAAATAGAATATTTTATTCTATCAACTAAGTTTTTAAGGTGGGATTTATAGATTATTATTTCCAACACTTGATTTACAAAATTTGTGAACACATGCTTTACTAGATTAATGTTAAGAAATAGGATAATGTAAAATCAAACAAAATAAAACATATTCACAGTACATGTTAATCAAAACAAAATCCAATTTTTTCTTCTTATATAGTGACTAAATTTAGAGTAGTTCAAACTTCATGATGGTTATTTAAATGAAACATTTTAAGTATAGACATTCAATAAAACATTTTAAAGATGTGATATAATAACAGTATCATCTGTACTGTCATTAATAACCATAAAATCATGTTTTCCACTTTTAACTGATTGATTTCAAGTACAAAAATTAAACATATTGCTGGGCATAGTAGCACACACCTGTAATCCCAGCATTTAGGAAGCTGAGCCACAAAGATCATGAGTTCAAGGCCACCATGAACTACATATCGATTTCAAGGCTAGCCTGGACTTCATCCGGAGACCCTGACTTAAAAATACCAAAACAAAAACCAAAAACGGAAACAATGAACCAACATGTATTCAGCACAAGACTCCAACAATGACCACTACTAGTCCATGCCCATTCCATGCCTAACCACAATTCCATCCTCTCCCCAATTCTCTTTATTATTTTGAAGCAAATTCAAACCAAGTAAAAATAATTCCAAAATGATTTTACCATAAGATCGTGTTTATCAAAGAAAAACACATTTTTAAAAACTACAAAATATGACTTTTCAAGATACCAAGATATTCTGGGTAACAGAATATCTATGTAATACACTGTCTTCCTCATGCTAACATTTCAGTTAAGAAAATTTTCTTGGGGATTGACAAATGGGCTATTGAATGAGACAGTTCTTGAGCAAATGAGTATCTGACTGAATATATCTGTTCAATTCCCAACAAGCATCTACTAAACGTGAAGGGCCACTGAGAAAGAATACTCCCTCTTTTCCAATACCCATTAGTTGAGATTGACCATCTTTGGCCCACAATGTTTAATTGCCCTATTCCAGACCTCATGACAACTGCTCCTTGGGACTTGCCCATATCTTTCCCAAGAGGAAGGTCAGAGGAGAAAGAGAGCAGAGAAAGAAGTGGTTTCTCTAAGCACTACTCTTCCTTTGCTCTTGTCCTTCTGCCACTGCTCTTCCAAGCCAGTGTCACAGCTTATACACCAACCCCCACACATGCTCTCCAATCTCTTCTCTCTTCTTCACATTTCTTCCTATCTCTTCCTCTTCATCCTAGAGCTGGAAAATTTTCTTTGAAGAAAATGCAGAAAAATCTCATGACTACTCATCTGAGAATATAGATACGTGTTATCTCCCATACACTGTTTGCATTTACAGAAACTAGGCAAATGAGAAAGATGACAAGTGGGTTCAAGATCTCAGCCCTTTCATTTTCTGTTTCCTCCTGTGTAACCGGGCTACTAGCTTTCCCAGGTTCAAGAACAGCAGCACCAACACAAAGCCGTAACTAGAATGTATACTATTATTGGTTTTCCCATATGCAAGTAAATCTGATGTGACTTTCACATGCAACTTCCAAAAATATTCAGGAGGGCTGGGGATGTACCTCAGTTGACAATACTTGCCTAGTGTGTGCAAGGCCCTGGGATGAATCCTCAGCACCACAATAAAAAAAAAAAATCAGGACCATATTATAGCAGGTGATGATGGGGAAAGGAATTTATACAACAATACTAAACACACAGTTAAGCACTTGGGTTACAATACAATGTTGGTTAAGTATGCTTCCTGGAGCTAGTCTAAGAACCTTACCTACTATGTTACAGTTTTTATGGAAAATTATGACTTTCTTTTAAATACTCAACTTTCTTTTACTCTGCATTTTCAATTCATATCACTTCAAAAGGAAATTTGTCATCATAAGTAGAAGCTGCAAGACCTATTTCCTTGCATACCTTTGTCCTTTTATAATAAAGAATTCTATAACAATATATGCCAGTATTGCTTTGCTTGCTACTGTCAATAGGAAATACTCTTTCCTCAAGTGTGTGTGCAGTTCATAGCAAAAAGAGGCAGAGAGATCATGAACGAGAAATGGAAATCATGTACCAAATCCAGAAAAAGGTATGCATAGTGACTTTTGGCTAAAATACAGCAAGAGTTCACATTTTATATAATTTACAACATAAAAAACCCCAAAATTTCCTTTTATAAATTATTTCCTACAAATTACCATGAATTTCCAGAATCTGTAATATTAGACTATCCAATGCCAATTACAAGAAGCCTCAAAAATTTATGCTCATAGCACAGCATGACAAGCACATGCCCAGTAACAAGAATGCAAAAATTTCCAGTTTCACTATGCATCTGGTTTTCTACTTAGTTCAGCAAAGTTAACTTTAAAACTGACGGGGAGGGGATTTCGCTCAGTTGTTTCGCCCCCTGCTGCACAAGTGCAAGGACCCGAGTTCGATGCCCGGTACCAAAAAAACAAACAAACTTTAAAACTGACATGAAAGTTTTGTTACAATGCATTACAGACATAAATAGAGAAAAATAAGAGCAGCATTTTAACCAGAACAGCATTAAAATAAATAAATAAATAAATAAATAAATACCTATGAAGGCAAGTCTATCAAAAAGTTATGCAAGGGCCAGGGATTTAGTTCAGTGGTTCTGCCACCTGCCTTGCAAGCGCAAGGTCCCGAGTTTGATCCCCGGTACCGAAAAAATAAATAAATAAAAATTATGCATGTCTTTTAGAATTACAGGACAATGTCATTTTCCACCTATCATCTACATATTCTTCAAAAAGAAAAACAGAAAACATCACTGTAAAGCTCTCACACTCATTGTGCTGCCCAAACCAACACTGTGAATTTGGAGCCAGCAGCCAGGCTCATACAGGCAGCCTCTATGACTTTAAATTGATACTTTTGGAACAATGAATAAACATAGAGAATAGATGTTAGGGTGAATACCCTTTTCACAATAGTGTGGGAATAAGAAGAAAAAGAACTCACCCACCCAACCCTATCCAGAGACCTATTTCTACCCACTTCCCAGAAGCCAAGGGCAAAGGCAAATACATGAGAATAGAATATATACACAAGGATATATGGAGTTCAACGAACCTCAACATCTTTTGGGGAAAAGACATTAAGGAAATAATACAGTCAGTGGCTCAACTCAGTGCAAAAGATTCAATCTATAAACCAAAACACATTTACTGATTGCTACAAAGTGCTAAGCAGATAAAAATCTAAGTGACAATAAATTTTGTATTTGTTTTATTGTTTAGCTAGCCATTAGAAGGAATTTGAATAGCATTTGCTTCACTAATCAAAATGTATTCAATTCCCATTGAAAAATGTAGTTAGAAATTTTCTCCAGTATAGAAGAAATGTAAGCATTTAAAAAATTGAATTTTTCTGTTAAAAACATTAAGATGGTAAAGCATCACTTAGTTTTAAAATATATCTATAACTGTAAATCTCAACTTATGAAAGAAAAATTTCATATGCTATTATCAAAATTATTTTTTTAATGCACCTGACTACCAAGCAGAAGCAGATTCAAGTTTAGGTTTATAATTATGATCAATTCAGAGATAGGAAAACTAACAAATGTTGCTTGAAATCTACTTGAAAGAGAAATAGTGTGGTGAACGAAAATAATCTACATCTGTGTGAAACATAATGGAAAAGTCATCTTTTGTCTTCAAGAGTGAGAATCTGAAACAGATTGCTGTGGCCTGGGGAGAGGAAACCCCTTTAAAAAACAACCTTCCAATGACTCCTCACCCGAGTGGACATTTTCCTGGTGTCTCTTCAGGGCATCCCTACTCTTCAGCCTCTTCCCACAGCTGTCAGCCTTGCACACGAACCTGTCATCTCCCCGGCAGGTCACCTGGTGCTGCTCAAAACTACAAGACAAATGGCAAAGGCAGACAAGAAGAAGAAATGCTAAAGACCCCCTACAAAATTCCAACATCATGGCAGGCTTTTGAAACACATGCTCCCTACTAGAGCTTCAGGGTCATTTCATGCATTACCTATGCAGGTAAGAAAGAAAAGCATTTAAGTCCTTTAATTAGTGTAGTATTGAGTCACTATGAAGCATGAAATTGTGCATGCAGAAAATGATCCACAATTTTATAACAGCCATCTCATAACTCAGACACAAAACCTCAATGCTGAACTGAAGGAAAAATTGCAAAAAGAGCACTGAAAACTCCACGAAGAATCCTTCAGACTGCTTTTCGCTGTGCACTGAAGACCACTGAGGGGAAATAGGGGAAAAAAGACAAGAGAGTAACAAAAACTGGAACTCTAAGAAAATAATGTGAGAATATGCTAACTTTGAATAAAATCCTAGCCATGATCCTTTTTCATTCTGTTTTATATTGCCTTTGAAGATTTTTTTAAAGTATATACTTTATTTAACTCTAAGCTCTAGTTCAGCAAGGGTATTTTTCATGTGGAATACATAATCCTAAATGTAAAAATGCTGACTAGAATGCAGTTTTTGAGTATATTTATTAAAAAGTATATAGTCCTTGTTTGGTGGCTTTTTTAGTTTTTCAATTCTTATTTTTTATTAGTACGTTTGTAGCACATGATTACACTCCTTATGTAGAGACAGTCTGTGTAAAAAACACATCTCAATTCCTTTTTCACCCTGCTCTCCCCTCCCCCTCCCTCCATCTCCTCATCCCCTTCCCTTTTGTAAAAGCTCTATCTTCCTATCTCCTTACTTTCTTTTTTTTTTTTTTTTGGTACCAGGGATCGAACTCGGGTCCTTGTGCTTACAAGGCAGGCAGCAGAACCACTGAGCTAAATCCCTGGCCCTGTATCTTTTATTTTGCTCTTCATTTATATTTTGAGTTCTCATATATGAAAAAGCATGCAATATTTAATCTTGTGTGTCTGACTTATTTCACTAAATATTATGTTCTCATGGTACACTCATTTTACTATGATGATACAAATTTATAACAGCTTTCTTTATAGCAGAGTAGTACTTCATTGTATATAAATACATTTGCTTTATCTACTGATCTGCTGATGGACATATAGGCTGCTTCCAAGATTTAGGTATTATGAATTGTGCTGCTATAAACACAGGGGGCTTTTTTAAAAGAAACTAATAGAATCTCTAAATGTTTATCTGCTATTATAAAGTTTTAATTTTTTAAACATTGAATTTAAGAAGAAATTTTTATTCTCAAATGTCATAAGCACCACTATATATATATGAGTGTGTGTGTGTTTTATATATATATGGAAAAGGCCTTAATATGCGAGATCACACTTTAGAACTTTAATGAAACACAAAAAGAATATTAAGCCCACATTAAAGATTTTTTATTCATATGTAAGATGTTTTATTCATATGTATTCTGTTAAATATAACTCATGATCACTTTTAATAATTCTTCATCCTGTAAAATATTTAAATAAAACAATAATACATATTGTTAATATAGACTGTTATGATAATAAAGGGTTAAGATCTGTGCATATCATTTAATTCATCATATTGTCATATCCTGTACTTATTTAATTATTCCTCCAAAGTTGCTGTGAAAGAAATAGTTCTTCCCAAAATGTCTACTTATTCTTCATACTCTGAACATTCTACATTTTTTAAAACTTTAACTGATTTCAGAGGGAATAGCAAATGGTGATAACTGAAATTTAGGATCTGTAACCTCAAAACATGGGCTAAATAATATATATATCTGAATTTCATATTAGTAAACCAATGAGTTTGATATTGAGTGGCAAGTTATTAAATGGACAAACACTGATTAGCATAAAACTGTTTCCTTACAACTTCATAATCAAATATTTCAAAAAGCAACACACTAGATGACAAGATGAATTAATGCAAATGTAGAATGCCTAATCTCTCTCTGTTTCTGTCTCTCTCACACACACACACACACACACACACACACACACACACAGAGGTTAAAAAGTATCAGACAAGCCAAAGGGAAGAGTTGAAGTGTTAGCTATAATTTCAAAGATATTCTTTAATGTACGTACTGTCTTTGCAAAGCCTGCTTAACTGGGAATTTCTTCCCACAGTTCTTGCACTTAAATTCTTTCTCCTCTGTAGGCTTTTGGTGCAAAGTTTGGAGATGCTCAGCAAGAATCTCCTCACTGGCAAAGCTCGATTCACACTGTGGACAGGCATAGTCCTTTTCACAGCCATGGGCATCTGCACATGGAGGAGGAAGCATATTTACAACACAGAAATTCAGAGCCAAGAACTACTAGTTCTTGCTCTCGTTTTAAAATCAAATTAATTGTATTCAGTGGAGAAAAGTCTTGTCCACAAAACAATGACAGTAGGTGTTACTGAAGAGACATACATTATTTTTAAAATTATTTACTTGGGTTTTGCTGAATTAATACAAAATCAAATTCAAATTTTAATTTATCCTATGTTAACATGTCAGACCAAAGAGTTATTATCAAGGTTTTTCCCTTTTTCACACCCTGCTTCACAAGAAGAAAAATCCAACTGAAGCAAACTTTTGAATTACCAAGGGGAATGTAACACATGTGTGAAAAAAGACCAAAGTCATAAAAAGCACTGCTGATTCCAGCAGGTGGAGTGAGTGATGATCACACTTCATACACAATTTCACATGTTGCTCTTTTTTTCTATGTAATATCTCAAGTAAACTTTTTAAAACTAAAGGTACTATAATTTATTTAACCAATCTTTCAATTGTTAGAGATCTGAGCGGCTTCTTTGTTTCTTTTGCTGGGTTTTTTATTTCTTTGATTTTATAAATGAGTCTTTAAGAATCCTAAAACAAAAATAGCAATAATACAAGTACCTGGTTGATATGTTTAAAAATCTCTTTAAGATTCTGTGGATTCCATTCACACAAATAATAAAAACTGTTATTCTCATAACAAAACAAATTAGGGCAGGAAAAGGCAAACAGGAACATTTTACTTTTAAATTTTAAAAATGAACAAAATAATAAGAAATCCTAAATGTTATGGAGACAAAATAAATACCCTCAAAAAACAAATACGGAAATAATTGCCAAAGTCTGATGTTTCAAACAGTTCAATGCATATTTGAAAAATATCACAGACTGAGCCTCTCCACTTAAACAATCCAATTAAAATAAAGAAGGAGACATAAGCAGGCAAGGGTGAAAGAATACTCATACTTTCTAGTCAGTGACATACAGCCAGAATTGGAACTTCCTATGAAAGTAATCTCTCATAGCAACTACTAAAACCAGTCACTGCTAAAGTGGTTTTGCTCCACAAAATGGAAAAATACAGCCTCCTGTGGTCTGAAATGTCTGTGAATCCCTAAAAGCACATATTGAAACTCAATCCCTATGGAATAATACTAAGAGACAGGACTTCTCAGGAGTATTTAGTCCTCAAGGCCTCTGCCCTCTTAAATGGTACTGGTGCCCTGTAAAGAAGTATAAGGAAGCTCGTCTGCCTTCCCATCATAGGAAGACAAAGGTAGAGTGTGCCATCTGTGAGGTGCGTGGTGACCCTCACCAGACACCAAATCTGCTGATGCCTTGACCTTGGACTTCCCAGGCTCTAAAACTGTGAACAATAAATTTCCATTTTTCATAAATTACCCAGTCCAGCCCAAGTGGACTGAGAAACAGCCTATTACAAAATGTGAACACCTATAAAACATCGTTCACATTTCCCTCAAACTTCCTTCACACATAAAACACAACATAACAGACACAAGATCCAATCATAATAGTTTCATTTCTAACAGCTGACAAGCATGTGAAATCTATCTCCTAGATTGCAGGACTGGTTTAAGTAAGTCTAACCTATGGCCATCACAAATTACAAGTCATCAGAATAAGACAAACTAGCAATCCTGCAGGCTTCTGTGATCAGACAGAAAGAGAATCCCAGAAGTTCAGGATTCCCAAAGGACCTCAAACAAGAGCAAGGCCCAGGACTCAATCCTCTGGGATCCAGCAGGGTCCTCCTGTATACTTCATCTCTGCACTCTTTTTCCCACGTGGAGATGAGAAAGTAAATGCTCAGAGAGCGACTTACCTGGTGTTTTCAGACTGATCAGTGAACATACAGCTTCATACCCTCTTTCTCTGACAATGCTGTATTATAACGCAAATATAACTCAGAGAGTTCACACTGTATTTCTTTTACTGCTTTTATTCTCTCAGAACACCAATTAAGGTTGCAATACCTTTTCTGCCAGCTGCTGATTGTCCTTTAGAATTTTCAATTTTCCCTTCTTTGATCACTGTCATAATCTGCTGTTCCTCCTCATCAGCCTCCATGTCACTGTCCAGGTAACCAATCAGAAGTTCTGTATCTGTTTCTATATCTTCAACTGCCAAGTAGAAAATGTTTTCTCCTTCCTGAAATAAACAAACAAAATGCTGAGGCAGTCATTTGTTTCTGGTAGTTACTAAGAAATCATTTTAAGAAGTATGAACTAAGTGCCACGTGCCTGTGGTAAATTACTATTACAATTTTTTACATCTCCAACTGATCTAGATACTGAAAATGGAAAGAGAAACTATTCAGTCTTCTGGAAATAAGACACAAAGATATATATTAGAAAAAGTGAATTTACATGTGCAAATGAAGTAAGAATTATTACATAAAAATGTCCAAGTGAATTCTGTACTAGCAACTGGCCTCTGAAAGTAACACCTTGCAATCCCATGAATGTGCTTTGTCAGGCAGTGCTGTCATTTACACACCCAGGCAGATAGCAAGGGACCTCAGTGCTTTCATTATGATAAACATTAAATGCAAGACTGGAATAGAAAAAGAAATTCCTTCAAATTCCAACACAAACCAGAGGAACTGCAAAGTTTTTTTTTAATGTTTTATTAGCATATGTCTGTGATACATTCCTTTTGAATTACATTCATCTAGAGGAACTGATACAAATGCATATCACATTTTAATCATTTTCTCCCCCTGCCCCCCTGCTCTCCTCTCCCTCCTTCCTCAGATCCTTTTCGTATCTCCACAGAATCTACCTCCTTGTTTTCTACCAACTGTCTTTATTTTGCTCTTTTATATTATTTATATTTTGGGTCCCTCATAGTAGAGAAACTATGCAATATTTAAGCTCTGTCTCTTATATTAGAGAAACCACCCAACATTTCACTTCTGAGAATGATTTATTTTACTTCATACTGTGGGCTCAAGGTGCATCTACTTTCCTACAAATAACTCAAATTTATGCTTCTTTATGGCAGAGCAGTACTCTACTATATATATATACCTCATTTTCTTTTTCCATTTATCTGTTGATGGGCATATAAGCCATTTGCATAATTTAGCTATTGTGAGTTGTGCTATTATAAACATGAGTATGCATGGATCACTGTACTGTGATGACTTTAACACTGACGAAGAAGATACCTAGACATACAACTGAACCAAATAGATTTCTATTTTTACTTAATTTTTCAGGAATCTCCATCATGATTTCTATAGGAGTTGTACTAGTTTACATTCCTACCAACAATATAGAAGGGTTTCTTTTTCCTCACAACCCTGGCCGCTTCTGTTGTTTTTCTGAGTCCTTGATGATGGTCAATCTTACTGGACTAATCAGTGTTGTTTTGATTTACATTTCTCTAATGGTCAGTGATATTGAACATTTTTATATACTTATGGTACCTCTTCTTCTGAAAAGTGTCTATTTTAGTTGACCATTTTCGATGGGGTCTTTCATATTGGAAGGATCTGAATTTTTGAGAGTTCTTTATGTATTCTAGATATTAATCCTCTGTCTGAGGAGTAGCTGGCAAAATTTTTTCTCATTCTGTAGATTGTCTCTGCACTCTGTTGGATGCTTCCTTTGCTGTGCAGAAGCTTTTTAATTTGTTGATTCTTGGTATTATGCAAATAACTTCTTTTCCTCAATGAATTTCAAAGAAGTTAGACCAGAGATAGCAGAAAGATTAGACCTCTGGGAGGTTCAATGTGTTAACTGCACCCTCAAATACAACTCAATCCTCCCTAAATCCCACTGAAATGACACAATACAAGGTCCACTATCAACACAACAAACTGTTTAAAAATTCTAGAAGACAAAAATCAGACATGATTGAAATGATAGGAAAATGACAGGAAACCTCAACCAGTAACAGGCACAGAAGAATGCTGCAAAAATGAAATCCCAGAGAAACTTTATACTTGGAATCAACTGCTACAAAATGCCTCTCCGGGACTGGGGACAAGCCAATCACCAGGGAAGCCAGAAATGAAGTTGCATAGCTGGCTATCCCCAGGAGAAAGAACCCAGACTCTCTTTTACAAAGTTGAGCAACTATTCTGGGACATTTCCTAATTTGGCTACTGAGGATAAACAGAATCAAAGCAGAGTCTGAATTTATTAAATCTTCATGGTGGGCAAAGGGAGAAAAGGACGAAGAAAATAAGCTTCACTCGAGTGAAAATCAGTAAAGCATAGATAACAGAACCATTGGCTTCTTTCCTTTGGTAGTGTACTAAGCACTTATGTTAAGAAGTAGGAGGACAAGAACAAAAGGAAAGAGGTGGGGGGGAGAGGGGAAGGGAACAAGAAAGAAGAGGAGCAGGTGATGAATGCACAGACTGTGCACACGTGTATACACAAGCAGAACTCTAAGAAAATTGGAAAGATGTGCTTCGTGCTGTTTATACAGCTATTCTGAAGATGGGAGAGAGGACATTCTACATCCAGTGTTGCTTTAAGTTGCTTTTTTTACAAGTAGAGATTACTTTGTAATTTCAGTAACAAATATATATGTTAGAAAATTCCACGGAAAAGTGAGAAATGATTTTCATTTTCAGGTAAGACTGGGTAAATTCAAAGAACCAAAGATAATCTACCTATTAGGTATAGTTAATTGAAGGGTGCTCCTGTAATATTTACAAGACACTTTGAAGTTTTCAAATTTTATACCTCTAGAAATATAAAAAAGTTATTGCTAATTAAAAAACATTAAATTGACTTCTGTATGATTGTTACTCTGGGTGCAACAAAAATAAACAAGAAACAAAGACATTCAACAACAACAAAAAAAGGTCTCTTTAAATTAAATCAGAAGTGACACTTCCCAGAGTTTGGAAACCACTGGCTTAGAAAGTTACTCAAAGCAACTATGCATTTACCTAAGGAAGATGTCAGAGTATAGTCATAAATCTTAGTGTTTATCTGATCAATATCCAAGAAAGTTAATTGAAACTTCTTTCTAGCACATTAGTCATTAATTTTGTGATGGCTTTCATAGCACTCAGAAAAGATAATTTTTAATTTTAAAGCATAATAATATATTAAACTGTAATCATAAGACAGCATAGTTGTGGAAGACCTCTGTAATA
The DNA here is from genome assembly GCF_053883595.1 of Heterocephalus glaber. Classification (NCBI taxonomy): domain Eukaryota; kingdom Metazoa; phylum Chordata; class Mammalia; order Rodentia; family Bathyergidae; genus Heterocephalus; species Heterocephalus glaber. The sequence goes on from NW_028258364.1 coordinate 1,435,576, forward strand.
AAGGAAAATTTCAATACACCAGCTAAAACTTTAATGAAAGGAATGATGGCATAACAGGCTGCCAAAAATCAGCCACATTTTGTTTGCCAAAATTGTGATATTAAGAGAAATACAATTATAGGTGTAATAATTTATTTACTGAGATGTCTTTCTACACGTAATTCCTACCACTTTCCAAAGTATTTCTCCTCCTTTGCAATGGCTACCACAATAGTATCAAAAAGTATCCTCAGTTCAATCCCCCATACCCCCCAAAAAAAGAATCCTCTTAAATCACTTCCTTGCCCAATAGTTTGGAACTTGAATGTCCCCAAAGGTCCAGTGTTAAAGGTTTGGTCTCCAGTCTATAGCTATTTGGAGGCAGAACCATTAGGAAATAGGGCCTAGTGGAAGAAAGTTAGATCACTGGGCAGGGGTGGTTGAGCCTAAGAGGGGATATTGGGACCCAACCCTTCCAGTCTTTCTTTTTGCTTCCAAGCTGCCATGAGATGAGCAGCATTCCTCTACCACATACACCTTCCCTGATGTGATGTTCTGCCTCACCACAGAGCGATGGAGTCAGATGGTCCTGGACTGAAACTTCTGAAACCATGCGCTAAAGAAATCCCTTCCTCCTTAAAAATGTGTACAATCTCTAATATTTAATCACAGTAGTGGAAAGGTAATATACCTACACTCCACTGCATTTTAATTTCCCACAGTTCCTACTACATTTTATGTTACTCTCCTGCAAAACTCCCAAATGTCAGAACCTGCCACTTTCCTAATCTTTGGAACCCTATAGAACTAGTACCCAACGTAGCTCATACCAGGCCCAATCTGATGCCCTCTGTCACAAGATATTTACCTAGTTTTGATCCAATGTTCTGGAATTCTGTATCAGTTCCCTTTGTCACTAGGCAGGTTTTACCTGTGTGCTCCATATCTGACAGCTGAATGTTTTGATCTGGAAATTTACTTCTCCTTATTACATCCATCATTTCCATTCTTTGGTTCATGGCTTATCCCCCTGGGCACAATCCTCTCAGGACAGCATGGCTTTAGTTGTAGTGATTAGATTCCATGCTGGGATTCTGCCTAGAGCCAAAACCCCTGCTTACAGTTCCTGCCTCAGGCTACTAAAGATTTTGCTGAAAATACTCAGAAGCTTGCTCAACATCTTGCTCTGCTCAAAAGCAAATATTCATCAGTTACTTGTTATCACAGTACTGTATTATGGATATACTACAAAACGAGTGATTTTACAACCTATTCATCTCTTGCATTACTGTCCATAGTTTTGAATTTTTTGTGTTTGTCTTTCATTTTGATTTTATTTACACATTTTAGGTAATTATTTCTATTGTAAGCTGTTTGTAATATCAAAATATTGCAACAGCCAAAATGTTCAACAATATAAGTTGAACAAAGTTAAAAGTAAAACAGTTGGTTTCAAAAGATTTATCAGATGTCATTTTTAGAGAAATACATATATAAATCAATGCACTCAAGGAAAGGTATATAAACAAAGGTTTTAATAGGGTTTCTTTTTAATGAAGAAAATTGTAAATATTCTGTAGTTCTCTTCTTCTAGCGCAGTGTATAACTTTTCTAGGGTTAATTAATTAATGCATTACTTTTGCAATAAAAGAGATAAATAATAAATGAAGCCTGTTCCTTGATACCAGAAAGCAGTACTCTCTGGTGACTAAAAGCAGAGGTTTTTGAAATGCACAGGGTACAAAGTATCATTTTAGATTAACTGGCTATGTGACTGAGCCAACAGCTTTATCTCTCACATTACCAGTTGCCTCACGCAAAGTGGAGAAAATAATCTATCTTGTGGGATGGTTGCAAGGATAAGAGGTTATAATATGTAGCAATATTTACATATTTACAAGAGGACTACAGAATATTTACAATTTTCTTCCTTAAAAAGAAGCCCTATTAAAACCTTGTGGGGCCAGGGATTTAGCTCAGTGCTTCCACCGCCTGCCTCAAAAGTGCAAGGTCCTGAGTTCAATCCCTGGTACCAAAAAAAACCCCAAAAACAACCCTTTGTGTATATGCCTTTTCCTGTCCTGAGTACACTAATTTGTATATATGTTTCCCTAAACGTGACATCTGATAAATCTTTTAAAACCAATTGTTATACTTTTAACCCTTTCCAACTTATATTATCGAATATGTAAAATATAGCAAGGTACTAGCACCCCAGCATGTGGTAAATTTTCATGAGTAATAGATATTAATATCATTATTGATATTGTTATTATTAACAATTTGAATGCCAGTGGTTAAAATATTCATTAAAAAAATGTTTCAACCAAACTACTGATCAAAGTTGCTTTGAACAGGCCACTTTTAATTCAATTTCATTTGGCCAAATTGCTATCAGTCAAAATATAATCTAGCTCCCTTGCCTTCTGTGAATGCTAATAGTGAAGGGCAACTTGGCTGGATTGAGATGACCAGAAGACTGTGTGTCTGTAGGAGTATCCAGGAATTTTTGGCATGGAGGCCAATGAACTGAGAGGAAGACCCACTCTGATATGAGTGGCAACATCCAATAGACTTGCAAACTGGACTGAATGAAAGGAGAGGAAGGAAGACGTTGACCTGCGCTTAAATAGCTCCACTCTGCTTCAGTAGGTGTATCTGTCAGTAATACCATTGCCTCTGTACATCAGACACCACTTCCTTTCAGGGCAGACTCACACCAACAACTCTCTCCAGGGCCTTCATCTTGGATGGCTAATGCATCCCTATTGTTCTGCAGCTTTCAGCTGCTTGGACTGAGCAGTTACTGGGTCCTCTAGCTCTCCAATATGCAGATGGCAATTGTAGGCAATTCCACCTCTGATCTTGTAAGTCCACATAATAAATCACCTTGCATAATTATAGGGTATTTATATCAACAATTATACTTATATCAATATATTATATTAATATATAAAATAAATCAATATTTTATTGACTCTGTTCCTCTAGAGAACTTTAATGATATTCCAGCCTAACAAACCTCAGAAATGCCACACCCTTGACCTCATGTTGTCACTTTCTGTTCACTTGTTAACACAGTGATATGTCACTTTGGCTTCAGCTTTTAATGCCAATTGCTGTTTGAGCTTGACCTAAAGTGACCAACCATTGAGTTTGCCTGTAACAGGAATTTCCCAGGACATGGAATTTTCTACGCTAAGACTGAGAGACTCTTGGATACTATAGGGCAGCTGGTGCCTTAAGTATACCCATCACAATCTTCAGAATCACATTCTCACCTTAGGCTTTCCTGACAGCAGTACTGATGGGGTACATCTCCTTGCCTACTCTCTGTCCCTAGATATGGATGTTCAACATTTAGAGCCAGTCATATATCCAAATGTCTAAGAGCTTATAAATTGGACTCTCAGATGAACCCAGATCTTTCTGTCTTCACCAACTACCTTTCAAATGAAATCACCTTCTTGCCTTCTTCAGTGCACTGGTACACATTTTATTAGAAAACACTGAGTTCATTTCCACCTTAAGATAATTGCAAAGATGCCACCTGGCCTTACTCAACCCTCCATCATCCTCTGGGATACAATTTATCTTCACCTGCATGAAACCTTGCCTAAACCACTAAATTCATGTAGGTGTCTTTATTAGTTGATACCTACATAAAACTGCCTTAACTTCAACTGGGCATTTTCTAATATGTATTTCTGTGGTATGTGCATTTAACTCGTGCAATCAAGAATTTCTAATATATGTTGCTCTCATCTCCTCAAAAGATGATTTTTCTCTACATAATGGATAAGAACTATCAAGTACAAGCTATATTCATAATAGGTGCTCAATGTTTTACAAATAATAAATAGTAAGATGCATGTGATTACAGAAGAAACACACTTATAAGTAAAAAGTTTACATATAGTTTCCTTTATTTATCTACAAGTAGAAGCCACTACAACCTAGGCCATCGATAGTGGTGACTTGATGAGAATTGTTGGGAATACTGGAGGCGGTGAGTAGTCAAACTCTGAGTATGCTTTGGAAGGTAAGCAGATGCCATTTCCTGACAGATTATATATATCATGTGTGAGAAATGAAGGACTGAGGATGAGTCCAAGGTGGTGAAGTTTTCCCAAAAGCACTCACAGATGTTGCTGTTCTCAATAATAATTCTCCTTAATGTCTCAAAACAAAAAAAAAAACTATGAATTTTTTTTTGAATCTATACCTTCTCTATATGTATATTTTCATGTGCTCCTTCACTCAGGTACCCAAGAATATCAGTACATTTAACATTTTTAAAGCTAATTTCTATCCTTCAACAAATATGCAAACTGAGTCACTCATTATTCCAAAACAAAATTCTACTACATCATAAATGACTTGCAAAGCTCTTCCACTGGACAGTCCATGCATTTTGACAAAAAAAAAAAAAAAGAGTAGAAATTCAGATGTTTCTTTGAATGAAGTTGAAAAAAATAGCAATGGATTGAGTTTTATTATATTTATCATCTTGAAGCAATCATACAACATGAAATTCAAATTTACAGGCAAATTTACACATACAAGATCCTCTCTGAATATGCTGGTTGTCAAAGTTTTCAAAACAAATTTAAATGATAAACAAATCTGGAAAAAAAGTAGTCATCTGGTAGGTTGACTAAACAGGAAAGTCAGAGGTGGTACAATTTGGTATGGCAACTACAACATACTTTCTGGAGACAGGGGCTCCACAAAAATTCTCCAGCACCAAAATAATCATTTCTAAATTCAGAAAGGTTAGAAGTGTATCTTTATAAGTTCAGTAGTCTTTAAATATAACTTCAACCATTATGAATCTCGAATAGAATACTCTTTTAGCTTTGGCTTGGTCATTCTTGGGCTCTGTCACTTTGTGAAAGCCTCTTATCATATGGAACTCATTTCATTTGTCAAATGATGATGATAAACCTTATTATCTCATTCTTTTCTGAGCTACATTCAGTCACAAATTTATCACATAAATTGACCTTTAGAGTCTAGTTAATGAATGTAAGACAAAGTACATATACAGGCTGATCTCAATAGTGTTTTCCTTCTCTCAGAACTCACACTACCTTACTAAAAGAAAAGCTGGTGTGAAATTAAGATAGTATTTAAATAGAATGCCAATGAATAGGTGGAATACACAAACTTGAAAGGTTGGGAAGCCTCTTCTCCAAAATGGCAGAGCAACATAAGTCATCATTTGATATGATTTTTATCACAGTGGCTACTTCTGTGTTGTAGCAATGGTTAGGACCAAATGAACTCAAGATGCCTTGTAGTCTAATTCCTTCTGATTCTACCCTCCATAAAAACATTTACTCCTGGATATCTAAGAGATATATCTACTTTTCAAATTCTCTATCTCCTTTCAACATATGACATTACTTGTAAACCTCAACTTGCTCTGACAATTTGCCCATTATCCCCTCTCGAGTACCATGCCACACTAGGATAGATTTCAAGAACTCACACGTTGGGGGTTCCATTCTGCTATTTCAAAACAGCAAAAGTAACTATAACCTGTTTCACAAGGAAATATTAATCCCCACTGTGTGCAAATAAATATAACTCTAGAACTCCAGAAAAGGCCGTAGGTGATTTAGTATTTCATTTTATTTTTTTTCTGTCTTTCTTTCTTTCTTTGGTGCCGGGGATCGAACTCAGGTCCTTGGAGCAGGCAGTGAAACCATGGAGCTAAATCCTCAGCCCCTGACTTGGTATTTCAATTGCACCTGTCTGTGACTTTATTAGGCTTTTGTTTACTTGTTGGAAGGCTTCTGCCCACATGTGTGTGATGTAAGAAATAATGACTGTAAAGTTGGCAGAGCCAGAATTTAGGGTATTGAAAAGGTAGTAAACTGTGAAAATCCCCACTAACCAGCTAAACTGCCTAATGGGTGATCTAAGCAAAAAGAAATCACCTTCAAATCAATTCTTGGACTTACAAACTAACAATTTATACTAGTGGGGGGGGGAATTTTAGACTGCTACTTAGTAATCAATAACAGCAAAAGACAAGTGATAAAGGTAAAGAAAAGAAGAATGACATAGTAAAAATTTTATATTTAATATCCTCTCATTTAATATCATTTTCCTAAAACCCTGAATCAGCATCAAGAGATGCATATCAATATCATTTCTATAGAGCTCAATATACATAGCTGACAAGCAACAATAAAAATTCATCCACACAGTAAAATTCAAAGTACATCTGCAGACATAGTTTAACAATAAAACAAAGCATGGAAAACTGTAACAGATTAGGCATTCCAATTTATTCACTCTTCTCCCTATAGGAAAGCTACAGTATTTCAGTTGCCACAGGACTCAGTGCTGCCTTGGTATTCTTTTTATCAGATTAGACCAGATGACAAACCCTGACTCAGGATGAAGAGAAACACAGCGAACCACGTCCAAGCAAAAGCTTTGGCCACTGCTTTCTTTCCCCTCAGCCAGAAAATAAAAGTCCTAGGTAAGGGCTGTTCCTTCAGACACTATGTGCACCCAAGCTGTGGACAGAATCACAGCCTCTGGCAACCCCATACTTGCATGAGAAAGAAACAAAACCTCCATTGTGGTAAACTAGTGGTTTTCTTGCAAAAGTGACTGATACAATACTTAGGCAAAATAATAGTTTTTAAAATTACTTTATTTGTCACTAAGAAGAAAACAACTTGAAATCAAGAAAAACACCAATACATAGGAAAACAACAGACATATTTAAAACAAAAAACAAGGAAGAAGACACCAATTTCATGTTTAGATTGCATTCATCAGGTCCTATAATCAAAATGAAGTTTCAAATAAATGTAAATGAAATTCTCTCTTTTTAAATGACATAATCAGCCACAGAGCAAGGAAAATAGTTTAGATTCTAAAACACCATATTAAACCAAAAAAATCAGTTCTATAGACAAAGAATATCAATCTCAAATCACTAACATATATACGTATCTTTCTCTGAGGTGTTCAAATGGAGACAGCATTTTGAAGCATCTCACAACCTCATATCATAAAGAAAAAAAATCAACAGAAAATACGAGAAAAAAGGTTTGCTGCACAGAAGGAAGTCACGTGTTCCTGGGAAACAGTGGTGCTGAACAGAAAAAGAAAAAGGAAAGCATTTATACTTCCTTTTTTCAACTTAAAAGTAAGTAATCAATATTTACAGACCAAGAAATTTTAGAACAAAATAGTGCAACAGAAGATAGAGTAGCCATTTTATACGCTTGTGATTGGCGGGCAGACTGTGGTCCACCGCATACATATCCTTCTTCTGACATCAGAAGCTCTTTAACCAGCCTCCACTCACAGGCCTCTAGATCTGACTGACCCTCTGCCCAACCTAAAATTGGCTGAATGACGCACAAGGCAAAGTGTTCTCAAGCAGGAAGCTGCCCTCTGGTTTGCCACATTCTATTCCCCACCATGTCTGGCATCTCTGCCTCCCCATAGTTAGGTATGTTTGTCCTCACACTTGTTTGTAACACTGGGACACGTTGCCACAATTATATAATTTAACTAAATTTTAAATAAACCAAAAATGTAAGAATTAAAATTTCAACTGTTTTTAAGAATTCTGAACTCAGGTTGCTTTGCAAGGATCTATTCATACTACTTTAAAAATAGAGACCCTGGACACTACACAAAGTAGTTATGAAAAAACATGGTAGCAAACTCTATGCTCAGAACCAAGAAGGCTTCAGTCACAGATTATTCAGCTGGTAAATAAATGTATATTTATAAAATTTAAGTTAAAATTAAATGTTTGAAATACCAATTCTATGATCACCCAACTTTTTCTATTTAACTGACTAAGAACTGATTCCTATCACATCAGAAAAAAGCATTTCAGTTGTGTAAGCAAATCTAAGCAATAGGTCCTCCATCCATGCCTCCTAGCCATTTATTCTGTTTGTATCTAACTATTTACTAAGTTTATCTATATTTATTTAGCTTAATCTTCCACTAGGTTGTAAGCTCCCCCAAGGAAGGGATTATAGGGAATATATATACATACACATATATATATATGTATGTATATATATACATATATATATGTGTATTTATGTATACATATATATATATGTGTGTATATTAGTCTGCATTATGAGAATTAGCAAAATAGAACCCTCTCCATTCTCTGCCTCCCCCCTTTCCCCCATATTGTTAGCTCCTTGAGGGCAAGCATTGTTCATCTTATGTAACCCTCTATACCTGACACAACACATTCCTCGCTGATGGCTATAACAAAATGTCTGCTGAAATGAACTAAGTATGAGAAGAAGACTTTGCCATTTCCTTTTGAATTAATAAGACACTAAACACAAGAATGTCTTTCAGAAAAGTAGAATGAGCTACAAAAAGGATTACAGAATCAACTTCCCATTCCTAAAATACTCTTAAGAATTCAAAAGTTAGGCAGGGCTGGGGGTTTAGCTCAGTGGCACTGCACCTGCCTCACATGTGCAAGGTACTGAGTTCGATCCTCAGTACCAAAAAAAAAAGTTAGCCAACAGTTAGGGTATTTCAGCATAGGACAGAATGAAAAAGAGTGCCCAAGAGGGTAGGTGGTATCAGAGAAGCCAAAGGAAGACAGTGTTTCAAGATGAAGATGTAGTTGTCAGAGACACCTACATTCATCAGCTCTCAGTCACTGGGACAAAATGCCTGACACCCATATCATGGCTCATGGTCTCAGAGGTTTCAGTCCATGGCTAGCTGGCTTGAAGGTAGAGTCATCATGGTGGAAGGGCATGGTGGAGGAAAGCTGCCCAACTCATGGCAGCCAGGAAGCAGAGTGAACTGGAAAGAGTCATAGAGTATGGAACAAGGACCAGATATGGTCCTCAAGGTCATACCTTAATGAATCTCTAACTAGCCCCCACCTCTTAATACTCATTCAGCTATGAACTCATCAATGAGTTAACCCACTTGGTGAGGTTATTGCCCTCATAATGTAATCACCTCTTCAGGGGGTTTCTCTATCCAGTCAAGTTGATAATCAAGGTTAACTACCACAAGTGTGTGCCTGATGTTGCTGAGTCTAGTAAAAGGAGGTACAAAAACGTACTGAGTAGCTTCATGACAAGAGCACTGTGTCATGTACAAGAACCATCAGAAGTCCAGAGGGAGGCAGAAACCAGGGGAGTGTGAGCACAGTGGTTTGGAGATGAGAAAATAAAGATGCTGCATATGAACAACTAAAGGAAAAAGAGTAAACACTAGTGAAGACAAGAGACAGTTGACAATGTGAATGGTCACCAGGAGGAGGAAGATAGGTGGAAATTTTGTTCCGAAGGAAAAAGAGGATGGGAAAAAGGGGAAAGAATGAGTGCATTTGTAGGAACTGTGAATGTCTGTATTGAGGAATGCTTGGTGTGATCCCCAGCACCACGTAAAAATGCTTTAAAGCATATATTCATCATTGCTCTCAAGTCTACAAGTATTCCTTAGTCTTCTATATGAAAACTGACTATTGTGCTCATCATCCCTCTCTATCTGAGATCTTCTCAATACCTAAATCGAACATCAGACTGCCCAAGGTGAAAGGCTTTGTTCCAACACTTTCAAGCTCTATAAATTTGGGTTAGGTTTTTTTCATCTGTAAAATAGGAATACTCCTACTACTTCTGAGGAATCTGTTAGAATTAAATGAGACAATATATGTAAAGTGTTAAACATAGTATCTACAATATAGTAAGAATTCTTGCTAACTATGTTTATTACAATTGCTCTGAGGTTATCCTACCCACCTAGCTATTAAATTTACCACTCTAGAACTATTTCTACCATGCTACCACCAACAAAACCAGGAACTGCCCTGCCTGATTTTCAATCCAGCTCCAAATCCAAAGGAATTGGCCACTAGAACCACTTCCCTGTTATAAAGTTGAGAAAAATCAACATCCCAAGGAACAGTCATTATTTCTGAAATCCAAAGAAATAATAGAGATATTAGTACACATTATCTAGAAACAAAAGTGTGCTTATATAGATGAAATAATGTTCTAAGTCTATTCAGGCCTCCATAAACAATTTATAGTGTGACCTTATAGGGCTTTCTAGACCAATCTAGTATTGGAGATTTTACCACTAAATGGTAGAGAAGTATGTTCTATCTGTGAGCACCTGCTGGTGGAAAAGTTCAATAATGTTACAAGTTTTATAATGGGCCAAAGTCAAAAGTATGACATTTCATTTTGTATGTATGGGCAATCAGTTTGTGTGTGTGTATGTGCATGCATGTGTCTCGTTCTGTTTTGTTTTTATTTACTGACTGACTTTCTAGAAGTAAAATATTATCATGGAGTTTCCCTGTGTGTTTTAGATAATGTTAACAGTTAAAAATCACAAGTTTTATTCTATAGCAAGGTGTAAAGGATAATTATGTGTCACCTTACATGGTATTGGCCCTACCATGAATTGAAACAAAGCACACTGCATATAAAAGTTTAACATAAACATGTATGTTTGATAATTCACTCTTTAAATTTGATAAAGGAAAAAACAAGCTATATGAAAGCATACTACATTCTAAGTTCTAGAAATAAGCATGGAATTAACTCACATAGGGAAATGTCTCAGAAGCCTCGTTGACCTTACATACTATTGCTAGGAGAAGAGCAGGGTTAACTTTCAGCAAGAACAACCACACCACTTTTTGTTCTGTCTCCTGTCTGCAAAACTAATAAAACAGACAGGTGTGTGAACCACCATAAACTGTTCACAGCCATTCTCAAAGGACTTAATTAGCCTCAGGAAAGGAAATACTCCTGTTTTCATCTCTGCCCACTGAGGTGAATTAAATAATATGATCATTAAATACCAACTTAAGAAATCATAGACACATTAGTCAGATGAATACTCATTTAATTATCTATTAGTATACTTATATGTAAAGTTTTGACATAAATTAACCATAATAATGATCTATTTAATTATTTTATAGATTTCTGCTAAAGTCTACAAAGCTCCAAGTGAAAGGACCCCACACATACATCTTCAAAGTCCTCTTTCATTTAGACTCTATACCTTCCTGATGCAATAAAGCAGCACAAACCTTCAATTCAGTAAGAAGCTTCTTTTATTCTTTCACCAGGCTGTCTTTCTTAAATCATGTGAGGTTTCTATAGATGAATACGACACAACCAAGATAATTAGATTACATTCTAAGATAGTACTTTTTATAATGTACTTAGCAGAATACAATGGACTTCTGCTATGCAAGCTACATTGAGTGATATATGAATTATAAGAGAAAATGTACACCTTCTTGTGAATACTTTATTAATTCAGCGATGGAATGTACAACTTCACATCTTATCTTTAATTCCTCACTAGTGCCTAAACCCTCTGTGAGAAGCTCTTATGCACTGGATACAGTACAGTTTTCTTTGAATGGAAGCTTTCCTTGAAAACTCAATTTCCATTCATAAAGAACTGAGTGGCCACTTATAATATTTTGTGTTATATCCATTAAATTTACTTCACTTTACAACCTGATGACTATTTTAATGACAATTATTAAAAATGTAAAATTCACTATTAATTATACCTCAAATTTTGAAAAACAAAATCATTTCTTCCTTCATGTTTACAAACCCAGAAAATCTTGTCTGGCAAGAAGTGATAAGCATGCTTATTTCAGAAGCACAGAGATTATAGTTTCACTTAAAAAAAATAAGGATTTTAGTTTCACTTGAAAAAAAAGATATATATGGTCATTGGTTTCATTTCCCCTCCTGATGAAGGGGCTATTCATGTTGTTTGCTTAACTGCATCTGTACCAAATGCTTGCTTTTTTGTATTTTCTAGTAACCAAAAAGTCTGAAACTTTCTTAGATTTAATTTACCATGCTCTTTAAACATTATAAGATATAAATATAATTCCACTGTATTTAATGCAGTGTTAACTAATTCTCAAATACTAATCTTTTGGATTGTCCTCCATGTTGGCTCCTTGCAGGTCCTAACTGCCTGCAAGATATCTAATTAAGTTACCTATCTACAATACCAGCATGGCCTCTCAGGACCCAAATGTAGAAGTTCTCACAGGTTTCCTTTAGAATTAGACAACACAAAAGGAGAGATGAGAAGAACCTGGAATCTAACTGCAGAGGGAGAGCCAAGCAAGCAGCCCAGAACTTGGGAAAGTGATACAAATTGGGATATTGCAAGACTGGTTACTGCCAGAGTTGATCCAAGAAGTAAAACTTTTAAAGTTATACATATTTAAAAAGTAAAACGTGACTTTTCTCTGGTTTTGGTCCTGGGGATTGAGTCCAGGACCTTGTGCATGCAAAGCACAGAGACTACCACTGAGCTATTCTCCCGGCCCCCAACAAGAGTGTGACTCACTGCAATTATTAAAAATGTAAAGTAATGTAAAGTAAAGTAATGTATCCAGTGCTTCACATGGGCACCTTTCTTTCTGTGGTATAAGCATTCAGATGAAAACCACCTAAAGTGTAATGGACCCCCCTATGGAACTTCCTGGAGAACACACAGAGAAGTTAAATGTGACCTACGTTTATTATGTGGAGTTTGAGGAGATTAAACCTAGGGAGCACTGAGCTATATCGCTAGCCCTTTAAAACTCATTATTTTGAAGCATTCTCCCACTAACTCACCCAGGCTATCCTCAAACTTGCAATCCTCCTGCCTCAGCCTCTCAGGTGGGTGTGACTACAGTCATTTAGGGTTCTTAGGAGGCCTTTGGCCCCTAGAGATATTAAACTGGAACAAACCAGACATACCTGAGTTAGAACTGTGGCTCTGCCGCTCCCAGCACACAAGAGGAGGCCTCTGGGCTGCCATACCACCCCCACTAGCACACAGGAGGTGAGCCGCTCCCAGCACACAAGAGGAGGCTTCCAGGCCTCAGTACCACATCTGCCAGCACACAGGAGGTGAGCCACTCCCAGCCCACAAGAGGAGGCTTCTGGGCCACTGTACCAAACCCGCCAGCACACAGGAGGTGAGCTGCACAGGCGCCAGCAGAACCCCCCCGCCCCATTGAAATGAGAACACACATAAACAAGTCTCAAAACCAGACTTCCAGATCACCTACAGCAACCCCAAAGGGAAACGAGATGGAACACTCTGATACTCAATCACCTGGACTCCCTGAACTGGCAACAAAAGAAGGTCTGGAAAAAATGAAATCAGAAATAATTTCTCAGATAACAGTAGAGATTGTGCTCATGGTGGAAGATATGACTAATAAATCTAGAGAGGAGCTCAGGGACATGATGGAATCCCAACATAGGAAACAAATAGAATCCATAAAACAGATACAAACAGATTTCCAGGAGATTAAAAACTCCATTGAAAGTCTACCCAGCAGAATGAGCCAATGTGAGGACAGAATTTGAGATATAGAAGATAAGATTGCAATTAGTGACCAGGAAAAGAAAAATTGCTTCAAAATTGTAAGGGACCACGAGAAATCAATCCAGCAGCTGCTAGATGATGCAAAGAAGAATAACATAAGACTGATAGGAGTCCATGAAGAAACAGGAGAGAGTGCAGATGACATAAAAAAAAACTGTTCACAGAAGTGATGCCAGAAAACTTCCCAAGGAGGGGAAAAGAACTTGACATGCAGATAACTAAGGCATATAGGACTCCAAATAGCCTTGATCAAAAAAAATCTACACATAGGCATATAATTGTTAAGATTCCAGAAACCCAACAGAAGAACAAAATTCTACAAGCAGTTAGAGAAAAGAAACAAATCTCATACAAAGGAAAGCCCATCAGAATCACAGCAGACTTCTCAATGCAAACCCTCAAGGCTAGAAGAGCTTTGAGTGACGTATTTCAAGCCCCCCCAAAAAACAGCCTCCCACCCAGACTGATGTACCCTGCAAAACTATCTTTCAGAATTGATGGAGAAATAAGATACTTTCATGACAAAGAGCACCTTAGGAACTTCATGAGTACCAACCTAGCACTCCAAAAAATTTTAGACAATATCCTAGGAAAAGACAATGAGGATCACAACCACAGGAAGGCCAGCAGAATGAATCTGTCAGGCGGAACAAGAAATTAAACACAAAGGGGGAGAATCCAACAAAAATAAAAAGTCATGACAATGATAACTCAATATGTATGAGTTATAACCATCAATGTTAATGGTCTCGATTCACCAATCAAAAGAAATAGACTGGCAGAATGGGTCAAGAAGCAAGGTCCAACAATATGCTGCATACACGAAACACATTTATTCAAAAAGTAACTCATAGTCTGAAAGTTAAAGGGTGGAAAACAATACTCCATGTGACAGGAACCTGCCCCCCCCCACAAAAAAAGCAGGAGTAGCTATCCTCTTTGCAGATCAAGTAGATTTCAAATGAAAATCTGAAACACTCTGGTCCCAAGAATTTCAGATAAGGGATACTCAACTTGTATGTACAAATCTATTGTGAACATGTGTTTTCATTCCTCTCAAGTAAAAACTTAAAAACAGGACTGTTGGTTCTTAACAGTAATACAAGAAATTTCTATATTGTTTTCCAGAATGGTTTTATCATTTTATATTCACATTAGCAGTATTAGAAAGTTCTAACAGGTTCACACCTAAGCTGACATTTGTTATTTTAAAACTTTTACCTTCATCTCCCTAATGAGTGTTTAATTCAATCTTGCTATTGTACTGATTAGTATTTTTCTGATTCTAGTGTTGCACAACTTTCCTTGTGCTATACTGGCTACTTACCATCTTCTTGTGTCTACTTTTTAATTGGGTTGTCTATTAATGAGCTGTAAGAGTTCTTTATATATTCTGGTCATAGGTTATATGCAGTGTAAATATGGTCTGTTTAAGGACTACTTTTCACTTTCTTAACAATATCATTTAAAGTTCTAAATTTTGATGGGGTCTCATTTATCAATTTTTTCTTTTATGCATCATGTTTTTTATATCCTGGGAAATTCTTGCCTACTCTAAATTCATAAACATTTTCCCTTATAATTTCTTCTTAAAGTTTTATAGTTTTAGTATTTCATATTTAGGTTCATAGATCCTTTCAAGTTATTTTTATGTATGGAAATAAAGGGTTGAAGTTAATTTTTTATATACAGATACCAGGTGTTCTAGTGTCATTTGCTGAAAACGCTATCTTTTCCTCTGCTCTTGAATTTAGTTTATGTTCTATAAAATGTTACTGTTAAGTAATCTTTCAAAACTCAGTGGACCATATATGTGTGGTTCTATTTCTAGATTCTCTGTTTTA
Organism: Heterocephalus glaber; assembly: GCF_053883595.1. NCBI lineage: Eukaryota > Metazoa > Chordata > Mammalia > Rodentia > Bathyergidae > Heterocephalus > Heterocephalus glaber. Next base: position 1,450,818 of record NW_028258364.1, read on the forward strand.
TTCAAATGATCTATATGTCTTTCCTTACACCAACACTGCCTTGATTAACTGTAGCTTTAGAGGAAATCTTAAAATTAGGTACTAAATGTCTTCCAACACTGTTTTTTTTTTTTTTCTTTTTACTTTTCTAGGTCCTTTGTACTCCTACATAACTTTTTAATTTCAATATTCAGGGCCGAGGATTTAGCTCAGTGGTTTTACCGCCTGCCTCGCAAGCGCAAGGACCCGAGTTTGATCCCCGGTACCAAAAATAAAAAATTTCAATATTCAATTCTTCATTTACAGCAAGTATACATAGACCTGAATTTTTATATATATCTTGTATTTTCTAATCCTGCTAAATTCAAATACAAGTTCTAGGGGCTCCTAGAGATTTCTTAGTATTTTCTCTGTAGATGATCATTTCATCTACATATAAAGATTTTACTTCTACCTTGCCAGTCCTATGCTATTTGTTTATTTTTATTCCCAGACTCTTTTGGTGGGAACTATCCTTCAAAGTTTAATGGACAGATGAAGAGTAGGCATATTTGCCCTTGCTCCCCACCTTAGGGAGAAAGTATTGTTTCTTCTCCATTCATATAAGGCGTTTTTGCTGGAAGTATGGAGTACATGTCTTTGATCTGTTGAGAAGGTTCTGTTCTACTTCTAGTCTCCTGATAGCTTTTACCATGAACAGGTGTAGAATTTAAGGGCCGGTGATTTAGCTCCGTGGTTCCGCTGCCTGCCTCGCAAGTGCAAGGACCCGGGTTCGATCCCCAGTACCAAAAAACAAAAAAAACAAAAAACAAAACAGCTGTAGAATTTAGTCCAATACTTTTTCTCCAACTAGTGACAGGATCATATGGCTTTTTCCTTTCCTCTGTTAAAATGATGAGTTTTGGGGGTGGATCTTCCAATGCTGAACCAACACTGCCATCCCTATAACAAAACCACTTTCTACATACTGCCAGATCTGACTTCTAGTAGTTTGTTTTATTAAACAAATTTCTATCTATGTTCATACTTTTTATTCTATTATCTTTATCCAGTTTTGGGAGGTTTTTTGTTTGTTTGTTTGTTTTTGGTACTGGACAACGAACTAGGGACCTTACGCTTGGGGGCAGGCGGCGGCACCACTGAGCTAAATCCTCTGGCCCCTTTATTCAGTTTTAGTATTATCACAATGTTGATTTCCTAAAATGAGGGGAGAAGTGTTCCTTCTTTTTTCTGCTTAAATGTTTGATACAATTTTTCATAAAATGTATATGAGACTGTTGTTGTCATATAGGTTTGATGGAATCTCATTTATCAATTTTTTTCTTTTATGCATCATGTTTCTTATATCCTAGGAAATTCTTGCCTATCCTAAATTCATAGGTTTTCAAGGTAGGAATATACTTTCTTTAATAGGTGATATTCAAATTTTATATTTCCTCCAGAGTTAGTTTCATTAATTTGTCTTCCAAGGTACTTCTTAGAAGTTATCAAATTTATTTCAAAAAAGATTTTTGTAATATGCTTTCTATATCCTTTTAAATTCTGTAAAATCTGTTTTAATGTCTCCTAGATCTTGATATTGTAATTTTAAAAATGTATAATTGATATCATGTAATAGGAAGAAAAGGTCTAAAGGAGCAGGGGAAGTGGGAGAGGAAGGGGAAAGAAAAGAAGGGAAAAGAAAAAGTATGAAAAAAGAAAAAAATGGAAACAAAGTCTTTGCAAATAGGGAAGGGTGGAGGGGGTGAAGGAAGGGGAGTGGAGGGGGAAAGAAATAAGAACCAAGATACATCATGTAAAGGTACAAGATCCCAATGATGAATGTAACTGTATTTTATACCTAAAATGTACCAACAAACTTAATGGAAAAAAAACTAATCTTTTCTTATTATATTTGCTAAGTATGATTTGAAAGCACTCTACCATGTCACAGCAAATACCTCCTTTTACACTAACCATCCCTATTTTATTACTCTTGTGTCCCAGTTCTCTAAATTAGTCCAGACTGGATAGTTTGGATGTTAATCAACAGAGTGTCTGAATTAAAGGCTCTGTTTGCATGTGGTGATCTCTGCAAAAGGACTTTTGACATTAACAGTGAAGTGCTACTGGCGGCACTGCAGTCTGGCTAAGAGATAAAAATACTTGCACTGAAGACTGAAATCCGTACACACAGAAGCACATACTCAGCACTCTCAGAGTAAAACTGTGACGTGCTGCCAGACCAAATACTCACATGCACATAAACTGCAGGCCAGAGTTCAAGTGGAAGCATTTGCTTTCTGTTACTTTAAAGGAAACAGACATAAACTGTTGCCAAATTGACAAGGCACATTCAAGTAGGTGTGCCAAGTCAGAGGGGAAGCAAAGGAGGGAGCAAAAGAGGCCATTTCAGCAAGCACCTACTGAGGGAAGCACACAGGGCTGATAGCAACACTGCTCTTGGGAAACTCAGTCTAGTGACAGAGACAAACATGTAAATAAGAAATTTATTCATCGGAAACCATGGATATACTGGGTGATTCTGGTTCTTATTCCAGAAAGCTTAAAAATAAATTAAATGTTTAAATGTTTCAAAAATTGTAAAGGTTTAAATATTAAATAAATTTACTATTAAATCAATAATAATAAATTAACTATTGAATATGAAATTTGCCAATTTCCTCTTCAAGAAGAATAATTTCACAGAATTTCCACATTCAATTTGACTTCATACTTTCACTATCACCCATGTATTACCAAAGGCTACAAATCAATTAGGAAACAAAGGCTCTTGAGCTCACTAAACTCCTTTTTGTTACTGTTACAGAGGCAGGAATTTCTGGGTTACAAAAGCATATGAGCTTGCTAAGGCCGTGATTTCCATAGGGAAGGACTGCCGAGAGGCAAATTATGTCCTCCCCGTTAGATAGAACCACCCTGCACAAAACCTGTTTCTTAAAAAGTTGAAAAGTGCCTTAGCACAAACAAATAATCATGATAGTTTTTAACTTCTCTGTACGGTTCCAAAACCACTATAATGAACAAAGGTCTCCATACATACAGAGCACAGTAAGGCATCTTCCCCTGGGAATTTCTTATGCCTATAAAGTTCTAGTTATCTTTCCAAAGAGAAGACAGACCACACAGCCACAATAAGCATAATGTCATAATAAAAGTACTCAAGTGGCCTGGCAAGATGCTTCTTGTGCATCTAACACTGAAGAAACTCAGCAGCAAGAACACAGGCTACTGTGGCTGTGGCTGAGGACAGGACTGGATTCAGTCATTCCACACCACAGCATGTCTCTGCAGTGGTGGATATTTACTGAGAAGTTTTCTATATATGCAGAATTATCTTAGATATAACGAGAAGGCTATCAGAGACACTACAGATTTTTACTGTTTCATATAGAGACAAAATTATAATCCTAGCAAGGTAAGGATAAGGAAAATATTGACTAACATGTTGGCAAGAATGGGTGCTAGGTGATTTGCATATAGTACTTCATTTAATTTAATTCTCACAATTCCAATGAGATAAGCATGATAACAATCTATTCATGAGGAGGAGCAGTTTTAAATATTATTTTTATTGCTATAAAGGCACAAACTAGATTATCTTTCTAGCCATAGTATCTCCAGTGCTCACTATAAGGTGCAGCACACAACAGGTGCTCAGTAGCTATTGATTAAATGAATAAATAACCTGCCAAGCCAGTGAATGTAGTTTAAGGTCAGGAATCTCCCTCAAGTCTTTCAGCTAACAAAACCCTACTACTTAGAATTGCCTTTCTTAATTTTAACCAAACTGGACTGGGTTCTGTCTTTCTTCTAATTCTATACCAAGTGCTAATTTTTTCCTTTAACCTCACTGAATCCTTCCATAATGCAAATTTTCCCCATTGATCATTGCCATAGCCCACCTTGAAGATGGCTCCCAATGATGGCTCACCTCTGGTAGTTACACCCTCATGAGTCCCCTTCAGCACAGTACGAGGGTTGGACTGTGCAAGTAATACCTGGACAAAGAGAATAGTATGGTATGTTATTTCTCAGAAGAAATTACAACAGATTACAGGCCATCCTCTGTCCTCTGTTTGCCTGTGTATCTCTGTCTTTGTGCCTCCTTCTCCCCATCCCTGACCCTAGGAAGCAAGTTTGGTATTCAGTGGGGATAAAAGAGGAAGCTACTTCTATGATTTCTAGGATGAGAGACACACAAAAAACAGTCCCACCAAATCAAGTTATCTCTAGCTGGCACTCTTGCCCTTCTCTGCTTCCTGGTGGCCATAAAGTGAGCAGCTTTGCTCCACTACATCCATCTGCCAGGATGTTCCTGCCTTGGAACCACCCAACCATGGAGTAAACCTCTGAAACCATGAGCCAAATTAAACTTCTTCTCCTTTAAGTTTTTGGTGTAGGCTACTTTGGCTAAGCAATGGGAAATCTGACTAATATTTTGTACTTTACTATTTTTTTGGCATATGGATTCTACAAAACATTGTAGAAATGCTATGTATTAGTCCCTTTCTCATCAGTGGGACAAAACACCCACCTCCTTTAAGTGAAAGGAGAAGTTTATTTTGGTGCATGGTTTCAGAGGGTTCAGTTCATGGTTAGCTTGTTCCAAGGCAGGAACAGCATGTTAGAAGGGCATGGGAGAGAAAACTGCTCAACCAATGGAAGCCATGAAGCACAGAGGAAAGAAGGAGCCTTAGACAAAAATACACCCTTCCAGGTCATGCCCCAATGACCCAATCCTAACAGCACATTCCTGAGTGCATAAGTATAGCACCACCATGATCCAATCACCTTTTAAAAGCTCCACCTCTGAACACATGAGACTCCTGGGAGCATTTTACATCTATGTCATAGCATACCATTTGTACAAAGCCTTACAACAAACAGAAAGAGCTAGAAGAAACTGTGTAATTTTGTGTATGTGATAAATCATTGAGATATTTATTTTTATTGTTGCTTAGGTACTTAGTTGGCACTAATTCTACCTAAATTCTTCATCAACACTATCTGATAAGCCTGTGGATCCTGGAGGGTTGATAAAAATGGCAAAAGTCCTACATATGCTTCAAAAATACCAAAGGTGCTTCTTTGCTTAGGGATCCTTATTTTATTTCCCATCTCTGTCACACTGATATTTCATGTGTGCCCACAGAATATCTCAGGATAAATTGTTTATAATGGTCCACCCTAAGGCCAGACAGAGAAAGGAGATCTAATAATCTGTGAGAAAATAGTTTTACTCCTAACAAGGAATCTAAAATGACATCAGAATTGGAATTAAACTATGTTGGTATCTTTACTTGATATACAGTTTTTTTCAACTCATTTAAACCATCTTTGCATCCTGACATTCCCTCATAAAGTAGACTAGAAACCAAAGGTTTTCCATATGTTCCTTTTTTCTGAAAACATCAAGTCACCTTTCCATTAATGCTGACAATGTAAACCAAGTAGTCCTTAAGGAACATGTCCTTAAGAACAAGAGATATAGCACCCTATCTCTGAAATTTCCAAAAAATTCAAAGTTTCTATTGTAAATAGCATAATTTTTATCTTAATTGAATAAGTTTAACTAATTTTCTATCAAAAAGAGTTTTTAAGAGCCTGCAAAACACTGCCTAGGTCAATTTGTTTTCAAATACCATTTTAAGTGCAACAAACTTACCATTTAATAAGAATTACCCACTTCTTACAGGGCCTAAGAATATTTTTGGTTCATTTTAAGCCACATTGCTCACATTTACAATTTTCTAGTCATAGTTGGACACTTTTCAGAAGTCTGACTATAAGTTCAACTGATTATTCTGAAAAGTATGCATATGGAAAGAATTGTTTGCTTACTAGATCCTTCTTCAGTAATTCAGATACTTATATCATCATTTCCAAAGCAAATTTTCTAAAATCAAATAAATTGCAAAACTAGAAATATAATCAAGTCTCCAAGAATGGTTCCAATTCTCTGCCAAAACAGACCTCAAATTCTTAATCCCTTGTCCAAAAAAATTGGACCAAGTATTGACGTTTTCCACCAAGTAAGCCACATAGCCACAAATGTTTCTCATTTACTCCACTCCTGGGACATACAGCTCAAATAAAAAATTTCCTGAATACCCCAAATTTCAGATGCAATTTGGAATGCAAGTGATTCATAATGTAATGCAGGAAACATTATGATCTTCTCTTACTAACACAGTGTTTCTGGAATGCAATCCTCAGGAGATCATCCCAACCAATTAGAAGGCTGACATTGCTTTCAGCCATGTGACCCAACTAGTATGCTCTTTGCCCCTCACTTAGATGTGATTTTAAACCTTCAGCAACCCGCTACCCCAGCTACTGTTCAAATAAGAAAGATTTTTACCCCAAGGGAGCCAATAAAAATCCCTGTTGTGCTCCATGATAAAAAACATGGTAACAGTGTACTCAATCCTGTTTTAAGAAAGGGCAAAACAAAAGCAAAAGAAATTAAAGCCACCATCATTATTTCCACAACAAAAGACTCTCACACTGGCCACTGAACAGATTTAGAATCTAATTAAATTCAAGTGTAAAATTTCACAGGGCCACTAGTCCTATTCTAATCTCACCTTCTAACGCTCCCCTTGTTAAGTCATTAATAATGTTTTGCAGTACGAAAACTGCAACTGTCATCTTTTGTAAATTTATATTCTCTTTTAAGGGAAGAAACACAGTTGACATAGACAAAGGAAAGTACTGGGAATGTACCAAAGAAGTAAGAAAACTGTGTAAGTCTTAGAAAACATGATTACTAAAACCAAATCATGCAATTGTCTACAATATGATGAAATACCGGGCACAGCATAATAGCAAATTTGGATGGTAAAAGATCAAAATATGTGTCAACCAAGTTTTCCATTAATTGAAGGATCATGATAAGCACAATGCATAGATAAGGAACATCCTTACATGAAGATTACTTGATGGAGTTTGAAGTAAAACTCAAAGCTAAGAACATACACCTTGAAAGTTGTAGAAAAAGAAAAATGCTACTGATTCTATGGAAATAATAGCCCAAAGGAACAAAGTTCTCAAGTCAAAAAAACATAAAAAAGGCTTAAAGCCATTATTCAAGCGTAAAGAGAAAAGAAACTAATTTAACATTGTCTACAAACACAATAATGGAGAACCTTCCAAAGTAATCAGCTTAAAGTGAATTTCTTGTTCTATAGATAATTCTAATAATAGTAATTTATATAGAAACAACTTAAGTCTGTATATTAAAATTATGACATAAGATCCCATGAGATAATTTTGCCTCAGGATGTCATAATAAAAAATACTTGAAAAAAATAACGCACACACAAATAAAAAATAAATAATTCAATTTAAACATGTGACTAGACTTATGTTACATCATGAATAATCTGAAAAGTAGCCAGGGAGTTAGCTCAGTGGTCCCACGCCTGCCTCCCAAGTGCAAGGTCCTGAGTTTGATCCCTGGTATCAGAAAAAAAAACAAAAAACCTGAAAAGTGGCTTCAATATCTCTGGCTACCAAAGATCCTATTTTCCATCTCAATTCAGTTGCTAGGTAAGACTTACCACTTAAGTATCTGTACAAAAGGATAGTAATCACATTGACTAGCTAATACTTATATAACCTGAAAGAAAATGGTTAGATAAAAACATTAGGGAATGGAATATTTTTTATCACTCTATTAACTGTTTGCTTTGAAACTGAAATACATTTTCCTTCTTGCTACTATTGATTTTATGCTCAAAACTGAATTAAATCAATAAATTACCAAACTATCACAGTTTCATAGAACACTGATCTCATATATATGAAGTTTCTAGAACAATCCATATGGTAGATATGCAAATAGTGTTAGTTCCCTAATTCATTTCCTGTCCCTTCTTTATTATGACCAACATGGCTTTACTTCCTTTTCTGTAATTTAGGACTCAGAAGACTGAGCTTATACATGTATTGAACTAATTCTCTGCCAGAATATAATGTTTCTTAATTTTCTTACTGATCTGGGCAATATCTTTTAATTATAGGGCCCCCAAGAGCTGCATTTTTTTCTTTTATTGACTTAATTTCCATTGAAAGATAACGTAAATGCACTCTGTCATTTGTATCACAGCCCAGTGTCATGGGAAGCAGTGTACTAGGATACAGGGGAAAATAATTCAGTAAAACATGATTTCTACCTACGATAGTTAATTTTATGTGTCAATCTGACTGGGCCATATGGTGATAGACATTTGGTTAAACATTATTCTATTTGTTTCTGTAAGAGTGTTTTAGGGCAAGAGTAACATTTATTTTTTGGTACGGGGATAGAACTCAGGACCTTGTGTTTTTGAGGCAGGTGGCAGCACCACTGAGCTAAATCCCCGGGCCAAGATTAATATTTAAATCAGTGGGGTCCCTGAGCACCAAGGAGTAGAACCCCCCCAGTGCTGAGGAGGTGAGCCATGCAGGCACCAACAGCACACACACCCCTCTCTGCGGCTGTGCTGAGCCATTACCTGGATCCACACCGCAGAGTTGCAGGGGTCATAAAGAACACTGTTCTCAGCTCCAGAAGATAGAGCAGAAGTGAATAACTGAAAGAGGTCTGCTCAGGCTCCTTGATGAAAATTAAAGCCCACTGGAAAAGTGAAGAAAATCTGGGCAATAAAGGCACACTAGACCACTTTAGTTAGGGGAGCAACAGCATGGACCGGAGCTGCGTGGATGCAAGCAGATCCCAGCCAGGGCTCAGGCCCGACCCCAGAAGCTCAGGCACACCAGCCCAAGGCAAGGGCCTACCTGGAAAAGAGCTGTAAGGCACACAAGCAACAGTGAGAGGTTCTCCCCAAAACCAACAGTAAGTCCTAGAGACCCTGGCCAGAAGCAGGCTGGCACAACAGGAACTGAGGTGCACAGCCCCCAGCCAAAGGCCCACCCACACAACAAGTATGTAGGGGCCCTAGCCAGATGCACACCTAGATACCATCCCAAGTGTGCATAGGCCCCAGCCAGAAGGCTGTCCAGACAACAGATCAGCTCAGGGATCCAGAAGGCCACCATTCTGAAGCCAAGCATTAGTGTACTGGTAAGGAGAAGAGAAAAGGCTGCTTGGTGGCTTCCTGAAAATTGAAGACCACTGAGCAAAAACTTGCCTAAACAAAAGTACAGTAGGCTGAATCTGCAGAAATGAGAAGACACTTTAAAAAGTCTCAAAACCAGACCTCCATATCACCTGAGGCAATGTGAAAGGTAAATGAGATGGAACAGTATGATACTCAACCACCTGGACTCCCTGAACTGGCAACAAAAGGGGATCTGGAAAAAATGAATTCAGAAACAATTTCTCAGATAACAGCAGAGATTGTACTCATAGTACAAGACATGATTAATAAATCTAGAGCAGACACAGATTAAAAAATAGAGGGGCTGAGGAACATGATGGAATCCTAGCATAGGAAACAAATGGAATCCATAAACAGATGCAAACAGATTTCCAGGAGATTAAAAATTCAATTGAAAGATTTTACAGGAGAATGAGCCAAAGTGAGGACAGAATTTCAGATAAAGAAGGTAAGATTGCAATTAGTGATGAGGAAAATAAAAAATTCTTTAAAATAGTAAAGGACCATGAGAAATCAATCCAACAGCTTCTAGACGATGCAAAAAAGAATAACATAAGACTGATCAGAGTCAATGAACAAACAAGAGAGAGTGCAGATGATATTAAAAAAAAAAAAACTGTTCAGAGAAGTAATGGCAGAAAACTTCCAAAGCAGGGGAAAAGAACTTGACATACAGATAAGTGAGGCATACAGGACTCCAAATAGCCTTGATTAAAATAGCTACACATAGGCATATTACAGCAAAGATTCCAGAAATCCAACAGAAAAACCAAATTCTACAAGCAGTTGGAGAAGAGAAACAAATCTCATACAAAGGAAAGCCCTTCAGATTATAGTAGACTTCACAATGCATACACTCAAGGCAAGAAGAACTTGGAGTGATGTATTTCAAGCCCTAAAGAAAAACAGCCTCCAAGGCAGAATGATGCATGCTGCAAAACTATCTTTCAAAATTGATGGAGAAATAAGATACTTTCATGACAAAGAGTACCTAAGAAACTTCATGAGGACCAAACCAGCATTCCAAAAAATTTTAGACAATATCCTAGGAAAAGACAATGAGGATCACAACCCCAGGAAGCCCAGCAAAATGAATCCATCGGGCACAAGAAATTAAACACAAAGGGGGAGAATCCAACAAAAAGAAAAACTCATGACCATGATGAGTCAGCATGCATCAGATATAACCATCAATGTTAATGGTCTCAATTCACCAATCAAAAGAAATAGATTGGCAGAATGGGTCAAGAACCAAGATCCAACAATGTGCTGCACACAAGAAACACACTTAATTGAAAAAGAAACTCATAGACTGACAGATAAAGGGTGGAAAACAATACTCCATGCAATAGGAACCAAAAAAAAAACCAGGAATAGCTATCATCTTTGCAGATCAAGTGGATTTCAAACCAACACTGATTAACAGAGACAAAGAAGGACACTACATTCTTATAAAGGGAACAATCCAAGAAGAAGAGATGACAATCATATATATATATGCACCAAGCACTAGTACACCCAACTATATAAAACAAATACTAATGGACATGAAAAATCATATAAGCACTAGTACAATATTAGTGGGGGACTTCAATACCCCACTGTTACAAATAGATCAACTAAATAAAAAATAAACAGTAAACTACTACAACTCAATCAAACTCTTGAACAAATAAACTTAACAGATGGTTACCAAGTGTTCCACCCCACAAAATCAGAATACACCTTCTTTTCAGTTGCACATGGGTTGTTCTCCAAAATAGACCACACACACTCATAGAACATGTTTAAGTAAGTGCAAAGGAATTGAAGTTATCCCCTGTATATTATCAGACCATAGTGTGATGAAATTGGAGATCAATAGCAAAAGAAAACGCAAGAGTTTCATAAACACTTGGAAACTGAACAACACACTTCTGAATAACCAATGGGTCACAGAGGAAATTAAAGAAGAAATCAGACAGTTCCTTCAATTAAACGACAGTGACAATACAACATATCGGAATCTATGGGACACAATGAAAGCAGTCTTACGAGGGAAATTCATAGCAGTGAATATGCATATAAGGAAAACAGAGTGAGCCCGATTAAACAACCTGATGCTGAACCTCAAGCTTCTAGAAAAAGAAGAGCAGGACAAACCCAAAGCTCATACAAGGGAGGAAATTATAAAGATCAGAGGAGAAATCAATGCAATGGAGACTTAAGAGAACAATATAAAAAAATCAATGAAGCCAAGAGTTGGTTTTTCAAAAGAATAAACAAAATTGACAAACCCTTAGCAAACCTTATAAGGAAAAGGAAAGAAAAGGCCCAAATCAATGTATTAGGAATGAAAAGAATGAAATTACAACAGACCCAGCAGAAATCCAGAGGATCATCCATATCTACTTCAAGAACCAATACGCCAATAAGATGGAAAATACAGAAGAAATGGACTGATTCCTAGATAAGTATGAATTACCAAAGTTGAACAAAGAAGACATAAAAATTATAAACAAGCCAACATCAATCAAGGAAATTGAAAACGTAATTAAAAACTTATCAACTAAGAAAAGCCCGGGTCCTGATGGCTTCACTACTGAATTCTACAAGACATTTAGAGAGGAACTACTGCCACTACTGTTTAAACTCTTCAATGAAATTGAAAGGGAAGCAATACTCCCAAATTCATTCCTGGAAGCAAGCATCACCTTGATCCCCAAAGCAGAGAAAGACCCAACCGAAAAAGAGAACTACAGGCCAATCTCAGTAATGAACATAGATCCAAAAATCCTTAAAAGGTTAGCAAATAGAATGCAGAAGATCATCAAGAAGATCATGCACACTGATCAAGTGGGATTCAACATACTCAAATCAAAAAAATGTAATTCACTACATCAATAGAGCCAAGGGAAAAAAACACGATCATCTCAATAGATGCAGAAAAAGCATTTGACAAAATCCAACACGCATTTATGATAAAAACCCTACAAAAAATTGGAATAGACAGTTTCTACCTCAATCTGGTAAAAGCCATCTATGAAAAACCAACAGCCAATATCATGCCAAATGGTCAAAAAATGAAATCCTTCACACTAAAATCAGGAACAAGACGAGGATGTCCACTATCAGCACTCCTTTTTAATATAGTCTTAGAAGCATTAGATACAGCCATTAGACAAGAGAAAAAAATAAAAGGAATAAAGATAGGAAATGAAGAAATCAAATTATTATTTGAAGATGACATGATACTCTATAGAGAAGACCACAAGAACACCACCAAAAGTATTCTAGACTTAATAACCAAATTCAGTAAAGTAGCTGGATACAAGGTCAACGCACAAAAATTCAATAGCTTTCCTCTACACAAACAACAGACTCACTGAGACAAGAAATGGGGTAAAAAATTCCTTTCACAATAGCATCCAAAAAACTGAAATACCTAGGAATCAACCTAACAAAAGAAATCAAAGAACTCTTCCTGAAAACTATAGCACTCTGAAAAGAGAGATTGAAGATGATATCAGAAAATGGAAAGACATCCCTTGGTCCTGGGTAGGAAGAACAAGCATGGTGAAAATGGCCATACTTCCAAAGCTGCTATATAGATTCAATGCAATCCCAATTGAAATTCCACCAGCATACTTCATGGACCTTGATAAAACAATCCAAAATTTCATTTGGAACAAGAAGAGACCTACAACAGCAAAAGCAATTCCATGCAACAGAGACATGGCAGGGGCTATCATAACCCCCAACTTGAAACTATACTACATAAGCTACTGTCATAAAAACAGCATGGTACTGGCAAAGAAACAGACCTGAGGACCAGTGGAACAAATTAGAAGATGGAGAAACAACTCCAGACACACTCAGCCACCTCATCTTTGATAAAGGAGCCAAACATCCTCACTGGAGGAAAGATAGCCTCTTTAATAAATGGTGCTGGAAAAATTGGGTTTCAACTTGCCAAAGATTAAAACTAGACCTATATCTCTCATCCGGCACTAAACTAAAATCTAAATGGATTAAAGATCTAAATAGCAAAACAGAACCGCGGAACCTGCTGGAACAGAGGTTAGGTAGAACTCTTGAAGACATTGGCGCAGGAAAAGTTTTATAAGCAAAATTTCAGTTGCCCATGAACTTGAACAAACAATCAACAAGTGGGATCTCTTCTTTACTAAAAATCTTCTGCAAAGCAAGAGAAGCCACCAACAGAGGGAGGAAACAATCCACAATGAGGGAAAAAATTTTCACCTGCTGTTCCTCAGACAAAGGCCCTCTATCTAGAATCTATAAAGAACTTAAAAAAATCAGACCTCCCAAATTTAAAAACTCAATCCAAAAATGAGCATCTAAAATGAACAGACATTTCTCAGAGAAGTATAAATAAACATATAAGGGCCAGGGATTTAGCTCAGTGGTTCTGCAGCCTGCCTCGCAAGCGCAAGGTCCTGAGTTCGATCCCCTGTACCAAAAAAAAAGAAAAGAAATAAACATATGAACAAATGTTCAACATCACTGGTCATTCGCAAGATGCAAATGGAAACAAGGCTGAGATTCCACCTCACTCCAGAAAGAACAGCTACTATCATGAAATCAACAAATAACACATGCTGGCGGGGTTGTGGGGAGAAAGGGACCCTTCTTGTTGGTGGGAGTGCAGATTGGTGAAAGCACTGTGGAAATTAATATGGAGATACCTCAAACAACTAGGATTAGAAGTCCCATTTGACCCAGTTAAACTTCTGCTGTGTATCTTCCCAAAAGATTTAAAAGAATCATACCACAGTGATATATGCTCACCCACGTTTATAGCAGCACAGTTTGTAATAGCTAAAACTTGGGAACACCCCAAATGCTCATCAATGGAGACTAGATACAGAAGATGTAGGTTTTTTTTTTTATAAAATGGAGTACTACTCAGCCATAAAGAATGAGAAACTACAGACATTTATAGCTAAGTGGATGCACATTGAGGCCATACTCTTCAGTGAAATAAATAGGATACACATATGTAAATACTGAATAGTTTCTCTGGTGTGAAAAACTACAAGTGTAAATAAGGTACAAAATGTATAATTAATATTGTGAAATAGGAAGAAAATTTCTAAAGGAGTAGGGGAAGTGGGATGGGTAGGGGAAAGAAAAGGGAAAAGAAAAAAATATGAAAAAAGGAAAAACAATGGAAACAAAGTCTTTGCAAGTAGCAAAGGGTGGAGGAGGTGAAGAGAGGGCATGGTAATGGGGAAAAAATAAGAACCAAGATATATCACGTAAAGGTAGAAGATCCCAATGATGAATGTAAATGTATTTTATACCTAAAATGTACCAATAAACTTAATGAAAAAAATTAAAACAATAAAAATAACTTTCTCTGCACAACAAGAGAAACTACCAAAAGTGTGAAGAGACAACTAACAATGTGGGAAAAAATTTTTATCTGCTGTTCCTCAGACAAAAGTCTATCTAGAATCTATAAACTTAAAAAAAAATCAGACCTCCCAAATTTAAAGACCCAGTCCAAAAACGGGCATCTGAAATGAACAGACACTTCTCAGACAAAGAAGTAGAAATAACAAACAAACATATGAAAAAAAGTTCAACATCATTCAAGAGATGCAAATGAAAACAACACTGAGATTCCACCTCATCCCAGAAAGAATGGCTGCTATCATGAAATCAACCAACAACAAATGCCGGCAGGGCTGTGGGGAAAGAGGAGCACTGCTCCACTGCTGGTGGGAGTGTAGACTGGGGCAACCACTGTGGATCAGTAAGGAGATACCTCAAAGAAGTAGAACTGGAAGTCCCATTTGGACCAGCTATTCCCCTGCTGGGTATCTTCCCCAAAGAATTAAAAGAATCATACCACAGTGATATATGTGCACCCATGTTCATAGCAGCACAGTTTGTAATAGCTAAAACTTGGAAACAGCCCAATTGCCCATCAACTGGAGATTGGATAAAGAAAATGTGTTTTTTTTTAATAAAATGGCATACTACTCAGGCTTAAAAAAAACGAGAAATTAGAGACATTTATAGCTAAATGGATTCACATTGAGGCGATACTCTTAAGTGAAATAAATAGGACACATGTGTGTAAATACCAAATAGTTTCTCTAGTGTGAGAACTTGAAAGTATAAATAAGGACTAAAAGGTATAACAGATAATATGAAATAGGAAGAAAAGGGGCAAAGGGGAAGGGGAAGCAGGAGGGGTGGGGGAAAGGAAAGAAGGGAATGGAATTAATATGAGAAAATGAAAAAATGGAAACAAAGTCTTTGTAAATAGGAACGGATGGAAGGGTTGAAGGGAAGCAGGGGAAGGGGGAAAAATTAAGAACCAAGAGAGATTATGTAAAGGTGCAAATTTCCAATGATGAATGTCATTATATTGTATACCCAAAATGTACCAATAAAATTAATTAAAAAACAAACATTTAAATCAGTGGGCTTGAGTAAACCATGCTCACCAACATAATGTAAGGTCTCATCCAATTTGCTGAAGACCTGAATAGAAAACAAGTTTAACCCCCATGCCCACTCCCAGTATGAGTGAATTTTGCCTGATAACATTTGAATTGAAGAGCCCAGTGGCTCTGCTTTCTTAATAGCCTCCAAAGCAGGCTTCCTGGTTCTACAGGAGCTTCTAGTCTTTGGAGTCAATAGGACATCATCTGTGCATATTTTGGACTGGCCAGCCTTCATAATCACATGATCCAGTTCCTTCTAATAAATCTCCTTTGACACATACATAAATATCTTCCATTCTTTCTGTCTCTCTGAAGAACCCTAACTTACAGGCTCAAAGTCCAGCTATGGGGAATATTCCCAAGTGAACTCTCTCCATGCAACCTTTCTCAAACAACAACCCATAGTATAGTACTATGAACCAAATAAACCACCAAACCAAAATGCCTATCAAGAAACATTCACTGAATGAAATAAAAGTACTTAAAGGTAAGATCTGCCAAGGACAATATCAAACTGTGTAATTCATTCCCTCAAGAATTCTCATAAAGTGAGTGATATGGTGTTAGTTTATAGCTAGCCTTGCCCTTTCCTGCATATGCTGACTAGATGAGATTTCTCTGCTTTTATGAGTTAGTTACTGCTATTTGAAGCAGGTCATTGGGAAATAAATTTAAAACAGGGAGAACAGTTATAAATTAATTCATTCCCCTCACAATACATAGCACAAATACAAAGCAAAGAAGCTTACTTGAATTGCAGCCAAGTTCTTCTGCTCCTGAGATGGTGCCTCATGAACAAAGCGAAGCCAGTTGGAGTGTCGTGGGTTGGTAGCATCCAAGATGTACAGAACTTCTCCCTTACTCCCACGAACCTGGAACATAAAAGGCTCTTGAATTTCCACTTGAAAGAGTATTAATCATACTAAATGTATCAAGAGTACAGACATGATTTTTTTTCATGAGTGTACACCCTTTTTATTGACAAGTGTCAAATAGATGCTGGATTAACAAGCATTCCTCCTTCAAACATAGGTACAAACAGAGCCTACTCTCTAATTTGGCAGATATCTGGATGACTCGGAATTGCAATAAACTCTCAGAAACATCCAGTGTTGACAGTTCTTTTCTGATCAAAATTACTTCTCTTTACAGACAAACTTTAATATATGTGTTGTAATCACAGTTCTTCAGGGAGTGACCATAACTGTCACCCTTCCCTTTTCCTCCACAGAAGGGTATGTGGAGGAGGAGGACCCCCACACACACTTTCTCCCTCCTCTCGTTCACTGAATCACCTCCATAAAAGGAGAATTTGCTAATCTAACCAAAGGGAATCGGACACCCAATGGGACATGTTATGGGTTGTTTTTAGACATCCCCTCAAAGCCTCATGCGAATGAAATGGGGCTTTTCAGAGGTGACGGGATCTAGAGTGACACTGGAATTGATTCATGGTGCAATGCTAGGGTCAAGGGTGATAGGATTAAGGGTGCGAGTGCGACCTGCCCTAAATAGTCTGGATAAGATGAAAGGGTAGAAAGAAGTTGCTAAGGTCCCTTGTTGCTTTGCTGCCTTCAGCCCACCATGAACTATTGCCCCTCTGCCATGCCACTCTGCCTTGGAGCCTGCTGATTATGGACTGAAACCTCTACAAAATGATCTTAATAAACTTTTCCCCCTTTAACTTTGGGTGTCAGGTATTTTTGTCTGAGCAATAAGAAAAGTAACTAAAACAGGACATAAATTCAGATTCTTCAGTAGTGCATGAAAAAGTACCATTTTGTCTTTCCATTGCCTGCTAGTATATTGCTTAATAGGACAGTGCTCTCTAGGATTTTTGTTTCAGACCATAAATCCTTGCTGGTCAAACCTACTGTATATTCAAATTGAAAAAGGGATACTTCACTGGACATTCTTGAATCCAACTTGCTTGAAATCTAGTTTCTCCAAAACCCCTATATTGTCTGGTTTAATACAATATATATATATACCAATCTCCACTCAACTCTCATTTTGTTTCTATATACCCTTGGAATCCAGCAGATGAGGAAAAAGAAATGAGTAATTAGTACTCCAGATTTCCAATGCCAAGGAACAGAAGATAAAGCCCACAAATTCACCTTTGCAGAGTTAGTGTAAGGAAAAAAATTCTCGATATCCAAAATTTTACTTTATAAAATAAAGTAAACAAAACATCAGAACAACCAGTTCAACAAAACACCAGTCCAACAAAACATGTATCTTCATGATACACTCGAACCATTTGAACAATCATTCTTTCGACAATTATTGAGTTCTTAACAGCTATGGTATAAGACTCCTTCTGTGAACAAGAACCTGATTGCACCACATTTAAAAGTAAATAAATACAAAATACAACTTCCTGTAAAGATGAACAGGAGCACCATGAAGGCAAGAAAGGCAGAGGAGAAACAGCAATGGGAGAAGCACTCTATGAGAAGGAGTGGTCAGGTAAATCCTCTTTGATGAGGAAATCAGAGAAGAATTCTAAAGGGAAGAAAGTTCCCAGGCAGGGGAAATAGCAAGTAAAAGGAAAGCAGGAAAACCCTGAGTTTAGGAACAAATTAGGTGTCTCCAAGTAACAGCAAGAAGGCATGGGGCTGGAACAGGAGCAATGAAGAAAGTGGTGGACATGGAGATCAGACAGATCGGCCAATGCCACATCACAAACCAACATACAGACCAGGAAGCCATCCACATAGTTAATTTTGCCACATGCAGTTTATTTTCACCAAAAATGTGGTATAAAGTCATCTGCTGCTTGCACTGCAAATACTGTTATTTTAAGATTCTAACATATATTATGCAGGAAAAAATTTAGTTCGCCTGCTCCCACTATCTGATATAATGTCACATTCCTCAAACAATTTCTGTTTTCTTAAATGCCCAAGAAGCTTCAATAATCCTTAAAAAAAATCTCTCTAATGAAATGCCAGACCCTCACTGAGAAGCAGGGATTTAATGTTCAATATTATAATTGCTGACAGAGGAATTTAGGACAGTGAATACTTAATATTTATATTTCATATACTTAGGTGTGAAGCTATGGAAATTTGTTACACTTCTTACTAAATAAAAAACTCATCGAAATCATCCTGCCTCCCTACTAATCCCCAATTCAGAACCCTCAGTGCTCCCTGGGCAATGCCAAGAGTCCTGAAATATTGCTAGATAGATAGAAAGCATATTTGGTATCTCTCCCTCAAAGAGGACACTAGTCCACATTTCTTTTAGCGGAATAAACAAGAAATTTTGAATGTTTGGGAATAAAGTCCTTCCTTTCATGTATCTCCATACCCACAGTAACAAAACTTTATATTGACAAAGGGTTGAAGTATGCACAGCAGGTAGCAGGGCCACTAATACTTGAAAGAAGGAAAAAAAACTCTCAAGAGAACTGAACTTTAAAACCAAGGACTGTGATTGAAATCCAGGCAACCTAACTGCATGAGGGGACATACCAATACATCTGTCAACAACATATCTGTTTGAGAGGAAAACGTTACTTAGACACACTAGCTTAGGGTCCTTCTCAGTCAAACATTTGTTACTCCGTATTAAGCATGGTATGTATCAGATGTGTTTGACATTTGCAATTCTATCTTCAAAGATGTGAAACATAACAAATATTTCTCTGTGACTTATTATAGTAAGCACAGCTGATATTTTACCATGAATATTGTTTGTTCTTTATGTATTTCAGCTTTTTCTCAGGCACTCTGCCCCCAGCTATGTTCAATTACTCAGAATTAGTAATTCATTGTCCTCATCAGTCCAATGTATACACTTTCTCTTATAATACTGCATCTTAAGAGAAATGCACAATTCATACTAAATTCTTCTGAAATGTGTCACTTTCAACACAAGCAAATTTACTTTTACTGATTTACTTTTATTCTCCTAACAAGACTATCACAGTCAGCAATACACTATATGTTGCCTACATCTTCATATTTGAAATAACTTTCTTTGTTCAGTAAGAGTCACTGCTCCTTTTCTTCAAACACCCATACCCAAGTGATTTTTAAGTTCCCACAGCCTTTGCTCTGTGGCCTGCCAGTTTCTCCAACTTTCAAGGGGCTGGTTCGTTATTCCACCGTCCCAGTCTTCCGTGCTTCCCTAAAGTTGTTACATTTCATTAGCTGCTCACGTGACTTTTATCTTTCTCCTCTTACCATAATATTCTCCTCTCTGACATATCATCTAAAAGAGAAACCCAAAGATAATCTAAGCCATCCTTGCGCTCTGCAACACAATAAGATCAAGACAACTCCAGACAGACAGATGGCTACTATTACAGTCTCCATTTATGTTTTATTTTGATACTGAATCCTGAGGTAATAAATTGGACATTTGTAATGAATAGAGAAGACTGGAAATTCCTTAGTACCAGACTCCAGCATTTCAGTAGCCTTTGCAGCCAAAGAAAATGTAGTTTTTTTCCTCTCAAAATATGTCTTTTAAAGTCATCATCTTTTACTTAAACTTTCATGGAAATGAAGTATATTGTTACCTCCTACTTAGGATTGTTCTCTACCTTCCGCATACTTGGAGCTATTAATGAAGTCACTATTTTCATCTTGTACTAAAAACCATTTCAATTCCAAAGTCTGTTTGATTTGCACAAATTTCCTTTGCTAGCTACACAAAACGTTAGGAAAAGGATAAAGTACTCATATCAAAGGAAAACCTTGCACTTCTCTATAGTTGGTTCATATCCTCTAACTCTGCCACTCTGTGTTAAATGAAAATTATACCCATGTAGGAATTTGGCAGTGACCAGCCTCAGAGAAGGTCATTGCTGGTCATTGCTACCAGGGATCTGTACCTCTTCCAGACTAAAGATGACCAGTAGTAAATATAATTCACAGTTTTCTTCTTCCTGCCCAGGTAAGGACAGAGGAAACCACAAAAAGATTCCGCTGGATTAGACAAAACTCTAACATGTGAGTAAAAGAAATACTGAAAATAGGTGGTCAGTATAAGCCTCCTATCCCTAAATTTCAGTGTATTCTTTGTTAAACTGTGTCAACTCTAGACAGAGGAGCTCATTTTAGAATTTGGATGCTCAATTTTCAATGGAGAAGAGACTACAATATAATTTGCTCTATTATTATTTCCTTCAATCATTTCAAATCCTGAGAGATTTTTACTCACTACGTCCATGACTCAAAGTGCCAAGGCAAAGTTAATCAGCCAGTTTTTTTCCCAGAAATAACCCAGAAAAGGTTATAATACATTATGTTGTACAGCTTACTTATTAAGAAAATATATTCCCTATCTTTTAGTGTGGGTTTTCAAAAAAGGAAGTTATTTGAGCACTAAAATTTATGGGATGGATTTTTTAGATTATAAAATATCATCATAGTTTTGTATTTCAATTTGAGGCATTCTTTCTGCAACTTTCATAACTGAAGCAAGCCATATGCTTTGCCTTCAGAGTTTAATTAGCCAAACTTCAAGATACCTTTACAAGCACAAAAAATCAAGTGTGCTGCAATAATCAATTCTGACAGCATACTGTTGTCAGATTTAAACCAAAGAGAAAAACACTTTCAGAAATCAGCAAAGATCATCACCAGGAAACCGTAGTGATTTATAGTTTTAAACAAAGGGCATGTTTTCATTTTTGGCTTTTTTTTTTTTTTTTTTGGTCTCCTGTTAATTTTTCAAAGGATTCTGCCTACCATGCTTCTGCTATCTTTGCTGCCTATAAACACATATGCACTGCTGTAGCTGTAGCTGAGCTGCTCACATTGCCCCTGCTCCCACCTGCCAACCCTAACTCACAGAGTCCCCACCTGGAATTGGAAAGGGGAGTGAAAACACACAGGTTTGCACAGTCCCCATCACTTTAATAACGACCATCCAGAATATAACGCAGACCAAGATAACATAAAGCTTGAGGACTGATGAGAAGAACAAAATCTTTTTTATTGCAAATATTCAGTACGGTAAATATTTCAAGCTGAAAGGAACCTTGGAAAAGCACTTGGAGCGTTAAAAATGCTGGACTAGGAATCCCAAACTCTGGTGTCCTCCAAGTCTCTGGCTTTATCATTTTGGGTGTGGCATTTCCCTCACTAAATTGAGCCCTGGCCTCCTAATCTCTAAAATGAGGATCATGGGCTCTGCCTTGTGACCTCACAGACACTGCAAATATGAAATGGAATAAGATGCATAGTCTCCAACAAGCATTCTGCAATTATAAGGAATTTAAGAAGATGAGGACCCTGTACCTGCAATGGCCAATAGACACCTTAAAATAAGATATTCTACTTTCGGTGGTACAGTGGGGAGTATATTGGACCATTTTCTGCCATGTTAACCCTTTCAAGGAACTACTATCCCCTTGAATATGAGAGGAGTGGCACTGTTAGAAGGTAGCAGTAAATCTGGATGTCACTGCAGCTGGACTGACATGATTCTCTGGGCCACACTAAACGTGTGGCTGGGACTCACTGCCACTTCTCCAGCTCAGCCCTCTCAAGTAATTCAAACTTCTCTTGCAGATTTCCAAAGGCAAGAATCCTTCCTTCTGTGTTTTCTCTTCTACGAAATTAGTAACTCCTTCCTTATTTGATGTGATGTTAAGTGTCTTCCCTATCCTACCTGCCCTCTCATAAACATACACTAATTTACTGAAGTCCTCTTAACATGGGACAGAATACAGCATGCAAAAGACATTATGCCCCATGATCTGGGCTCTATTTCTATTGGTGCATCTTAAAAATCACACACCAAAAAACCCTCTGGGTTACCATTTCTTACATTTAGGCGAAGTTGCCTTCAAAATCAATTAACTTGTATTGAAGGAGGTCTCATGATATTGTCAAAGACACAAGTTCAACAAGGAAAATTCATCAGCTAAGCAAATCCTATAAATGGGCAAGAGATGGAAGCCTTTTATTTGGTATGGTCTCACTATTTTACTCACTAATAGCTCAGTTAATGTGTCCTTTTTTAAAACAACCATTATCTATGTTTCCTTTAAAAGTTCAGAAGTATTTTACAAGATGTAATGAGAGACTTACTGTAAATTATTTAAAAGCATTCCATACTTACCTTTCAGAATACTTTTTTAAATGAGCAATTTTTAAAAAAAATGATATAAGCTGAAAGATACAGTGTAAATTTATGGCAATGCTTTAACAGTGTAGCCGTTGTTCCTTTCCAGTTTTACAAATGTATTCAGCTATTCAAATTTCAGAGTCATTTTTGGACACATAATTTTTTTAATCATATAAAGAATACAGTGAGGGCTGGAGATGTAGTTCAGTAAACACTTGCCTAACAAGTACAATGTTCAGGGTTCAGTCTCCAGCATTGTAGCCAGGCAGGAAGGAAGCAAAGGCAAGAAAGAAAGGAAAGAAAAGGAAATGAAGAAAGAAAAAAAGAAAGAAGTTAAGGAAGGAAGGAAGGAAGGAATTTAGTGGACATTTAGTTTGTTATACTCAATGTTTTATGGGTTTTCTGTAACATGCATGAATGTCTAGTGCATGCCTATTATGCATGTTTTTTTAGCAATACTACTAGAAGACTTCTTTTCTTTTTCTTTCTCTTTTTTGGCCATACTGTTAAGGAAGGTGACTGTTCTATACTTCACTAGGGAATTGGAATACTATATTAATAGAGCTAGAATGTTTTTTTGACAGTTTGGCAGTATCCATTGAATCCATCACAGTGATACACAAAAGTTTAAATCTGATTAAGATTTTATGAGCCCTTAGTGTTGTCCAACATTTTAATACCATTTTTAGGTCTACACAAACTTATAATTGAAGTCAGCTTCAGGGGAATTTTCCCTGTGATATATTAAAAGAGAATACACAATGTGCCAAATAATATGCAACTTTGACAACAAAATTCTATTAATCTGACATGGAAACATTTGAAGGATTTGGCTGAAATATAAAAAATGATAACCATCTTCAAACTTCAAAGATCATAGATTTTTATCTGTTTGTGGTACTATGGATTGAACCCAGAGCTTCGAGAAAGTTAGGCAAGCACTTTACCACTCAGTCCTACAGAGATCATAATTATTATTATTTTTTTTGGTACCAGGGATCGAACTCAGGTCCTTGCGCTTGCACAGCAGGCAGCGAAACCACTGAGCTAAATCCCCGGCCCCATAATTACTTTTTTATGTTTAATTAAGTTTATTGGTACACTTTTGATATACATAATGATAACATTCAGCATATGGAATTTGTACGTGTACATGATATATCTTAATTCTTTTTTTCTCATTCTGCTCTCCTCCCTTCAACCCTTCTTCCCCTTGTTATTTACAAAAGCTTTGTTTCTATTTTATCTTTCCTTTCTCATGTTTTTCCCTTTTCCCTTTCTTCCTTTCCCCCTCTCCCCTCCCTAAAGCCCCTTCTCATTTGAACTTTTCTTCCTGTTTCACATTATCTATTATTTGGTCCTTTTTTACACTTTCCGTTTATCACACCAGAGAAACAATGCACCCATTTAGCTATAAATGTCTCAAATTTATCCTTCTTTATGGCTGAGTAGTGCTCCATTGTATAAAAAACCCACATCTTCTTTATCCATTCATCAGTTGATTGACATATGGGTTGTTTCCACAATTTAGCTATTATAAACTGTGCTGCTCCCTTTGATGAATGTGATTGTTATGTATATTTAAATTGTACCAGTAAAATTAATGTTTTAAAACTGTGCTGCTATGAACATGAGTATACATACATTGCTGCAGTGTGATGCTTTTAATTCTTTCAGAAAGATTCCAAGAAGGGGTATAGCTGGGTCAAATGGATCCTTTAGTTGGAGATCATAATTTTGATGGGTTTTTTTGTTTTGTTTTGTTTTGTTTTGTTGTTGTTGGTTGTTGTTATTTTCCAGTACCAGGGATCATACTGTAGACCTTCTGCTTGACAATGACAAGCAGGCACAACACCACTAAGCTAAATCCCTGGCCCTTGATGGTGTTTTTAACAGATGCTCTGTATCCAAAAACTTTTGAAAAGGGTTATGGAAACACCGAATAACAAAGAGCATCATCCACAGTCCACAGGAGAAAATATTTTTTTTAAAGTCCATTTTTCCATGATCTTGATCTTCTAAACCAATTCTACTCCTGTAGTCAATATTTTCTTCACATTTTTTCTAAATATATAGTTTTCTACAGCTATTAAAGTCAAATCCACCTGACCCATTTAAATCTGTATTCTTCATTTTCATCTTCAAAATACATTCATCTCAACACAAAAACAAACTAATGATCCTAAGACCATTAATAAGAATGCACCTAAGCCCAGGCAAGACAGTGCATGTCTATAATCCTAGGTAGCTGGGAGAATGAGGCAGAAGAATCTCCCATGTTTGAGGCCAGTCTGGACAACTTAGCAAGACTCTGTCTTAAAATTAAAATATAATAAGAACAAATAAAAAGGACTGGTGCTGTAGCTTAGTGGCAGATCACCTCTAGGCTCAATCCCCAGTACCAACACCATCAAAAAAAAAAAATTAAAAAACTAAAGCATTCAAATACTTATTTATCAATTAGGAAGATAATTTTCATAACCATACAATAATCATGTGCTGAAAAATCCTAGAAAGGAACACTCATTATAACATTTACCAAACATTTACTGTATATAACCTTGTTGGTTATTTTTAAATGTGCCATGAAAAGTCACAGAAGATATTTTAGAGTATAGTTCCATTGTTGCTTAATCACCAATTCCAATATCAATAAAGGAACAGAAAACACAATTTTAAAAAGCCCACAAACCAATGTACTCATTATTACAAAGTAGGGTGTGTGTGTGTGTGAGCTCACACATGCACATCTAGTGCACGTGGGTATGAAGTAGCACACAGGGCTGGATCCTAAGGGCCGACAAAGGTGAAATGTGAATGTCAGCACCAAGGAGAACACATTATGCAAAGCTTCTAACATGCAAGGTGTGACACCAGAGCACACGGCTCCTTATAAGACTGGCACATGGGATCCCGGCTCTCAGAGTGTCCTGTGCATGGTTAATGGGTAAAGGGGGCTTACTGTGCCTAGACTGGTTCTGTGAACAGTATGGTTTATGCTGACACCTGGCTTCCTTCTGAAAGTCTGAATTTTGGTATCTGCTAGGCAAAAGGTGGCTATGATGTCCTCAATAAAAATCGTGGATACTAAATCACTAGTGGGTTTCTTTACACAGAAACATCCCACATATATGCCCACATGTTGGGCAGAGTGTGTTCTGTGTACCCTCACAGGAGGGAAAGAGCACAGGAATCCCACATAGGCTCCTCCAGACTTCACCTACATCTTTTTCCCCAATGACTGAGCTGTGCATCTTCACCAGATCACTGTAATAAATCTCAGCTGTGAGACCAACTATAGGCTAAGTCCTATGGGTCTTGAAAGAATCCATGAATGTGGGGGGTGGTCTGGGGACTCCAACACCCAGAGTGAATTTAGTTATAGATATTAAAAATGGAATAAAAATTTGCTGATAAAAGAAAGTGCAGTTTTATCATCCAAATATTTAATTTACACAAATTAATCTATGCTCAATCAATCCAAGGAGATAAATGAGAAAATTTTTTAAAAGAAAATAGTGGAAATAGAAAAGCTCATTCTTTTTCATGGCCTACAAGCTAACTCCTTCACCTAGGATTTAACAAGGAAGCGTGATCAGATTACTGCTTTACAAACTGGTTTCAGAACCTAATGCCTCAGAAGATGTGATGTCACTATAAAGATTATTATACCAATGAAAGAATGGTAGGTAGTTTAGTCATTTTGTGCAGAGAAATAATGAATGGGATTAGTAAATGCAGTTGGAAACTTGTTGTTAGTGAAAGATGGCAGGACTCAAGATTGTTGGTTGCAACAGTAAAATCAGAGAGACAACAGGAAATAAATGGTGAACAAATCCATTAGTATATTTTTTCCTTCATCTAACAAAAATTTCAGTGGCTAAGACTAATCATGATTTACCACTATAAAAGGTAGCTTTGCAGTAATAATATACTACTGCATGGGGGGAGGATAGAAACTTGGCCAATATCTTGAATCAACTGTGAGAGCTGAAGGGGAATAGAAGGACAATCACCAACTCAGGTATGCAGGATGGACTGTGAGTGAAGAGAAAATTTTGTGGAAAGTGAAAGAACAAAATAGGCTATTACAATGATCCAGATGTGAATTATTAAGGCTCTGAAAAGAGGTGAACAGCTACAAAAATGAAAACAATGAGAACTCACAAATAAATACCTGGGTGTAATCTGTTAATAAACTGATGTGACATACAACTCAAAGAAGAATTACAAATCTCTAAAATCGTGGGCCTGAGGGATGAGGCCCACTGATGCTAGTGAGAAACACTGAAAGAATGATTCCCATATGAAGGATGACTTGAAACATGAAGAGACAAGCATGGCATTCAACTCAATAATTTTCATGTGAAAAAGATATAAAAAGAAATGTCTTTTTTGGAATTTAAAAAGCAGGACTAGGGACCGGGGATTTAGCTCAGTGGTTCTGTTGCCTGCCTCGCAAGTGCAAGGTCCCGAGTTCAATCCCTGCTACCAAAAAAAAAAAAAAAAAAAAAAAAACAGAACTAAAGAGAATGAAAGATAAGGGTGGGAAGTGCTGATTTAAAACCTTTGAATAAGGCTGATAGATAGTACAGTATTGGAAAAAATAACACAGATTGATCCTCTAGAAGCTGAAACCCAGACAGATAAAGATATAGAAAAAAGTACAAATGCAAAAATTAAGAAATATTTATTTTATATGGATGCATAAAGGAAAGTAAAAAATCCTTCCTCCCACATATCTAATTTACCAGGTAGGTTCATCAAGAATTTTTAACTCTCCAGCTCCTAGGAGTGCCACAAAGCAGTGGAAAGATGGTGACATATGACTGTCATATGTAACTCACAGAAGGCCCTTGAGTGCCAGATGACAGTATCAGTATGGGAAATTTATAAGATACCTTCATGACTTAAGGAGAGGTCAGAAAAAAAGAAGCTTTTCCAAGAAGCAAATCTCCACTTACTCCTGAAATATTTAGGTTTCTTCAAACAAACAAAATAAAGCTCTTAGTTCCTATCAACCAAATGAGAACAGAAGGACCAACGGTCACAAAACCCACACTGTACACATTTCTCTCTGACTATAGTTCATTTTCTAATTCTGTCAACAGCTTTATGTTGCCAGGAGGGAGAATTACTGGAGTAAGAATAGCTCCCTGCTCCTGATCAAGTCGTCTCTGCCAACAAAAGTTCTGACAAGGGATCCTATCCAAATTTACAACCTAAGACTCAATTTTTGCAGCAGAGCATGTTTTCTGATAAAGAAAACTGGGGCTTTTCCTTGACCTAGTTTTCTTACAGCAGGCATAAGTATACTCTTAGACCATGGACACTAATGTAACTGAGAATTCCTGGAGGGGAGCTTTTCAGGAAAGGAATTTTGGACACTCTGAGGGAGGAGGAATCCTTCAGGGATTGAATCCTCTCCGGAGAGCTGATGCTTAACA
Source organism: Heterocephalus glaber (assembly GCF_053883595.1). Classification (NCBI taxonomy): domain Eukaryota; kingdom Metazoa; phylum Chordata; class Mammalia; order Rodentia; family Bathyergidae; genus Heterocephalus; species Heterocephalus glaber. Next base: position 1,478,904 of record NW_028258364.1, read on the forward strand.
GTTTGTCTGGGACCACTGATGCTATCACTCAGGACACCTAATCACACTCTCAAACTTCCTCACTCTGAGACCAAGTCATGACCTGTTTAAGAAGCATACAGACAGACATCTGAGATGATTCAGTCCATGCTTTTACCAGGTCAGCTTTGATGTCAATCTTTCTCTGAAGTTGGTACTGTAAAATCCTAAAATTGCTTTTTTGATTTGATCTCTTGTGGGACAATCTAATCTAGACCCCTAGTATCATTTCTAAATAACTGGGCTACCATCTAGCTTCCTCTACAACCAATGTAGGCATTTACTCATTGAATTCCTTTGCTTCAATTCTATCCTTTCATTGACAGCATCACTGTCATGCACTGTTGCATTGGCCCAAGGCCAGATGGCTGCCAGCCCAGCTTCCTGGCATTTGGTGCTCCTTGGTCCTCTACAGGCCATTAGACCCACTCGTATGAGAATCTCCTGGACTCCTGGATGCTCATTTACCCCGAAGCTCAAATATCACTCAAACCTGGACCCACTCCTCACTCAGATGCTCTGCCTCTTCCTAATCAAGAGTTCCACAAAGTCTTCCTGGTCAAGATTTCCACAGTCTGATTTATCCCTCCCTCACCTATAGCAGAGCATCCTCAATTTTTTTTGGTTAAGATGTCAAGAAAAGCTCTTGGACTGGGAGCATGTTCTAACAAAGGTCCACTATCTGTATATAAATAGAATTTTCATACCAATGTTTTCCTACATTGACTCAAAGTCTATCTTCATTATTAAAAGAATTTCTGATATTCAACATTTTATTCACTTATTTCTTTTTCAAAATCTCTCTTCAAATCCATCCTGCACATGGATGGCAGAGTCCTCTTTGTGATTCATCCATCTCTCGTCATACCTAAGCCTGTTTAAAAGCCACCCACTGCCTACTAGAAATCCATACTCCTCAGCATGACAGAATAGTCCCTTCCCCTGCTGACTTCTCCTCTTGGCTTTGGTCACTCTGACCTCTTCCCACTTCATTGCACACAGGCACATACTCCATGCACCTGGCATAGGTCATCTAAGAACACAAAACCTTTGTGTGCAGCACAGGAATATTTTCATCTGAGGGATGTTTGCATGAGTTAAGAGTCCACAATAATGCTTTTCAGGTCAACATCATCTTAACTGAAAATATACTTTAGATTTTATAGTTAAGATGACAATATGACAACTGGAACAAGAAAGAAAAGTATCCTGTTTTAAAGAACAAATAATAGTAATGACAACTAGTTATGTCAGGCACTTTCCTAAGCACCTTTTAGTATATAATTTACTCCTCAAAACAACCCTTGAGGTAGGTGTTACATATTAACTATATTCATCTGATGAGGAAACTGAGGCACAAACAGAATAAATAACTTTCCTAAAGGTATCACTGTTATTACTGGAGCTAGGTGTTGAACCAAGACTATCTGATTCCTGAGCCTACTGGGTTATAACACCTTATCAAACTTACACACTTGGCCATCACTTGGCCAAATGGTGGGCAAAATTCTAAGAATGTCTCCCCATAACCCTCACCTTCATATAATGCCCTCCCACTTCAGTACGATTGGAACCTGGGAGTATGATAATCTGCTGCTCAGATGTTTTACCAGAAAAGGGAGATTAACCTTGGGAGCCTAGCTAATCAACTTCCTGATAAAAAGCAGTGTCTTCTCTTCCTGGTGAGCAGAGAAGTCAGAACAAGTGGAAATCTGAGAAGGATTTGACAAGGGGAAGATTCTCCACTGCTGACCTGGAAGGTTGCACAGGTGACTTGAGAACATCACTAAGAAAATGTGGGACTGAAGACAGTTTCTGGAAAACAGTCACTAATAGAGCAAGAACCTCTGTCCTACAGCCTCAGAGAACCAAATTCGGCCAGCCACCTGAATGAGCTTGGATGCAAAATGATCATCAAAGCCTCTAGTCAGAATCCCAGCCCTGGCAAACACCTTGATCTGATCTGGTAAGACCCATAAGCAGAGAACCCACCTGGACTTCTCTCCTACAAAACTCTAAGATAAACAGGTGTCATTTTAAGCCACTAAGTTTTACGAGGCACCTCTGGCAACAAAAATCTCTTATTTGTTCTCTATTGCCAAAACATATTATCATCACAATGTATTATTACCACCAACAGAAGCTTAGAACAATATTCCTTTCTTATCCTTCAGTTCTGTAGGTCCAAGGCTTAGAAGACTGGGCTGGATTCTCGGGTAAGGCTCTAAGGAAGGCACTCAGAAAGAATCTGCATCCACATTCGTCCATGGTACTGGCTGAATCCCAATTCCTTGAAGCTGTAGGACTGAGGAGCTCATTTTCTTATTTCTTTCATTTTAGGTAAAATAATAAATGATTTGTAATCTCCAAATATTGATTATATAAAAATAATGCAAATGCTTTTAAATATAAATATTGTTTAATATGAGAAAATTAGTCTCATTTAAATAAAGGAAAGGAGGGAAGAAGAAAGAAGAAGGAACAGAACAGGGAATGCTAGGCATTCTTTATAAATGTTAATGCTTGGGCCTAAGATGTAGCTCAGTGGCTGGTGCCTGCCTGGCAAGCACAAGGTCCTGAGTTCAATCCCCAGTACCGAAAAAAAAGTTTTTGCTAACTTTTGGCTATAAACAGAGATAATCAGTTCCTCATAAAATTAAAAGACAAATATGATTCTACAGTGCCCACTACATCAGTTTTCTCTACATCTTAGGCCTTAAATACCCCCCTCCCCATCTTATTACATTACTGGATAAGAACACTTTCCTCTGTGTGTATAGTGGTATCAAACTTGTATCAATAATTTAACACATAAGGAAACTATTGACCATAAATATCTTTCTACTGCTTTTTTCACCTCATAAAGACATAATAAACTATTAAAAATACAGATGTGGAATATAATAGAAGAAACAGGAGAAATTGATGTTCAAAGGTATATACAGTCCTTAATTTGGGTTTAAAAGTGTGCTTATAAACCTAAGGCTTTCCCTAAGGGGGTGTTTTTAATTTTGCAAGAAACTATCCTGTAAAATAAGTCATCTAAAATTACAAAGTGACAAAAATACTTTCTTTGTCCAGGGATATCTCACTTCATTGGTAGTTGTAAGTGAGAAAATGTGTCTTGTACAAAACCCTCACATAAAACTCAAATGACCAGGAAAATGTACCCATGGCATCCTCTTTCCTAATGTACACATGGCCAAGTACACAGCACTGGGCTGTTGCCAATGAACTCCTCCAAGACACAACTACTTGCAAGTACTATCCACTTCTAGCTTGTGAGGATAGGTAATACTTCACGGTCACCAACAAACATTTCCTTACAGACTAAAATCTACCCTCTTAAATGCAAACAAAAAAATATTTACGCATTGCAGTGGAGCTCTGGAGCCTGACAGAAGGAAAGATTTGTTTAAAAAAAAAACACAGATTCATTAAATCAAAACTTAAAAAGTAACAAATATGCACATGCACATCAAAACATTAATTATCTAAGCTACCCTAAAAATACTTTGGAGAACAAAAGTACTTCAGAGTAGTCATTAATCATACAGTAAGGATATTATAGCCCAAATCGTTAAATGGTATTCAAGTCCATGAACATTAATCTTCTTTATATAAAAAGAAAACAGAATTTCTCAGGTAGAATTTTATGCAAACTTTCAGTCGTGCTTGGTGAGCCTCTACTGTGGTCAAAGGGGTTACATGTGTGATTTGTGGAAAATAACACTGCTAACATTAAAAAAAAAGCATTAAAACCACTTTTCTAGGTTACACATAATTTAGAGCTATAATTTATTATTCAACAGCCCCAAAGTAAGTAACCTCATAGCAGCTTTCACATACAAGAAAATCAAGCTCCCTATTGTTCTCACACTTATTATTCAAAAACAACAAAAGATCTTGTCAAACATAAAAAATAAGCTACCCAGAGTACAAACAGAGCCTGTATTGCCATATTAAGGAATCAACAAATGGTTGACCTCAGAAAACTAGTACAAATGAAAAAAACCTAAAAGATAAATGTGTAGAAACTGAACAAGTTATCTTTGAACCTTTTGCCATATTTGAGGGTTATCCCTTCTCTTATCATTCAGAGATCTGGTATCTCTGTTAGATCAATGCATCTGAGGTCTTCAGAAATGCTTAGATTCAGTTAACTGAGGCATGACTAGAATTTTTTTAAAAGCCTGTCAATCTATTAGAAATCACTGTTTAGGGCCCAGGGATTTAGCTCAGTGGTTTCGCCGCCTGCTGTGCAAGCGCAAAGACCCGAGTTCAATCCCCAGTACCAAAAAAAAAAAAAAAATCATCGTGTAAAGAAACTGCATGGTTGGTAGGGAAAAAAAGGAAAGTGATGGAGAATGAGAAAGAAAAGAGGGTAGAGGAGGACAAGGAAGGTCAGCATGAAAAAGAGAATGAAAGGAAGAACATGATGGAAAAGAGCTGCGGAGAGGAAGGTGAGAAGCAGGAGGGACAGGGACAGGGAAGAGAAGGGTAGAAGGTGACCTGCTTTCGTGCTACTCTGATTCACCATACGCATTTTAACCACAACCAAGTTGCTAAACACCCTATGATGATTTTATAACCTCAACTGAAATACATATCTCAGCTTTTGTATTATTCCAGCAATTATATATCAAACACTATACTATGCACTAGAACACATAAATTCTTTGCATTCACTCAACATTGGTTGTTTGTGCAAAGAAATTAAGATCAGCAACATCCAGCGACTGCTGTGGATGAGCTCATGGTACAGCAAGAGAGGGCAGAGGGGTGGGGCCACCAGGCAAGGTCACCACAGTACCTGTGACCTGACTGGCCTGCCCAGGGTACTGAGGAGCATGAGCAGAGGCACCCAAGCCAGCTCCAGAAACAAGGAGGGACTAAATCGCAAGAAAGGAGGTGACACTCCACATAAAGAGATTTGCAAAAAGCAAAAGCACATGTGTAAGGGTGAACAAAATACAAGGCTATCAGCATGAGAGGCAGGAAATGCTGGGGACAGGGACACAGCAAGAAGGCCAGGAGCTCCAAATGACACTTGGTGACAGTTAGAAAACAGACTGTAATTCACCATCAGACCTGCATGGACTCTCACTAGTCAAGACAAAGATTCCAGAATCTTCCTGAGGGGCATTTACTCACATAGGAGTCTAGGGAGAGCTGATAATGGACAGCAACACTGGCTGCTACTATACTTTCCGCTGTCCATGTGCAGAATGGCCCTTGTCCATCATCATAAGCCCACTGATGCACAGGAGGTGGCACAAAACACTTGGTACCTGGGTGCATGGGGCCTGGAGCCCCACTCCTGCAGCCCCAGGCCTTCAGGCAGACACTTCCTGAAGCAGGGAACTTTCTAGGCTGTGAAGCTGAGGGGATCACAGGTGGAGACTTCTGACCTCCAGAACAGTTTTCCTGATGTTAGTTAAAAGCATGCTTCTCTCTGGTTCCACAGAATAGTGGAAAGTTTTTGTATGGGTGTTTTTAAATTCTGTTTTCAAACAGGAAAGTGAACCCTTCAGCATCTTCCACAAGACAACACTCTAAATCTTATGGCAACAACTATGCTCTTTGTCCGCTCTTCTTCAGGTTAAGATCCCCAGTCTCCTCACAGACCACAGTCACCGCCACCAGAGCCTTTCCTGGCATGGCTGCCTGTGGTGAATGCCAGCTGTTCATGAATTTCCAGGTTGCTGTCTAACACTCAGACCTTGATATGAGACTCCTGATACAGTATCTTTTTCACAAGATGACTGCTTTCCTTCTTTTACTGCAGTCTGAATTTTTGTTCTGGCTGTCAAAAAATATTGCTAACAAAAATGTCTATGTAAGCCAAGCAAACCCTGAAAACATTTGCATAAGAGTCAACATCAAGTCTAGTATTGGCCTTCTTAAACTTAAATAATTACATTTATCTGTGCTGAATTTCATCATGTACGCATCTGGCCTATCAACAATTTTTGAGTATTGACTGCGTGTCTAAAAATAGGATTTGTCCCTCATAACTACTAGGATGGTTACTATATTTTAAAAAATAGCAAGTGTCAAGGAGGTTATGGAAAAACTGGAATCTTTGTACCCTATTGGTGGGGAGGAAAACAATATGGAAGTTCCTCAAAAAATTTAAAATAGAACTAGTAATATGATCCAGCAATCCCATTTCTGGTTAAAAACCCAAAAGAAGAGAAAGTAGGGTCTTGAAGAGATATTTGCAGACACATAATCATAAAAACACTGTGCAGAACAGCCACAAAGTAGAAACAACCCAAATATATAGATATATAGTATAGTTTTAGATTTGCAATACAAAAAAGTTCTGGAGATATACTTCACAGCAGTGTAAATAAACACTATTTACTGTATGCTTAAAAGGGTGAGTGTGCAGGGCTAGGGTGTATCTCAGTGTTAGAGCACTTGCCTAGCACAGGTGAGACCTGGTTTCCATTCCCAGAACTACTCCTCCCCAAAAAAGTAAGTATACAGTTAAAATGACAAGTTTTTATGTTGTGTTTTTTTACCACATTTGTTTTAAAAGGAGAAAAATACATTACCATTTCCCACTCTCACCCCAACTCAGACACTAGGCTCAAGTATGTACTCAATTTCAAGGGTCTTTGGTGAAAATGCTGAAAACAGCAGCCAAGACAGGGCCTGCCTGTTACTTAAAAATCCAATAACATGTGTCTGTGATCAGTCAACCACCATCAGTCATTCTAAGTGAGCCATCACACAGCCCACAATGCTCTGCCTTCTACAAACAGTTATCATTTCAGTCACTGTTAAATGTTTCCCTCAAATCAAAAGCTATTTTGTCCTCATTTACACTTTCAATTTCTCACAAGAGAAACAAGGTGGTATTTACACGTGTGTATGATTTATTTCACTTAAGAGTGTGGCCTCATGTATAATAGTTATTGTGAAATTGGGAGAAAATGTTCAAATGGGGAGAGGAACTAAGGACGGGAGAGGGGTAAAGGAAAGAAGGGAAGGGAAAAGAAAACGAGAAAAGAAGGAAAAAGTGGAAACAAAGCTTTTGTAAACAAGGAGAAGAGGGGTTTAAGGGAGGGTAGGGGAACGGGATAAAAAAAGAATCAAGATATATCATGTGCAGGTACAAATTCGCAATGATGAATGTGATCGTTATGTATATCTAAAATGTACCAATAAACTTAATCAATTAACAAAAGCTATTATGTCTACTGAATTTTCTTGAACTCATATAACTTTTAAAAGCCTTATTTGGCCTAATTCAAACTCCATACACAGGAAAAGCTTTGGTGCTTGCCACTATTCTAAATGCTTTCAATGTGGCTGCTATGTCATTCCAAAATTTTGAAACTGAAGAACTTAATGATTCCCAAAACTTATCTTTCCTAATATTTGCTTGCCTTATTTGTCAGATCTCAAAGAAACAACAGTAAATTCTACAGGAAGAGTTATTTATTTTCAGCACCAAAGTATATAATTTTTCTGAGACTGGATTTTAATAGATGAATTTTCATTATCTCATGCATCTTGACTAAAATGTACTGTTTAAAATGTTTATCCACTTTCATCAATGAAGATTTTCACAACTGTCCAAGGTTCCAAAGTCAAAACCTCAAAAGTTTAACAGTAAAAATTTTATTATGGAAACAGAAAATTAATATGTAAAGTTCATAACAATGACTTTAATCCTGGGTTAACAGTGCACAAAAAGTGGGAATTGGAAGCAAGGGAAAGTGAAATGTTTCCTTTTCTTTCTCTCTTATAAGATGAAGCAGAGGTTAAATTAAATATGTAAAACTTAAAATGAGATTTCAACATCGGAATCACAAAAGAAGGTTGAATCAAATGATTCTCTAATTTAACTCTATTTGGCTGGTTTTACTTCTCACAACCTTCCTGATACAAATGTTTAGTTCACTAAGAATAAAAGATCATTTTAAAATGAAAACAACAAAGCCCATATACTTGATGGTAAAATGCATAAACATTGCCATTAAAATGAGTATCAAAATAAGGTTGCTTATTGTTACTACTGTCATTTGACACTGCTCTGAAAAAATTCTAATGCAGCTGGGGTGTAGAGAGCTGAGATTCCTTTTCTTCTCCAGCACCAACACTGGAGCTGCAGACTTGTCTGTCTTTCTGAAGCATCTGAAGCATCTGAGCCTCTAGCCCTAACAGGATGTCTGTGACTTCCTAGGCCAGGGGTCACAGCCACTACTCATAACACACTGCAGTGCCTCAAAGGAGAAACTGGAAGAGGCCCCGTTCAAAGTGCAGCCTCCTGTGCTATGGGCTGCCCTGTTCTCACGCAGCAGAGCAGAAGCTTTTTCTCTGTCAGCACACCGACAATGTTCTCTACCTCTATTGATGTCAAAAGCACTGGCCTGGTCCTTACTGATGAACTGGCTAGGATATCTGAAGTACAATGTCTGGCCAAATTCTAGAGACTTAAGGCTGGTACCCAATCTTTTGCACATACTTATTAGACACTTCAGGCCCCTAGCTCAGGCAAACCGCTCACAGCATCAGCGTCAAAGCCTTCAATTTGTTTGTGTCCAGGAAACAAGGCTCCTAGGAAAGCTGTCCGGTTTCTTGGAACCAGATCAGGGTAGAAAAGGAATCAACTAAAATGTCCAAAAGAAAGGTGGCTACACAGAAAAACCAAGCCACATACTTCTTCAAAGAACTGGGCTTAGTAAAGTAGAGAGAGGCATCAACCACCTTGGGGGTGACCAGAGACCTCTGGACCCACCACCTTCTAGGAGAATTCTTATTCTTTCCATCCATGCTTGTTATGTGACTTGCTTCCCAATTGGGCTACCATTAACTAAGTGACTGTACTTATAACTTTACTGGATGTTTACAGCTGTGGCTCACGTTGTGCCCACGTGGGATTCACCCTATAAAACTTCTCTGTAAAGTGGGGTCCTTGGCTACCCACTTGGGACTCCTCCTGCCCCTCATGAGCTTTCCTATCAATAAATATCTTCCTACTTTAAAAAAACAAAACAAAAGAAAAACCAAGCCAAAGTTCGATCTCAGAGTAAAGGATGGGAATCTGATTAATCTAAGAATGAGAAGAAAATGTGACATTGGAAAAGTGATCTGGGTAGTGATACATTCATAAAAAAGTAGCAGAAAAGAGCAAAGTACAAATGTGTGTGCATTGGTAGCTACTCCCTAATAAGAAATGGGTACATATTCATTTTTCATAAAGAATAGCTCTTTAAAGGGTAAGCACCATGATGAAGCAGTAATTCAAGCTAAGCTGTTTCTAAAGCCAAAAATATCAGTATTTGAAAAGTATGCACAGTTTCTTTTCCTATACTACTTGTTTCAAAATGTCAACTGGTTCCAATTCTACTAATCTATTAGGAATGATTTCTGCATTACACAAATTCTGAATTTGCTCATGCACAAATTTGACTCCCCAAAATACTACGTAAATGCAGAAAAGTACATGCAGCTGAACTGAGCTAAGTAGAAATACAAACAACTCAAGCACAAAGGAGGAGGCTTCCAAGCCGCCATACCACCAATCACAGCACAGAGGAGGAGGCTTCCAGGCCACTGTATCACCACTCCTAGCACAGAAGAGGAGGCTTCCAGGCCACCACACCACCACTCCCAGTGCAGGGGAGGTGAGCCTCGCAGGCACAAGGAGCACCCACACACATCCCATCAAAATGAGAAGACATGTAAACAAGTCTCAAAACCAGACTTCCAGATCACCTACAGCAACCCCAAAGGGAAATGAGATGGAACACTCTGATACTCAAATATCTGGATTCCCTCAACTGGCAACAATAGAGGATCTGGAAAAATTAAATTAGAAATAATTACTCAGATAACAGCAGCGATTGTACCCACAGTACAATACATGATTAATAAATTTAGACCAGACACAGATAAAAAAATAGAGGAGCTGAGGAACATGATGGAATCCCAACACAGGAAACAAATGGAATCCATAAAACAGACGCAAACAGCTTTCCAGGAGATTAAAAACTCCATTAAAAGTTTATGGAGCACAATGAGCCACTATGAGGACAGAGTTTAGGATGTAGAGGATAAGATTGCAATTAGTAACCAGGAAAAGCAAAATTTCATTAAAATTGTAAGGGACCACGAGAAATCTACCCAGCAGTCGCTACACAATGCAAAGAATAACATAAGACTGATCGGCATCAATGAAGAAACAGGAGAGAGTTCAGACAACATAAAAAAAGAACTGTTCACAGAAGGGATGGCAGAAAAATTCTCAAGTAGGGGAAAAGAACTTGACATACAGATAACTGAAGCATAAAGGACTCCAACTAGCTTTGATCAAAAAAAAATCTACACATAGTCATATAATTGTTAAGATTCCAGAAACCCAACAGAAGAATAAAATTCTACAAGCAGTTAGAGAAAATAAACAAATCACATACAAAGGGAAGCCCATCAAAATCACAGCAGACTTTTCAACAAAAACCCTCAAGGCAAGAAAACCTTGGAGTGACATATTCCAAGTCCTAAAGGAAAACAGCCTCCAACCCAGATTGATGTACCCTACAAAACTGTCTTTCAAAACTGATGGAGAAATAAGATACTTTCATGACAAAGAGCACCTTAGGAACTTTTTCATGAATACTAAACCCGCACTCCAAAAAATTTTAGACAATATCCTTGGAAAACACAATGAGGATCACAACCCCAGGAAGGCCAGCAGAATGAATCCAAGGGGCATGACAAGAAATTAAATGCAAAGGAGGAAAATCCAGCAAAAAGAAAAAATCACGATAATAAGTCAATACGTATCAGTTACAACCATCAATGTTAATGGTCTCAATTCACCAATCAAAGAAATAGACTAGCAGAATGGGTCAAAAAGCAAGGTCCAATAATATGTTGCATACAAGAAACACACTCAATTCAAAAAGAAACTCATACACTGAAAGTTAAAGGATTGAAAACAATACTCCATGGAACAGGAACCTGAAAAAAAGCAGGAATAGCTATCCCTTTTGCAGATGAAGTGAATTTCATACCAACACTGATTAAGAGAGACAAAGAAGGATACCACATTATTATAATGGGAAGAAACCAAGAGGAAGAGATGACAGTCATAAATATATATGCACCAAACACTAGTGCACCCAACTATATAAAACAAATACTAACAGACATGAAAAATCATATAAGCACTAATACAACAGTAGTAGGGGAACTCAATACCCCACTGTCACAAACAGATAGATCAACTAGACAAAAAATAAGCAACAAAATACTAGAACTCAATCAAACTCTTGAACAAATGAATTTAACAGATTTTTACAGAGTGTTCCACCCCACAAAATCAGAATACACATTCTTTTCAGCTCCACATGGGTTGTTCTCCAAAATAGACCACATAATCGCTCATAGAACATATTTAAGTGCAAAGGAACTGTAGTTATCCCCTGTATATTATAGACCATAGTGTGATGAAATAGGAGATCAATAGCAAAAGGAACCACAAAAAATTCATAAACACATGGAATTTGAACAACACCCTTCTGAATAACCAGTGGGTCACAGAAGAAATTAAAAAAGAAATCAGACAGTTCCTTAAATTAAATGACAATGACAATACAACATATCGGAATCTATGGGACACAATGAAAGCAGTCTTATGAGGGAAATTCATAGCAGTGAATACTCATAGGAGGAAAACAGAACGAGCCCAAAACAACCTGAGGCTCAACCTCAAGCTTCTAGAAAAAGAAAAGCAAGACAAATCTAAAGCTCATACAAGGGAGGAAATTATGAAGATTAAAGCAGAAATCAATGCAATGAAGACTAAGGAAATGATACAAAAAATCAATGAAGCAAGGAGTTGGTTCTTCGAAAGAATAAACAAAAATGACAAACCCTTAGCCAATCTTATCAGGAAAAGGAAAGAAAAGGCCCAAATCCATGCAATTAGGAATGAAATGAATGAAAATACAATGGACCCAACAGAAATACAGAGGATCATCAATACCTACTTCAAGAACCTATACGCCAATAAGATGGAAAACACAAAAGAAATGGACAGATTCCTACATAAGTATGAATTACCAAAGCTGAACAAAGAAGACCTAAAAATTCTAAACAACCCAATAGCAATCAATAAAATTGAAAATATAATTAAAAACTTACCAAGTAAGAAAAGCCTGGGTCCTGATGGCTTCACCGCTGAATTCTAAAAGACATTTAGAGAGGAACTACTGCCACTACTGTTTAATCTCTTCAATGAAATTGAAAGTGAAGCAGTACTCCCGAATTCATTCCAGGAAACAAGCATCATATTGATCCCCAAAGCAGAGAAAGACCAAACCAAAACAGAGAACTATGGGCCAATCTCACTAATGAACACAGATGGAAAAATCCTTAATAAGATACTGGCAAATAGAATGCAGAAGATCATATACCCTGACCAAGTGGGATTCATCCCAGGAATGCAGCGATGGTTCAACATACGCAAATCAATCAATGTAATACACTATATCAATAGAGCCAAGGAAAAAACCATATAATCATCTCAATAGATGCAGAAGAAGCATTTGACAAAATTCAACACACATTTATGATAAAAACCCTGAAAAAACTGGAACAGATGGTCTCTACCTCAATCTCATAAAAGCCATCTATGAAAAACCAACAGACAATATCATACTAAATGATCAAAAAATGAAATCTTTCACACTACAATCAGGAACAAGACAAGGATGTCCACTATCACCATTCCTGTTCAATATACTTTTGGAAACATTAGCCACTGCAAATAGACAAGAGAAAGAAATAAAAGGAATAAAGACAGGAAATGAATTCAAATTGTCATTTTTTGCAGATGACATGATACTCTATATAGAAGACCCCAAGAACTCCACCAAAAGTCTTCTACATTTAATAACGAAATTCAATAAAGCAGTTGGATACAAGATCAACACACAAAAATCAATAGCTGTCTTCTACAAGAACAAGAGACTCACTGTGAGAGAAATATGTCAAACAATTCCTTTCACAATAGCATCCAAAAACCTGAAATACCTAGGAATCAACCTAACAAAAGAAATCAAAGAACTCTTCCTGAAAACTATAGCACTCTGAAAAGTGAGATTGAAGATGATATCAGAAAATGGAAAGACATCCTTTGGTCCTGGGTAGGAAGAATAAACATGGTGAAAATGGCCATACTTCCAAAACTGCTATATAGACTCAATGCAATCCCAATTGAAATTCCAGCAGCATATTTTACAGACCTTGAAAAAACAATCCAAAAATTCATTTGGAACAAGAAGAGACTCAGAATAGCAAAAGCAATTCCATGCAACAGAGATGTGGCAAGGGGCTATCACAACCCCCAACTTAAAACTATACTACTAAGTTACTGTGATAAAACAGCATGGTACTGGCAAAGAAACAGACCTGAGGTCCAGTGGAACAGATTAGAAGATGCAGAAACAAAGCCAGACACACTCAGCCACCTCATCTTGGATAAAGGAGCCAAACATCCTCACTGGAGGAAAGACAGCCTCTTTAATAAATGGTGCTGGAAAAATTGGGCTTCAACTTGCCAAAGATTAAAACTAGACCTATATCTCTCATCAGGCACTAAACTAAAATCAAAATGGTTGATTTAGATCTAAATATTAAAACAGAGCCACTGAACTGGCTGGAACAGAGGTTAGGTAGAACTCGTGAAGACATTGGTGTAGGAAAAGTTTTTATAACCAAAACCTCAGTTGCCCATGAACTAGCATAAACAATCAACAAGTGGGATCTCTTCTTATTAAAAAGCTTCTGCACAGCAAGAGAAACCACCAACAGTGTGAAGAGACAACTAACAATATAAGAAAAAACTTTCACCTGCTGTTCCACAGACAAAGGTCTACTATCTAGAATACATAAAGACCTTTAAAAAACTCAGACCTCCCAAATTTGAAGACCCAATCCAAAAACTGGCATCTGAAATAAACAGACATTTCTCAGACAAAGAAGTAGAAATAGTAAATAAACATATGAAAAAATGTTCAACATCACTGGTCATTCAAGCAATGCAAATGAAAACAACACTGAGATTCCACCTCACTCCAGAAAGAATGGCTGCTGTCATGAAATCAACCAATAACAAATGCTGGCGGGGCTGTGGGGAAAGAGGAACCCTGCTCCACTGCTGGTGGGAGTGTAGACTGGTGCAACCACTGTGGAAATCAGTATGGCGATACCTCAAAGAACTAGGACTGGAAGTCCCATTTGACCCAGCTATTCCCCTGCTGGGTATCTTCCCAAAGAATTAAAAGAATCATACCACAGTGATACATGTGCACCCATGTTCATAGCAGCACAGTTTGTAAAAGCTAAAACTTGAAAGCAGATCAATTGCCCATCAACTAGAGACTGGATAAAGAAAATGTGGTTTTTTTATAAAATGGCATACTACTCAGCCTTAAAAAAATGAGAAATTAGAGACATTTATAGCTAAATGGATACACATTGAGGCCATACTCATAAGTGAAATAAATAGGACACACATGTGTAAATACCGAATAGTTTCTCTAGTGTGGGAACCTGATAGTGTAAATAAAGACTAAAAGGTATAATAGATAATATGAAATAGGAAGAAAAGGGGCAAAGGGGAAGGGGAAGTGAGAGGGGCAGGGGAAAGGAAAGAAGGGAATGGAATTAAAATGAGAAAATGAAAAACTGGAAACAAAGTCTTTGTAAATAGGAAGGGATGGAGGGGTTGTAGCGACGGCAGGGGAAGGGGGAAAAAATAGGAACCAAGATGGATTATGTAAAGGTGCAAATTTCCAATGATGAATGTCATTATATTGTATATCTAAAATGTACCAATAAAATTAAATTTATAAAAAAGAAACATACACAAGTCACACGTGAAAATTCTATGTTCCTCAGTTTACCACGTGTGTTAAAAGACTAACCCATCCACATCAGATGTCACAACCCTCCTTCATTTCAGCCAAACTTTCTTCCACTTCAAAAGAAAATCACAGACTGTACCTCTTCTGATGTTCACTTCCACAAGTCAACTTCAGCTTTTTCTAAAAGTAAACTGTTATATTTAATGCAGAATTTCCCACTCCTTAATCATTCAGAATGTTTAAAACTGTGCTATCATTTTAATTAAATTCCTATTTTTAATTGTCAATGATGAAGATTTTGTATATCATGTCCCTAAGCCCATTTTTCCCATAAGCCTGGTGATTTTCATTGAGTGACCCTACACAAAACAGTACGTTTTAGGAATTTTTTTAGTGTATTGTATTTTGGCAGATTCTACAGCAAATCAACAAATCTTTAAACATAAAGATCTTATAAAGTAAAAAAAGGTGAAAATTCTTAAGACTACAAAATGAATTCTAGCTCCAATGTGTATTACCAACTGAAATTAAAATTTTTCCAGTCTGACTTATCACAAGTATATTTGACGAAAACTCCAAAGATTCTGTTTACTGTTAATCTCAGGAATGCCCATGATGTGATCCAAAAATTTAGAACAATAAAAATCATCTTCATTCCCTACTACTGCATAAAGTAGAATGTAGTCTGCTTTTTGTAACTTTAATAAAATATTGATAGAAATTTACAATGCCATGTAAAATCAAATTCAGAGAAATCCTTGAAAATAAGATAAAATAAAACTTTATAGAATATTCTCTTGCAAAACTCAAAATACTTATGTCACCAAAATGTATCCAGAAAAATATAATTTAAGAAATATCACAGGGCAGGGATTTAGCTCAGGTGGTTCCACCACCTGCCTCACAAGTGGAAGGTCCCAAGTTCGATCCCCGGTACCAAAACAAAACAAAACAAACAAAAATCACATATCATTTACTATGAATAAAAATACATTTTTATGAGAAAGATAAAGATTTGCTTGCTGAAAATAAAATGATTCCTGTGCTAACTCTAAGACAAGGTAAAGTCAACAAGCCAGAGTCTAAAATCATAACCTTATCAAGAAGAACATAAAGTGAGTTCAGCAATACCTTTATGACTTTGAATAAATAGAAGAATTTCCTCCTAAAACACAAGTGACCTTTACAAGTAGCAAATAATTTCCTCCTCAAATACCCTTATTTCTGACCATGGCTACTTTCATGAACCACATCATTCAAGTTGGAATTTGAAGTTACTAATCAAGGTAACATTTGTTTAGCTTAACCAGTCGTTTATGTGCCCAGCTGCTGTGATAACCACACTATGTTTCTGGGTTAGCTTTGCAATATAAAAATTCATTTGCTTTTCTACTCCTGATACCAATTTTTAACTCCAGGCTGTTTGAAGAATGATTTCAATTAAAATGAACTTATCTTTAGACCAGCTTCATGTTCACTGCCCGGGAAATCATGAAGTGTGGTATGCGGGAATGCCTTGTTTTCTGGCCACACAACAAAGACGAAAGAAGAATAGAATGTGGAACTAGTTTTTGAGTACTTAAAAATAGTTTAAAAACTGACCACCTGGTTTTCAGTTTGGATGTCAGTGAAGTTATTCAGATATAAATGAAATCCCAAATAAATACTAAGTATCTTTAATGATAACTAAACATCTCAGAGGGAATAAAATAATATTTGAAAAGAAACTACTGCCACAGAAGTCTGCCTTACAGAGACCATAACTTCAGTAGGTTGTCATCTTTGAGTCTTATTATAATTATGACCCCCGCCAAGAAATAAATTCCTTGAAGTTATCTCCTAATTAAAAAGCAATCTGCAAGAACTTTCATCAAAAAAATTAGCTCACGGACAGAAGAGCAGAAACAATTCAGTGGAAAAACAATACTGCAGTCTTTTCTTCAAATGGTGCTGCAACAACTAAACATTTAGATGCAAAACATATTATCCACACATAGACTTTACTCGCAAATTTCACATAAATTAACTTTTCAAAAGGAATCATTTTAAATAACCTTAATGTAAAATGCAAAACTATAAAGCTCCTAGGGGAAAAAAATAGGAGAAAATTCCAGATAACCTCTAGTTTGGTGATGATTTCTGAAATAAAATCCTAAAAGTAGTGATCTATAAAATAAAAATTGATAAAAATTCACATCTGCTCTATGAAGACATTACAAAAAGAATGAAAAGATAAGCCTCAGAATGACTGAAATGCCAGGAGTGGTGGCACAGGCCTGTACACCCAGCACTTGGGAGGCAGAGGCAGAAGAATCTCCCTGAGTTTGAGGCCTGCCTGGGCTACATAGTGGGTTCAAGGCCAGCCTGAACTACACAGCAAGACCCTATCTCAAAACAAGCAAACAAACAAAAAAAAACGGACCAAAAACTAAAAACAAAACAAAACAAAAAACACATTTTTTAAATGAGCAAAAAACATGACGTGAAAATTCAACCAAAAAGATACACAGAGAGAAAATAAGCATATAAAGAAATGTTCACAAATCATGTCATTAGGGAACTGCAAATTAAAACAACCATAAGAGCACTATAACTCCACTGGAATGTCCAAAATCCAAAACACTGACAATACCAAATCCTGACAAGGTTATGGAATAACAGAAAATCTGTTTCACTGCTGGATCGGAGTCAAAATTGTACAACCTATTTAGAAAAGAGTTTGGCAATTTCTAATAAGACATATTCTTGCCATATGAACCAGTGATCATGCTACTTGGTATTTATTTAAGTGAGCTGAAAATTTATGTCTACACAAAAACCTGCCCACAAATGTTTACAGCAGCTTTATTCATAATAGCCAAAATTTGAATACTACTAAGATGTCCTTCAACAGATGAATTCATAAACACACACAATGGTATTTCCACACACTAAAATATTATTCAGTGATGAAAAGGAGAGATAAAGCCTTAAAAATACATGGAGGATATGTGTGTGTGTGTGTGTGTGTGTGTGTGGTGTGATAAAACATTAAAGTGAATGTTTAAATTTTTAAAATTATTATTAAAGTGAAAGATACACTGCCATTAATTCCCTTCAAAATATTCTTCCTCACTTCGAACACCCTTACCCTATTGTTCTTACCTCTTTCTGAAGCAGTTCTGGAAGTCCTCTTTCATGAATATTTTTAGTTATGCTAATGTGGCTGCCTCAAAGTCTTGAATCAATTTAGGACATTTACCTTCCATGGCCATTTTGACTTTGCCACTGTGCCAGATCCACTGAATAAGGTGCATTAGGGCACATCATGTTTTTAAGAGCCTGCCTTTCCATTAGATGGCACTTGGCGGCAGCAATTACCTTATGTTTGATCATACTCTGAAAAGACATTCAGGAAAAAGACTTCCAGAACTACTTCAGAAAGTGGTAAGAATGATGGGATAGACATATTTAAAACTTGGGGAGGGAGAGTATTTTAAAGGAGATTAATGGCAATGTGTCTTCTTTTACTGCAATAATTTTCTTTTTTAATTTTAACACACATTTCCAAGGAAAAGCTACCTCTATTCTTATACCAACTTTGCCAACATTGACCAACAGACATACAGTACAACAGTACAAGCCATACATACACTTTTGATAGTAGTCACACTAAACAGAGTAAAAGAAACATATAGGGGTAATTTCAATAATATACATATTTAACCCAATATATTTACAATATCATCATTTCAATATGCAGTCAATATAAAAACTATTAATGAGATATTCAACGTATTTGAAATGTAGGGGTATTATATATTTATAGCACATACCAATTTATACACTCAATTTTCATCAGAATTACCTCAGTTTAGGTTTTATTACATTCATAATTTAAAAGGAGAAGCAAGTTGTTCCAAAGATACTACAATTTGCCAATATTAAATTAAGTCCCCCCAAAATCACTATCCTTTAATACACTTACACTGACAAAATTAGTTTATCCTTTTTCAGAAGAACCAATTTAACTTTGAAAAGACTCCACTTCAATTTTAAAACTATGTTTATCCAAGTAAATTTACTCTAGTTTCAACAGTGTTAATGAAATTAAATTCAAAGATATTGAATAAATTGAAAATTAACTCTACACTGATTGCCAACAAAGCATTCATGAAATTATTCCTCAGAGTTTTCATAACAAGTTTACCAGCACTGAGTATCACAATTTAAATCAAGTATGTATTTATTTGCTTTTTTAAAATGTGTAAAAATATTACTATTGATTTGTATTATTAAGTTTTAACAACCAACAAGGTGTTATAAAAACACTTTTCCTTTCCTTGTAGCTTCAAATTTAGTTCACTTATATGCAGTGTGATATTGATGAGAAAATGTAACAAAATGTAACTAACAATGAAGGTAGGTGTGTATGTGCCTGATTACTTGTCAAGCATTCCTTTCTCAAGAAAATCTTGGAATTAGCAGTATAATAAATCTTGGTAAAACACTTCACATTTTATACATGAAGTACTGTCAAACAGCACAAGATCCTTTAATTCATTGTCTTCTGTGGTTTTTGTTAGCTCCATATACTGACAATGATTAAAATCATTTACACATAAATGTATGAATTTAAAAAGTGAATCCATGACAGTATTTGAAAAAACTGACTGCAAATAAATTTAGTCTGTTTCAGGAAGTGGAATTAATAAATTAACATGGAAACATTAGTCTAACACTTTAAAATTTCCATAAATATGGATTTGATCTTTCATAGTTTAAAGACCATCTTCTATTAAGAAACTAACCATGAAAACAATTTTTAAAAAATATACATAGTTCATTTATTTGGGACATGAATTGATTTTTTAGAAATTGGGAACACTTCTGAAATTTGTGGAAAAGTTGTCAATTGGCTGGTATCTCATTGTCATATGACTCATGTAAAGCCAAAGAAAGCTATCTGCAATTTTTCAAAATTTGACTCAAATGATCTTTGCTGTTAGAAAAGTCATGGATAAATGTTTGATCTTTTAGGATTTTTTCATAATTTTCAAACAAAATTTCAACACTTGAAAAAAAGTGTATAGTACAATTTCTCCAACCGTTATGATTTGGATCATCAATGTCCCCCAAAAGCTCATGCATTGAAAGCTTGGTCCCCAGTTGATAGTGGACTAGAAGGTAATAGAAACCTTAGAAGTGGGCCTTATTTGGAGGAAGTGGGTACTGGGGTCGTGCCCCTGAAAAATATATGAGGACTTGGTCAGCTAGTCTCTGCTTCTCTGCTGTCATGAGTTTAGCAGCTCTGTTCCACCACACTCTTTCCACCACCACAATGCTGTGTCTCATCACATTTATTGTATAAGTAAAAATAAAATTTTATCAAATTAGCACTTATCAAATTACTTATGTTTTTAGATTTCTAATTGTATACTAGGAAAAGATGACAACAGAAAATCAATTTTAAGAAAGTACAGTGCTAGGATGGTACATTCACTTACTGCAACAAAAAGCAACTAACTTTATAAAGAGAAAAGGTTTATTTTGCTCACAGTTTTGGGTTTTCAAAGTTGAAGATTGAGCAGGGACCATAGTTTTGGTCTCTGATGAGGGCGGTGGATTGCAGGAGCAATCTTGGCAATAGCATTTGTAGGGGCAAGTGGTCACATCTCAAGCCAAGAGGGAAAAAAGAATGTGTGGAGCTAGAGCTGCTCCTTTTATAAGAATCTTCTCCAAGAACTCAAGAGGCTGCATGGAAACTGCCAAGAGGTTGAAGATGAACTATCCTCCAAGAGCATGCTCTAATGATCCCAGGACTTCTCACCAGACCTTACACCTGAAAGTTCCATCTCCTGCCAACAGTGCCATTCTAGGGATCAAGCCTTTGACATATGTACGTCTGCTGGTTTATTGTCAGTGGAGAGATGGAAAGAGCTTAAGTAATATCATTAAGCTGTTTAATCAACCATCCCTGCTGCCTCCTGAACTCCTCTTATTTGACATAATATTTCTTATTATTTAATCAAGTTGCAATTGGAGTTAGAGTTATTAGTACTTGCAACCAAATGCCTCTGTTTGATAAAACTCCTTCACGTTGAGACCAGAACCTCAAACATGGCAGAAGTTAGTTTGGTTTTGTTTGTTTGTTTGCTTGTTTGTTAAATCAGACAAATTTTCCATGCATTTATAGTACTTCTCTAATCATATCTCAGATTTGCCTGAATAGCCCAAAGTTGACTGATATAGCTAGATAGAACCTATCTTTTCAGTAGAAGATAAGGGACAACCACAAAACAAATGCAGGACTTTCCAAAGACATGTAACATTCACTTGCTTTGGTCTTTCCCTAACTAGAGGACAGTGTCACAAAACTCACTATGACATTTGTTTTAGCAATTTCAGCATTCTACACAGCTTCATAGGTGGTATTTTTCCACTAATGTCTACAATAAGTGGTTCCATTTGGAAACTGGAACAAAATTTTATTGTCCACAAAAGACAAACATTTGGTAAAGAATCTTCGTTTCAAGCACCTAAAAGGATGTCTATAAACAATAAAAAATAAAAGATTTTAAACAATTGAAAACATTTTTTCTAAAAACTAAAACATATTGAAAACCTGGTACTGAGTCAAGTTCCCAACAGAAGAACAGCTGTAATCACAAAATAATTGCAAAGAAAGAGAAAAACATGTAAACAAAATGCCCACTTTAATATCAACCAATCAGTTTCTTTAAGAACTATATTTCAAACTACCATCTTCATGAAACAATAAGAGAAAAATGTCCACAAAGTAGGCAAATCTAAGCCAGCAAAATACTACAGGAATCAATACCCTGGTTTTTTTTTTTAAATCTTCAAATTACATATTTTCTAAGACTGTCAAACAGTAAAAATAGTTTATAAAGTTATTCAATACATTCATTGACTATGAAATAAGCATTTATTTAATTGCATTTATGCTCTAAATATACTGTGCAAAGACCTGGTGAATAAAGTAGTAAGACAATAATAAGACAAGTGTTCTCTCTTCAAAAGTGTACAATGCAGGAATCCATCTCATTACAGTTTAGATCTTCACTATCCCCCAAAATTTTCATGTGTGTGGAAAGTGACTGGATCATGAAGGCATGGGAATCATCAGTAGAGTTCCACTGAGTTGAGTAGCTGACTGTGTTGTTAGGAGGGGAGTAACTTTGGTCACAACCTGGAAGGGGAAAGCTTCCTCCTTGGCCTCTCCCTTCTCTCTACTTCTTTGCTGGCATGGGTTGGGCACCTTTTCCTACACAATGCCCCTCTGCCATCCTGTTCCTGCTTTGGAACCAACTGACCATGGACTGAAACCATCAGCCAAGATAAGCATTTCCTCCTCTAACTTGTGGGTGATGGGTATTGAGTCCCATTGACAAGGAAAGTGGCTAAGACACCATCCTCCCATTTCCCTCCTTCTCCAACAGCCCTATCTCAGAAATGTCACCACATTTCATGCATATGGCTCAGGCCAAACACTCCAGAGTCATTCTTGATTCTTCTCTTTCAACATACAATCCATCAACCTCCAACATAGCAACTGGAAGCCAATCACTTCTCACCAAGACCTTGCTAGCCTCCCTGGCTTACTGCTATCTTTGAGCAATTCAAACTCATTGCTGGCTCTGCTACACTCCAGTTTCTTATCCCTGGGTCATCTTTATGTGACTGCTACTATCTGTTTGGGTCTCATCACAACCTGACAGGCCAGCTAAAGTAGAAACACAATATTTTCCTACAGTTCTTTTCTTTCTTTTTTGAAAGTTCATGTCTTCATTGGTACGTGTTTACAGAACATAATGATTACATTCCTCGTGGGGAGCTGGAACAAGTATGCAACAGATCTTAATTCTCTTTTAATCTCCTTTCTCCCTCCCCCCTCCCTGTATCCCCTGCCCCTTCCCTTCTGCAAAAAAAAATTATGTCCTTATTTCTGATTATCTATCTTCTATTTGTTCTCAATTTATACTTTGGATCTCTCATATAAGAGAAACCATGTGACATGTAAGCAAACTTTTTTATTGAAGTGTGAAATGATTAATGAAAGATACAAAAACTTTAAGCATATAGCCCAATGAACTCTCATAAAGTAAACACACCCACATAACTAACACATAGATCAAGAAGAAGTGCACCCAGAAGTCTTCCCACATCCCCACTTCCAATCACTACCCTCACAGTGGGATAACTACAACCTTTATTTACAATTTCATAGATTGGTTTTACCTGCCTTTGAACTTAATATAAACAGAATCATATAACAGCAGTCTTTTGTTACTAGCTTCTTTCACTCTATGCTACATTTTTGAGATTCATTTGTATTGTTAAGCACAGTAGTAATACATCACCACAGAGGCTTTATAATACCCCATTCTATGAATATACCAAACACATCTGTCTATCTACCTGAAGACAGATGTTTGGGTTATTTCCCTAGGAAAGACTTTATGACTAGGCTACTAAGAAAATTCTTATACAACTATTTTAGTAAACATATAAACACATTTCTATTGAATATTTGCCTAACAAAAGTGCTAAGTTATATCATATGCTTATATTCAGCTTTAGTTGACACCAATAAATTGTTTTCCAAACTGACTGTACTACTTTAAAACCTAGCAACAGTGTATGATTCATATAATCCTGTAAACATTTCATTGTCTTTTTTAATTTTAGAAATTCTAGTGAACCTATGAGGGCAGCTTATGAGTTTGATTTGCACTTCCTAGAGGACTCAGGTGAACGTCATGGTTTATCCATACCATTGGGTATCTTCTGTGTAACATGCTGGTTCAGTATTTTACCAATTTTTCTTTTCTTTTAAATCAGGTTTTATAATTTGTTAGTACATTCTGGATACAAATACATCTTCTTTCCAACCTCTGTCTCCTCTCCTCCTAACAATAAGATACTGAAACATGTCAAATGCATTTTTCCCTGACTTAATTCCATCTTAAAAGATTTTTATCACTTAATGAGAAAGGGTATGTACATGATGATATCACAAATAGTCCATAATAACAAAGTCACACAGCATAAGCTAAATCCTGTAAAACAGTAAGTACAATCAAGAATGTAAATGCTATCACAAAGAGAAGAGTATCCTCTGGCTTCCAGCAGAGTGAAGGGAGAAAATGTTCTTTCCCATAGTGCATAATGATGTGCTAATTCCACATCAGTACATTCACTTTTTTTTTTTTGAGACAAGAAGGAATTAAAAGAAATTTGAATTAGAAATGGGTGGGGTTTTTTTTGCCCACCGTATTTTGGTCAAAAGATTCTCCTACAATGTAAGTGGAAACCCATACTGGGGAGGGGGGAGAGAAAGACTGACTTTATTAGGACAAGACAAATGAGCAAAAAGTGGTGGAAAATATAGGAAATGACAAATGGCTCACAGAGAAAATAAAATTTTTAAAAATAAAACAATAGAAAGCTTAGAATCTTTCAGTATTGTTAGTCACTTTTTCATTCACTTGTTTTTAGAAGGTTTTAAGGTTTGGAGTTTTAGGGGGACTTGGAGATGGGTTTTTTGTTGTTGTTATTGTTATTTGAGGTTTTTTGTTTGGTACTGAGGATTGAAATCAGGACCTTTTCAAAGAGTTTCATCCCCAGCCTTCTTTTACTGTTTTTATTTTCACAGCACTAAGACACTGAGTTGCCCAGGCTGGGCTCAAAGCTGGGATCCTCCTGCCTTAGTCTCCAAGAGAGGTGAGGTTACAATAGTACCCCACCACATGGCTTTCTTCTCCATTCTTTCTTCTTCTTCCACATTATCACCTCTTCATCCTATGTTTCTTAATCCTCTTTCTCTCCACCACAATATGTTCCAAGTCTTCATCATCACAAAGAACATCAGCTTCTTCTCCCCCTTCTTTACTATTCACACAAAGTCAAATTTTGTTCTAACAGACTTGGCCAAAGAACACGTTTGACGAGATCTCCTAATTCACCTGCACTTGTATACTTGTGTCAGAACCACTGGCATACCAGGTGAAAAATGTCTGAGATTTTTCATGCCACCTGGCCCAGACAACAGTACTTTATGTCTGACACGGGCATTTCATCAAGTCTTTCCCAAATTTCCATTTGATTGGAGTCCTTTGAAGATGGCTTACCGCTGGAATTAAGATGAAATTAAAGAGAATTTTATTTTAAAATAAGAATTTTCAACAAAATAAAAATTTATTCTATAATATGACTTAGCATCTTCATTTCTGAAGAGGCAGCATAGAAGCTCTTCATTCTCATCCCCAAGCAGGAAAATCAACTGAACATAGTTAACAAATATTATCCTATACTTTGAGGGTTCAGGAGATCGATTACTTTGTCTTTTAAATGTTTTGTAGTTTGCTATATATTTATTCTACTTTGGAAATTTCTTCACTGGCTTGTTTGTAAAGTCTATTTCAATTCTATGTATTTAAATTCTTCCTATATCTCTTTTTGTTCATTCAGTGAATCCATGGTAGCAAAGTTTTCCTTTGGCTAAGATTTGAAAACGGTCTTTGTTTTCTCATTTGAAGAATGATAAAAGATTCATGTTATGAGAAAAATCCAAGAGCCAATCACACAGAGAGATGTTCATGTTTGAAGAAATGTAGAGAACTATACCTTGATTTTTCTATTGGCATTTTTGCTGAGTACTGAATGGCAGATTACAAGCTATTTTCTTTCAGTGCCTTGAAAATATTCAATTACATATTATCTTTTACCTTTTATTTTAAAAGTCGTCTTTCAATCTTACTTTGCTTTCTTAAAGGTAATGCCTCTTTTTAGGTCTTTTGTTGATTTATCTGTTTGTTTGCTTACCTGTATACTTTTTCCTGGCTGGTTTTTTGGGTTTTTTGGGTACCGGCGATCGAACTCAAGACCTTGCACTTGCAAGGCTCAGTGCCACTGAGCTAAATCCCTGGTCCCTTTTTGGTTTTTTTTGTTTTGTTTTGTTTTGTTTTTTGCAGTACCAGGGATGTAACATTTAGATGATGTCATTTAGAAAATGTGACTTCACACATTTTCCATTCCAGCTGTACTGGTGCCACAATCTGTACTTAAGAGTCTTACTGCGCACCATTAATGAAGTGGATATTTTCATTTTGGTCTGGTTCTTCTCTATTCTCCACTGATTACAATCAATGAGAGGAAGGGGTTATTAATTAGAGACCAGGGATTTAGAGGCCAGGGATTTAGCTCAGTGGTTTCGCCGCCTGCCTCGCAAGTGCAAGAACCTGAGTTCGATCCCCGGTACCAAAAAAAATAAAAATTAAAAATTAAAAAATTAAATTAAATTAATTAGAGACCATCATCAGCATTTAAGTGAAGTGGGGACTAGGAGTTAAGAATGATATTTTTAAAAATAATCTGTGTACATTTTAACTGATATAAAGATTTTTAAAGCCCATCATCTACAGAAAGAGGCCCAGATCACCTGGTATGTGCAATTATTTTGAAATAATAATTTACTATAACTGTAGGAGATTGACAATTTGTACAAAAACACCTGCAAAATCTCATAATCATATATTCTGATAGCTCTATTTTGAGAACATGTTATGTACCCAAAAAATAAAAGTATTTTCTGTTGACAAAAATGAATAAAACTACAATAACTTAACATGCTGCATCTTATAATACGCAGCTATTCAGCAAAATTAATGATTTCTTGCTCTGATAATTCTACTGGCCAGAAAGTTAAAAACCAGTTTTCCTCACTGATTCTCCAGGGAATATATTTAGGAAAATAAACAAATGTACAACACTGTAAGTGTCCTTGTCAGGCTCAGACAGGTTTTTTAAAGAAAAGGCCTATTCTCACAGTACTTTGTATCCCACACTGATATATCTGGAACCCTTACAAGACCAGAAGCACTTTTTAAAATCAAAGTTTAAGCTCTATTTGTTTCACTTTTTTCCTAATTTCCTCATGGTGAGATACTTTTAGCATAAATTATAGATGATATAATAGCAAGACCACATCTGTATCTAAGTAAAAGAGATTTATTTCCTATAAAAATACCACCCAAAATTTGGATATTTCATTCGAATCTTCAGCTTTTATTTTCATTCTCTGGGAATCCACAGATGAGTTCTTAACTGGCCACATGGTAAGAACCTGCTGTCTACAGAGAGATCACCTAGTTTACTGACCCCTGACATAGCATCTGGCTCCACGTGTCAGATCTATTACTGAACACCCAGCTGCATCACTGAAATGTTCAAAGCCCAGGAGACATGGACCAACATGTACAGAAGATGGGGAAGGGGGGCACACAGCTGAGACCATGGGGAACTGAGTAAATGCAAAGTTCAGGAGTGAATGACTCCACTGAAAAAGTCAGGACAACGTCAAGTTTTTAATAACTTACCAGGCCAGTTTCTACACAAAACCTCTCTCAAGGTGAAGGAAAAGGAAGGGAAGACCCATAGCCTACAGACCAGAATTGTCTGAAAACTTCAAACAGACACTGGATTCACCGGTGCCCACTTTAGAACACATAAATAATGACTGACTGTAGGACATGTCAAGGAAAGTGTACAGGCTATGCTGTATTCTTCAGGGGCCAAAACTTAAACATACATGCCCCTGTGTGAAGAGGAAGCATTGAAAATGTGGTTTGAAAAACATAAGAAAATATTATAAAGAATAGATGGCTTGGACAGATTTAATAACAAGTATTGAGAGTTTTAGCAATAGTGCATGAATGGATGTTGGTCTGAAGAGTAGTCTGAGGAAGTAGAGGGTGAAAGGAAATACATCCCAAGCTCTAAACCGCCTGGCAAAAAAGACTTCTAATTAAGGGAAGGACACAACCTAACAAACACAGACAACTGGGCACATTCCACTGAACTGTCAATGGCAGGCATTCATAGTCCAGCACAGATTCCAACTTCATGCTCTACAAATGGCTTATGGCATGAGAAATCCAGAATTCTGCTAATTCACTTTATTTTAAAATAAAAGTAAAAATTACAGGACTGGTGGTATAGTCAGTGGTAATATGGTAGCTTTACATGCCCGAGGCCCTTTTCATGTTCCCCAGTACTATCAAAAAAGAAGAGAGAGAAAGAGAGGGAAGGAAGGAAGGAAGGAAGGAAGGGAAGGAAAAAGAAAAGAAAATGGGGATGAGTAGGAGAGAGGGAGGGAAAAAGACAGAAAAGTAAAGATGACTCTCTTCAGACACCAACTTAAAATCCTTGTGATCAATCCAGAAAAAGAATCCAACACTAAGAACAAATTCTCTGAAACAATGGGCATCAGAAAGTCCCATGCTGTGTCTCAGGAGGGAGGAGGAACTTGCAGCAAAAGAGGTCAATGCTCCCACTGTTCCTGAGGCCTCTTTATGCACTATCCCATGCTACCAGGTGCAAACACCTAACAGTAGGCTCAGCCCTGTCTAGTTTCTCCAAGTACTTTGGTATGAAATTTCCACTCAGGGAATCCTAGCCTTGTCCACCAGAACCAACAGCAGCACAAGCAAAGTGTGTGCATAAATTGAGAAAGAGCTCGGTCGGCCACGTGCTCCCTCACTGGACATCATTTTCCAGTTGTTCTCACCAGTACCTGGCTCAGGTTCTCTAACCACAACACAGGAAAGTCTGGGTTTGAGAAGGACTGCCCATTTGTGAGCTGCATGGCAGTTACCAATGTGACTCTAGGCCGTATTAGAAATGTCTTAAATAACCAATCTCAATTTATCCACCAGAGGAGAGAAGGCTCTTTACTGCCATTTGAGAAGATGCAAAGGGTTCATGAGAGGAACCAATAATAGGAATGGTTATCCTCCCTTCTCTATGCTCCTTCTGAATCCTGGCACCTCCAAAGCTAAAATAATAAAAAGGGATAGTTGTAGTTGTCAAGGTTGAGAAGCAGCTCACTCATTATGATGGTTAATCTTGATGTCAGCTTGACTGCCTTGAGAAATACCTAGGAAATTAGTAAAGTACACTTCTGGGTGTGTTTGGGAGGGGTTTCCAGAAACAAAGGGAATATAGAACTGCAAACCAAGGGGAGAGATGTGCCCTGGGGCAACACCAGCCACTCATGGGGCGGGGGGGGGGGGGGCTCTCAATGGCTCAAAAGCAGAAGGAAGAAGTCCACTAGCACAGCTCTCTGGCTCTCTGCTCTGTTTCTCCTGCTTCCCAACTGCCATGAGGTGACCAGCTTTGCCCCACCACACCCTTCTGCCATGATGTTCTGCTTTACCTGAGAAAAACAATTTACAGGATGAAAGATTTCTTTTTCTCTGGTATTTGTCACAGCAACACAAAGCTGACTGATACACTCATTTAACATAATAATGGACAAGATTAAAACTACCAGGTAGAAAATCTCTGCACTCCAAAAGCTGTTGACTATATTTCAAATATAGTCCCCTCCAAGGAGACAAACACTGAGAAAGTGTCTTTTTCTTCCCCTGCCAGCAGCACCACTGCACAGAGTAGAGAATGGTTGACAAACCAAAAATGCAGAAGAATAAGAGGAAGATGAACTATAGAAGCAGAGAAGGGAAGGGTAATGTACAGGCGCTAAGACGTTAAATGAAGCAAGGTCATAGGAGAAAGGAGCAGGCATAAAGGGGATAGAAACATTTACCCTTTTATACGTTCTGAATTGTATGACAAGTACAAATATTACTTATTTAAAGCTCTAACATGAAGTACAAAGTGAAGTAAAATAGAGATTGTAGTCATTACATGAATTTAACATTAGCTGAGCATAAGTGTAAAATATCAGTAGCTCTTTGGGTGGCAGAGTGAGAGGACTGGGGATATAGTGTATAAAAAATAGTAAAGACATCAAAGAACCACAGGACCAGATAATGCAAAGCTACATGATATGCTGCTGAGTTCCCACCACATATCAACATAAAAAGCAGCCTTAAATTGCCTATCTACAAGTTCTTTCAAAATAAAAATTATAAACATTATCTGTTTAACAATGCCTCCTAACCAGCTGTGCAAAACATTAACCTGACCATCACAGTAAAAACTTCAGATGATAACAACAAAAATATCAAAAGCTATTAACAACCTATTAAATATCGCTGTTTTTATTACTTTTTAGTGATCTGGGTTATTTTTGTTACATAAATGCTTGATTTCTGAAAACCTTCATGGCAAAAGAATTAGCTGCTAAGAAAATTAAGACCTTATATAAAAGCCATTAAAATATTGTTAGGTTCATAAAAATAAACAATTACAACCATATACTAAGTTAAGGCAGTATCAATAACATTTCTCCCTTAAATTACAGTAAGGACTACATTATTAACTTCTGTTTCCATCACTTTTCCTGTGGAAACCTTTGAAAATCCTTTCTTGGGTGCCTTCAGTCCTTATCCCCAGCTATTTCAGTAATATCAGTGATGCTTATAAATGTAGTTTTGCTTACAGAAAATACACTATAATTTTATGGGTCAACTTGACTAAGCTATAGTACTCAGTTATAAGAAAACACTAATCTAAGTGCTGTATAGATATTTGGTATTGTTAACATCCACAATACAGATCCCTACATAAGAGAAACCTTGGCCTGCAAATACAGCACTGCCCACAGTGTCATTATTTCCTTAAATACATTTTTTAAAGGCAAGACATAGTTTAATGTGGGATGCTTGCTCCAATATAGAACTCACAACTGTTTCTATATAATTGAAACTGACATGAGGAGATAAAAATTAAAGGAAAAATATGATTTCACTTTCAGAAATCTAGTTCTAAACCCAGCACATGATTTTGAAATACAAATATCCTATAAACGCAAAACTTTTTTTTTTTTTTGGTAGCGGGGATCGAACTCGGGACCTTGTGCTTGCAAGTCAGGCACCAGAACCACTGAGCTAAATCCCCAGCCCCGCAAAACTTTTTGCAATGACGAATTAATTATAAATTTCAGAGTTGGAAAAGAATTTTCTAGTAACATATTTTAGTGGTCTAATGTTTTTAGAATGCTATACCTCAAATTTAAGATTTGGTGATACTAAAATACTCAGCTGGAATCAGTATCAATTCACATAGCCTTATAATTTGTATTAAAGAGTATAAAGAGGAACATATTTTTAATACTTAAAATAACAGCCCCAACCTCACCTCCCACATCAGCCTGTAGTCCATATTTTCATCCAAGTCTTCAGGCATCCTCTTCTCTCCAGCAAAAGGTCCAAACTTTTCACCCTGAGTAGCAACGATGACATTGAAAAAGATTAGTACAATCATCAAGATATTAAAATACACTATTTTTATCTTCTGGAAGTTATTTCTTCTAAATCTTCATGACTAATGATAGAGATAATTTTTAATCTTTAATTATACATCACAAAATATTGGCAAATTTAAAAAGCCAACTCAATGTGTTTTTAGGATCAAAACGTGAATCCACAACACAGGAGCCAATATAAAAGGGTTAAAATGCTTAACTTTCAAATTCTGAAAGGGCACTGAACATTGTACTTCATAGGCTGCAATCCTCTTCATAGCTTCGGGCAAATGGTCTTAAAATGAAACACACTAGGTTTTGCCTGAGTTGAGAGACAAGCCCACCATGCAGAAAATCACCTGGTTTCTATAAAAATCATAAATTCATCCCTATTATGCACAAGAAAGAAGAAGGCTTGCCATTTTCAAAGGAAAACTGTTCATAAATAAAATTCGAATTCGCCTGCCCATCTTTTACACAGCCAGGTGGTATACTTTACCAGAGTTTCTCAAAGCGAGTGTTTTAAAGTCCACTGCACAACAAACCACCAAGGCTGCTTGTTTCAAGTTCAGAAGGCTGGGCTTTGTTAAAATCACAATCTGGATGTGGGATATGGGAAGCTGCATTTCAACAAGTCCTCTGGTGAGAGCTAGCCCCTGAAAGTGTAAACTGTGAGGGGTTGGTCTGCCTTGTAGGGACTTGTGAGGCCACATTCAGTGGGCAAATGACACTTTTTTCCTCTCTAAGGGGACCAAAGGAGAGGCTGCAGATACAGAGGGGACTGGTGGTATGTCCGGCCAGACACTACTACACAGAAATGCACGCAGAGAGAGAGGAGGCAGAATTACTTGGATTGGTGTAAGCTTCCTCCAAAGCTGCCTGCGACTATTTTCCTGGAGAATCCTTCCCTTTGAGTCGAGGTGGAAGAAGAAGAAAAAAAAAGTCTCCAGGGGAACTTTTGATGAACATTTTTTGGGGGGAAGGAACCATCAATGAAATGTTTCAAGGAATACATATTATTTAATGAACAACAGAAAACCCAACTTCTGGAAATAGTAAACTTTTAAGACTTAAAAGCAAGACAAACAGAGAGCCTAGACCCCTCATCCTCCAGATGACAAAAGAAGGTCCTGAGGAAGCCACAAACAATGGCAGAGCTGGGAAGACCACTTCTTTAAGTTAACCCTAGGACCAGAAAGTACCTACAGAGACTTTTCCAATCCAGACTGTAATTCTAAGTAACTCAAACACAGGCACACAAAGAAACACATTGGTTTATTTACAGCTACATAGAGATATTAATACAAAGCCCAGAAAGCAAATTTAGGAGAAGCCGGATGCTCGCTCTACCCCTCCATCTTCCCATGCCTCAATATCCACTTGATACTAAAATGGGCTCAGACAGGAACAACAGCCCCAAAGATGCTTTCTTTAAAAAGTACTCATTTCACTTTTTTTCATTTAAAAACTTTTTATAGGGAAATTAAATATATATTTAGAAAAGAGGAAAAAAAGTAATCATTTCACACCTCAAGATGAGACCTAACTGGTATTTAATGGCAGATAAGTAAAGCTGAATAAGAAATAAAAAAACAAGGACAGGGAATTAATGCTACTGAACTACCATGTGCCATACTCCAGGTGATCCCTTATGGAAAGGTTCTAACGTTACAACTAAGAAAGCTGAAGCACACAGCGACATCCTGTCTCAAAAACAGAACAAAGGAAAAAGAAAACTGAAGCTAAAAATGTTAAATAACTTGCTTAAGAATTCAGTCAGCTAACAAAGATCAGAGACAGGGTCAGGTACTAGGGTTTTGTTGTGAGTGGAGAGCTTAGGCACTGTCTACACCATGCCACGGTGTAAAACCCAACAAATACGGCACAGCCTACTGTCAAGGAGGACGATGCCATGCTTCTCAGTTGTCCTCTGACTGTGTTCAGCAAGTACCCAGGCTGCACTCTGTTCAAAGTAGACACTCAGTACACTGACTGTTGAACTGAAGAAATAGTGAACTGAATTCAAAGCCAATCTGGAAAAGTGACCAAAAACTAAGGTGTGGGTTTTTTTGTAATTAATTTGAGGTTTTGATATTAACAGATGTGGCTCCACTTTCATTCCACTATATGGTGTATGCTGTCTTCATCAACCATTACAGAAGGTAAGGCACAGACATTCTCTACTGCAACCAATTTACTCAAACCAATCTGTTGGTTTCTCTTTGCAGTACAAATGTGGAGGAAAACATTAAATTCTTCAGTTCAGCAACATTCACAGGACTAAGGGGAAAAGAATAAAAACCCAGTAAATGGAACAGCATCAAGAAAAGGCCTGACTGGATGCAGGCCTGGTGAGATGCTATAGTTTGAATCATAGCCCCACAGGCATCACAGCAAATGTTTGGAAAAGGCACATTTTGGGGGTGTAACGCCCATGTTTATTTTTTAGAAGTATTTCTATTAATGAACTATTAATTTTAATTTTATGAGTTTTATTATATTAAACAATGTGTACTTAACAGGAAAATAAAATATCAATAAAGTAAAATACTAAATTTTTAATATGTAATCAGTGTGTAGAAAAGCATCAACCGTTGCAACATCAAGTGTTTACCTGCTTACAAGATCTAAAAAGTAACAGGGGAAATAAATTCCTATGTGAACTACAATGAAAAAAACAAAACTATACTGCAGAAATAATATTTGCTTCAATTATCACACCTAAGGCAGTCTTCACACATGACAACAGCATGGTTCATACACAAGTCTGCTTACACTGACAGCACATGTGCTTAGCTTTCCTTTCCTATTTGGCAGGCCATATTTGTCACCTCTCTTATCTTCCTCTTTTGTCAGGAGCTTCCTATATTAGACAAGGTCTGCCTATCAGGAAAGTGAAATATCAATAAAATAAAATATCAAATATATATTGAATATTTAGAATAAACAACATTTCCTATAGAACTGTTTACTTACTATATCTAAAAATAACAGCAGAAATAAATTCCCATATGAACTACAATGAAAATACAAATAAAACTCTACCACAAAAAATAATCTTTACTTCAATTATCACACCTAAAGCAGTTTTCACACCTGAGAAAAAGCATGTTCCATATACAAGTCTCGCTTACACTGTAGCACATGTGTTTTGTTCTCCTGTTCCCTTCTTTGGTAGGACACACTTGACATCTTGCCAGTCTTCCTGTTTTCTTAGGAGGTCCTTGTGATGTTTCACCTGTCTGTTCACTGGTCTGCTCCAGAATTCTTTTGAGTTCTTTGGGGAAATACATACTGTTCTTCCTCTGTTGTAACTGATCATTTGTCCATTCAAGTCCCTATCCTTTAAGACATTTCTCCATAATATTTTTTGCTTCCTATTTTCTTTGTAAACTATGAAACTACGTACACCTAACATGTTTAGGATCTAGTAAAACACAACCATCGGCCAACATTTTGTGTTTCAAGTGACATCATAGTTGCTGCACAACTCATCAACAACATCTACTCCACCTTTTATTTTGTTGTAAAATACGACCATTTCTGGCTTCATTTGTGTTGATGATTCACTATCGATCTTTTTTTGTTAGTTTGTTTGAGACAGGGTCTCACTATGCAGTCCAGACTAGCCTTGAACTCACTATATAGCACAGAACTTACAGGATCCTGCTGCTTCAGCCTCCTGAGTGCTGGGATTACAGGTGTGCATCACCACACCTGGCCTCAGTATCCATCTTATCATTGTGGTATAATGTTGACACTATCAATATTACTTTGTTTTTCTTTGCTATACAGTAGGCCAATGTTATGTTTTTCTGAAATTCAAAGATTGTATTATACATTTCTCTATTGTGAACGTGCAACATTTTTTCAGGAATTTTTACTTTGTTCTTACAAATAGTTCCTGTGCTGATCAACTGGTGTTCTTTCAGCAAATGTAATATCAATGGATAACTAGTGAACCAATTGTTCAATGTGACATTTGGATTACTTTTATGCAACAAGTCTGTTCACAAAGTCATACAGTTTATTACTGCAGGAAGAAAGAGCTGGTAGTTGAGTTACAGGATAAACTTCTAAATTAAAGGTGTAAAATATCTTCACATTTACCTAAGCATATATTTTTATGGAAGATTTACCTTGCAAATATTGTGGAAACCCTCAACAACCACAAAATGACACAAGTTGTTCATCAATTGTCATGTATTTGGACAGTATATAACTTGCTTGAGTGTTCAAAACAAAGCTTTCAACAAATGAATGAATAGAAGTGAAACCGTCAGATTTTTTTTTTCTTGGTGAGTCTTATTGTCAAAAAGTAAGCAATTCCGAAGGAAACCAAATCTCTTGAGTGTCATTATTCTTCTAAAAAATCTCGACATCCCATCTGTCACTTCTCCATAAATCCTTTAGATTTTGATGATTAGAATCATAAAATTCCGATATGAAGGCTTTTATTTAGATAGTGAGGTGTCATGATAGATATATTTTTGAATATGACTAGTGATGTATATGGAATGTTTTCTTGTATTTCATTATTAGTGTATTTCAAAATATCTTGTAGCATATCGTCCATTACAAACAATTTCCAACACTGAAATGCAGTGTTAGCATTCCATCCAATAGGTTTCACCAATGGTAAGAACCTAATAACATTTTCTGACCTCATTTTAACACTGACTGGCACATTTAGGTATACATGATCATTTTGTAGCAATTTTACTAGTAATTTACATTACTGTTTTCTTCCTCATCTGAATCAAGGTCTTCATTCTGTACTTCTCTGTCACATTTCTGTCCTATCTGTCACATCTTGCTATCTTTTTTGGCTTATATGATCCAAGTCATTATCCATAGCCAAGTCACCTGATGACTCATTTTCAAACTCCTTAGAAGATCATAACTTAAGTCCAGCTTCAGCAGCTTAGTGAGACCTTATCTCAAAATAAAAAATAAAAAGGACAGAGATTGTAGCCCAATAGTGGAGTACCCCTGGATTCAAGCCCCAGTCAGCCTACCCCCCAGAAGGAAAAAATATATTTTAATTTTTTTCCTGTGTGTATATATGAATGTGCTAGATTGAGATGCAAAATCTAATTCTTACTAATAGATAAGAAAAATTAATTGAAAGCCAGTATTTATTACAATTTGATAGTTTGAGTTTATGATAGTGATTGTCCATTAATAACTGTGAAACTTTAAAGTTAGATTCTTATTTTGAATTTTCAAAGCTTTGGGTTTTGGGGGGTTTTTTTAGTAACGTTATGTTCAAGTCAGCTTTGTGTTACTATAACACATACCTGAGACTATCAACTTAGAAAACAGAAAATGCTTGATTTGGTTCATAGGGATAGAGGTTTCAGTCCAGACTCACGTGGTCCTTTTGCTTTGGGCCTACGGCAGCATATAACAGCAAGGAGTGCCTAGTCAGGATGACACAGTGAAGAGGGAGGAGCAGGGTCACACTATGCTCCTTGAGGACTTGCTTCCAATGATGTGAAAGCTCTGCCTAGGCCCTACCCTGAACGTTCCACTGTCTCCCTGTAGCAACACTGAGGAGACAATTAAAAACCATGGTTCCTGATACTGGTGAAGATGCCTATACCATACTTCTCTAATGAAAATACGTACTTTAGCATAACAGTAGCCCATTGTGCATTTCAGTAGCTGCGCTGGGGGAATGCAGGAAGCAATCTTTGTGTTCACTCACCCACTTGATAATGATGGAGCTATACATGTGTGTCAAAGTGTAAATGGGTGAGTTTTACGCATGTTATGCACTGTTACATTTTTTGTGTACTTATAATTTTTTTATTTAAATATTTTCTTTAGATTTTTCTTGTAGAATTCGCCTAATTCAGTTCAATTCCCACTGAATATCTATAGCTGTGCGCTGAGTCAGTTACTTTCTCTTTGTTGGAACACAAAACCTAACACCCACAACTCTAAGGAGGAGAGGTTTATTTTGGCTCACAGTTTGTAGAGGTTTCAGTCCCTAGTCTGCTACCTCAAAAGTAAGGCAACATGTGCAGATGAAAACAACGCTGAGATTCCACTTCACCTCAGAAAGAATGGCTGCTATCAAGAAATCAACAAATAACAAATGCTGGCAGGGTTGTGAGGAGAAAGGAACCCTTCTTCATTGTTGGTGGGAGTGCAGACAGGTGCAACCACTGTGGAAATTAATATGGAGATACCTCAAACAACTAGGATTAGAAGTCCCATTTGACCCAGTAATAACCTCTGGTGGGTATCTTCCCAAAAGAATTAAAAGAATCATATCACAGTGGATATATGTGCACCCATGTTTATAGCGGCACAGTTTGTAATATCTAAAACTTGGAAACAGCCCAAATGCCCATCAATGGAGACTAGATACAGAAGATGTGTGTTTGTTTTTTTTTTATAAAATGGAGTACTACTCAGCCATAAAGAACAAGAAACTAGAAACATTTATAGCTAAGTGGATGCACATTGAGACCATACGCTTAAGTGAAATAAATGGGACACAAATGTGTAAATACTGAATAGTTTCTCTGGTGTGAAAAACTACAAGTGTAAATAAGGATCAAAATGTATATTTGAGATTGTGAAATAGGAAGAAAAGGTCTAAAGGAGTAAGGAAAGTGGGAAGGGTAGGGGAAAAGAAAGAAGGGAAAAGAAAAAAATATGAGAAAAGGAACAAAATGGAAACAAAGTCTTTGTAAATAGGGAAGGGTGTACGGGGTGAAGGGAGGGCAGGGGAATGGGGAAAAAATAAGAACCAAGATACATCATGTAAAGGTACAAGATCCCAATGATGAATGTAACTGTATATACCTAAAATGTACCAATAAACTTAATGGGGAAAAAAGAAGTAGGGTATCATGGCAGAGGAGCATCACTGAGGAGATAGCAGAGGGAAGCAGAGAGGAATCAAGGGAGGAGGAGTGGGAAGAGACAGCCCCTTCCAGGCCACGCCCCCAGTGACCCACCTCCTCCAACCAGGCCTTACCTCCCAATACCATATGTAGCTATCAACTCATCAGTGGACTAATCCGCTGGTAAGCATCACAGCCCCATTTGAGCGAGCGTATACCAGATATGAACCATAACAGGCTGCAATACAGTTTGAAAAACAATGACTTAAAAACACAGATAGATGAGATAAACCTGTTAAGCATATTTAGTTCTGTGGCTCTGATGAGATTTTATTCAAAGTAATTTGACCAAATGAGTAAATGAGTTTCTTTGGCTACAACATTACAAAAATGTAAACAGATAGCTCTCAGTTATACATAGTGAGAAACAATGAAGATATTGAAAACATTAAACTGAAAATTTACACTTGGTTTTAGGTGAAGATTTTATACTTATTAGGCCCACTCTCTGAAGCTCTCTTCTAGGGATTCCAGCACCAGCCCTCTCTAGCTCTTTGTTCCCTAATGTTTCTATTATACACACAGTACTTTCTTAAAATTGTAATTATAATTTCATTTTAATTACTGACCATTTGCTCTGGAGATTCTAACTTAAGTATAATCCTCTTGTACTGCAGAAGGCTTCAAACTTGCTTGGGTAGAACAGTTACAAAAAGAAAATTTGGGGCACACAGCCCAGCTATATGTAATTATTTTTTCTTTTATTTGAATCATATGTAATTGCCAATATTCAACCATTTTCAACCTACAAAATGAAAGCTTTCCATATGACTCCTCATAAATTAATTATACATATGTGTGTTAGTATATTAAACACCTCAGGTAAGGTTCACAATTAACAATGGGAAGGAAATTCATATCTTCAAACAATCTCGAAAGCTTCAAAAATTCTGCCTGACTTTCTTACATCATTGGTTTATGTTTTTAAATAACACTGCTGAAGATCTCATTCTAGCAAAAGGAAAACTGTCAGCTCTAGAGTTTTCTTGCTGATCACTTTCGTCTGCATTACTGGTATCACCTTCAGTCTGACATTCCTTTGCGAGAACCTTCCTAAAATTCTTTGCTTCTATCCATGGGTGACCATCTCAAATGCTTACAAGTTGAGCAGGAAGGCAACATAACACCAGACACCCAACAGTAAATATGTGCCATGCTGGGGAGTGACCAGGAGGTGTGTGGAAAGGCCACGGCCACCTAAAAGCTTTTCCATTCCAACTGCTGTATCACAGCACCATGCTGCTATATCACAATGTGGACACAACACTGCGTTATAACTGCAATACTTTTTAGGGAAGTGAAATTGAAATTTGTACCTGAAATCATTACTTTTTTATTTTGGCAAAAGAGTCCAAAGTTTTCATGACTCTGTGCAAGTCAAGTAAAGTGTGACCTCACTTTAAATCAAGCCTGTACACAAGAAACTTAAGAGGCCAACTCTCCCCTCAGGCTGACCTGATGCCCAGTCTGCAAGGGTGTTTCTTTGTTCTTAAACTGTTTCTGAACTAAGCAGACAATTAATTTAATTTGCCATGCACTGGACTACACAGTAACTTTTAATAAGCAAACAATGTATGAGTGCAAAAATATGATCTATTTTTACTCACTTTGCTTCACATTATTAGGAAGAAACTGCAGGGCCAGGGATTTAGCTCAGTGGTTCTGTCGCCTGCCTCGCAAGTGCAAGGTCCCGAGTTCGATCCCTGGCACCAAAAAAAAAAAAGAAAGAAAGAAAGAAATTGCAAGCAGGATTTCCTGCAGATCTCTCTGTTGAAGTTGTGGGTAAAGTCCTAGGTCAGGCTTCAGGAGATGTGGATCCTAGCCCTTAAGCTACTCTTAATTAGCAGTGATTCATTATGATGTCATAAACTTTTTGTTCATCCATTAAACAGAGATTTGGATGAGGCAATTCTAAGATTCCTTCCAGCTCTTCAAATCCATTAGAAAGAATTTCATAGGCCAAATATAGAGTAATCTGGTAATCAAAGAACAAGAATATAATTGATTGAAACACATTAGCAAATTCATAAGCTAATTCAAGTTCATAATTGTCGGAAAGAGAAAGAAAAAAGATTTTTAAAATCTTGGTAATATAATTGATTTGGCAAAGATTGTCAATGCATACTAAAACTATTAGGTAAATACTAAAATATTGTCAATGAATACTAAACTGTTAGGTAAAAGGTTGGCATTCATTAGGTAAAAGACATCCATGCAGTTTCAGCTCAGAGATCACGTGTTAAGAGAATGCAAAAGGAAAACAGTATCTTTACAATACAAAAATGATCTTAACCCCAAAGCTGGCATCACTAACAGCAGTAAAGTCAGACATTATATATGCCCCTTCCTGTGATTCAGTACAAAGTAAGCCAGCATCACTCCATGATGTATTCTTGCCAAAACATATTTACAAAACATGCAGATTACAGAAAACAGAGAAGTTACATAAAAAGCCCCAGGACAGAGCAATCAGCAAACCCAGATGTGAAATACTCTACAAACAAGTGGACTGATCTTTAAAAAGTCACTGTTATTAAAAAAGGGGAAGAGAGTGAGGGAGACTGCCAAAGGAGTTTTAATAGACATAACTAAATGTAATATGTGATCCTTGATTAGATCCTGTTTCAAAACTAAGTAGCTATAAAAACATTTTGGAAGCAAATGGAGTACCTTGAATATGGCTGGTATTATAAGATATTAGGAAAGTCCTGCTTTTTGCTGATGTTAAAATCTGATTGTTATGTGTACAATGTCTTTATGCTGAAATATTAAGAGGTGAATTGTCATAATGTCTCTATTTTACTTTGAAATGGTTCAGCAAATTCTATACACGTACAAATAGATAAATATTAAAGTGAGCTAGTCTAAAGTTGAATCACTTATATTTGAAATATTGATGATTTTTCAGAGTCAAGAGCCTCCACTTAGACCATAATTATCTTTCACTGTTAAAACAACTGGAGTAAGGCTGAGAAACCAGAGGACAGCAGATGAGCCTGGGCTGAGGACTTGAAACCAGGAATCAGGAAAAGAACCTGAAAGAGACGAGGGACAGTCTACAACTCACAATCTTACCCACCCTTGATGCCCAAGAAAACACAGGCAGATCACAGCTGGCTGGTAGGAACAGACAGCCCATCTGCCAGGACAGGCCTACGGGACAGCGTCCCCTTTGCCCTCTACCACAGACAGGAATCTCCAGTAACCAGCTTGAGCTTCCATGAACCAGCCAGAAGCAGACTACACAGAAGGAGCCACCCGCCAGACATATGGTGATCAGCAGAACAGTGAGACCCAACTCAGAAAGAGAACAGACAGAATACTCCCAGTAAGCCACATACCTGGATTTTCCGAGGAATTTAAAGAGCTTAAAATACAGCACACAGGCATACACACACACAGTTTAAAAATATGACTTTCCAATTAAGTATTTTTAGGGAATGATTTGAATTAGAAAAAAGCAAAAAATCAAATTCAAAAAATTCCTAAATGGAAAAATACAGAGATATAAAAATAAGACATCTGGATATCAAGGCTATCTCAGTACAGAAAAAAGTATGGCTCCAGAGGATTGAAAATTAGGTTGAGAGACAATTGGAGAGGACATTTTCTGAAGCTGAACATAAATCTGCTTCCATAGACTAAATGCCCTCACTCATTTCAAGCTAAGTGACAACAGAGTCTAGACATATTCTACTAAGATTCCTGAACTCTAAAGAGAGAGATCTTAGAAAACCCTAAGCAGAAGTAAGAGGCTCCCTGTAAGATATAAAGAATCAGACTGACATCAAACCTCACAGCTCTGGAACCTGTAAAATGTTGGGCAAACATCCTGTGACATCCCCCCCAAAAAATCTATCGTTTATACTCAGTGGAAAGACAGCTACTTGATACTATGCACAGATTCAGAGGTAATAGTCATATGACTTAATGAGAAAAGATCTGCAGAAAGTCTATTAACAAAGGAAGCAGAAGAAAATATAGAAAATAAAAATTGGATAGCTAGTATATATTCACCGACAATTAACGTTTAACAATAAACTGGATATATGCCATACATATAAGCTAAATAGCAATTCTAAAAGCAACAGGGACATATATTTAAGTAAGACACCATTTGACAAAAGTTGCAGGGAAAAAAAGGCAATCTCAAAGTTAGGAGAGGCAGAAAGAACGGAGGAGGGAAAAATAGAACATTTTGTGGAAAAAATATTTTGTAGGAGAAATAGCTGTTAACTCTACGCATCAAATAATAAAGTCATATGCATCTGATAGTGGAAAGAGCAAAAAGTAAATCATTTAAAAAAGAAGAGCTGAACTAACAAAATAGCAATAGAAGGGAGGAATGAACACTGGACAAACAGCAAAAATAAGGAAAGCAAAAAATAAATTATAATATAAAGTAATAAGCATAAAGAAAATAGCAGCAAAAAAATTAACTATGTCAGTCATTACATTAAATATGAAGGAGTAAAATTCTCCCACTAAATAAGATTGTAATAGTACATTCTAAAATATAATCTAGGTCCAGGGATTTAGCTCAGTGGTACCACACCTGCCTCACAAGCAAAAGGTTCTGAGTTTGACCCCTGGTACCAAAAAAAGTAAATAAAATAATACAAAAAATAAAATCTAGCCATATATGATTAGAAAAAGATAATGCAACTGCAAGGACCAGGGCCAAAGGGAGAGGAGGGTTCTTTTCCAGGGACTTCCCCAAGGAAGCTAGGGAATAGTCTCCCTTGGGTGGTGCTGGCATACAGGAGGGGACAGCAGCTGTTGCAAAAAACAGCAAACATCTTCTGCCTGACCCTTAGAAAGCCTTTAGCCACCGCAACAAAAGCGGCAAACATGTCACCTCAAGGACACAGGGCAAGACCGACTGCTGATGGGAGAAGTATGAGAAACAGTACAGGCCCAGGACCTAGACCAGTGGTGGCAAACCTATGGCATGCATGTCGCAGTGAACCTTCTCTGTTGGCAGGTAAGCCAAGTCACCCCAGCAGCCGAACATCAGATAATAGCTGTTTTTTCTAAACGAAAACCTCAGTATTCAAGTTTAATTGCAGTATTGGCACTTTGGGATAAGTGGGTTTGTCGTTTGGGCACTCTGTCTCTAAAAGATTCGCCATCACTAACCTAGACCAAAACCATCAAAGGACTCCTGCCACTGAGGAAGGCACAAGAAAAGCTCTCTCACAAAAGATCAACCACTGACAAAGGCACAACCACTTCCAC
Source organism: Heterocephalus glaber (assembly GCF_053883595.1). Classification (NCBI taxonomy): domain Eukaryota; kingdom Metazoa; phylum Chordata; class Mammalia; order Rodentia; family Bathyergidae; genus Heterocephalus; species Heterocephalus glaber. Next base: position 1,522,181 of record NW_028258364.1, read on the forward strand.
AAGGGAAGAGGAGTCAGAATGCTGAGAAGACCCAATGCCCAAACTATAAGATGCTGATGTCTGCTGCTAGGGAAGGACAGGAGCACCAAGGGAGGACTGGCCGAAGCTGAGAAACTTCACTGTCAGCAGACCTGTAATAAAAGCTTTTAAAAATTCTTCAGCATAAGGAAGAGGCTAACAGAAAAAAACTTCATGCAAAACAAAGAAATAAAGAGCTCCAAAAATGGTAAAAGACAATTTGTCTTCTTTTTTATTGCTCTAAAAGATAACTGATGACCTAAAGGAAAATAGTAAAAATGCACCGTAAAATTTATACGAAGTAAAATGTATGACAATAATGACATAAGCAAAGAGGAGGAGGAAGTACAAGCATATAATTGTGTATCACTACCTCTGATTCATCTTCGTCTTGTGCAATAGAGATCCCACAAACAGGCCTTAAACTAAAGGTGTGCTGATCTACCCTATCTGTGCCCCTCAAACCACACACCCACATTCTTCCTCATCTCTGACTGACCATCCATTCCATTCAGATCCTCAGGTTGATACCCTTGGAATGGCTCTTGATCCTTTACTTTCACACTCTGTATCCAAGATCATCAGAATATTCTGTTACCTCTGCTTTCAAAATACACTTCCAATGTTGCCACCATTTATTTAAGTGACAACATCCCACATGGACTGCTAGAGTAGAATCCTAGTCAGCCTCCCAGTGCACACATTGGCCCTTCAGTAGACTATTCTCAGTACAGCAGACAGAGTAATCCTTGATAAACTTATGCCACTCCTCTCCTCAAAACCTGAAGTAACAACCCATTTCACTCAAAATGGCCTACAAGGCACCAAGAAATGTGGCTCTTCTTCTCTCCACTCTCTGACCTCCAACATTCAAGAGTACCTGGTGCCCACGCCACACTGCCTCCTTCTTCCTGGAACACAACAGTAAATGTTCATCTCTGACCTTCCCATCAGCTGCTCTCTTTGCTAGATGATCTTCCCCTAGAGAAATGTTTGGTTAATGTCTCATGATCCTTCAAATCATTGCCCAAATCTGACTTGCTTAATGAGGATTTACTGGGCTACCTAATTTATAATGTCCCTATACTGGTCAGCCTTCCGGTTGCTAGGACAAAATACCTGACACCTACAATTTAAAAGAGGAAAGGTTTAACTTGGCTAATGGTTTCTGAGGCTTCACTCCAGGGCAAACTGGCTCCAAGATGGAAACAGCATGGCAGAAGGGCGTGGTGGAACACAGAAGCTCATTTCATTGCAGCTGGGAAGCAGGGCAGGGAAGTAGCACCAGAGAGGAAGGGGCCAGGGATAAGATATAGGAGGTTGCATCAGGCTTCCATGACAACCCAGGCACACCCAGAAATGCACTCTACTAATCCCCTAAACTGGCTCTCAATCCACTCAAGTTGACAATCCATCTTAACTGCCACAACCCCCACATACGTCCCCACACACACTTTCTGTGCGAAGTCAACCATACCCAGCCCTACTTTTTCTTTTCTTCTACACCACTTATTACATTTTAACATAGAATAAAACTTGACTGATAAGGTACCATTTTCTGTCTCCCCTCACCAAAATGCATGCTCCAGAAGACACAGAGTATCTATTTTCTTCACTACTGTATCCAAAAGTGGATCCATTGGCATATACTCTAATGAAGATTTATGGGATGATTTTATAAAATAAGACCTGAATAAATGAAAACTATGCCACATCTGCAGCTCAGAATATAATCAGTTGCTAAAAATAACAGAACCAAAGTAGACAAATTAGAGGGATTTCCACAATACTGAATATTTTGAATGATAAATACTAGTCAATTGAGTCTACTCCTTTTTTGTTTTTGTAAAAATAATTGTTTTGGGTATGCGAGTGTGTTTGTGTCTGCACTTGTGAATGTGTCATTTGCTGATTATGCAGAAAAACATATTTATTGAAAAAGGTACAGGATGAGTATCCCTTATCTAAAATCTCTGGGTCCAGAAGGGTTCTAGATTTGGGATTTTTTCAGATTTTGAAATATTTACATATACATAGCCAGATATGGTCAGCAGGGGACCTAAGTCTAAAGACAAAATTCATTTATGCTTTATATACATATTATACACATAACATGAAGGTAATTTTATACAAAATCGTTAGTGTGCCTATGTTCTAACAGTGACTCATCATATAAGGTCAGGGAAGAAATGTTCCCCTGTGGTATCATATAGACACTCAGAAAGCTTCAAGTTTCAGAGCATTTCAAATTTCAGTCTTAGATATTCAACTTATATATGAAACAGCCTAAGTTCAAGTTCTGATGAATACATTCATTACTGAGAGAACTCTCTTTGACATCAGTTCCCTCATCTATAAACTGAGGACAATAATGGCCCCTTTGCAGGCTGTTGCAGGACTTAAATAAGAACTGAAATAGCATGCAGTGACTGTTGTCTCTGTCACTCACCCTTTTGTCACTCTCTATCAGGACAGTGTCTAACAACTGCAAATGCTGCATAAATATTTGCTGAATTAATTAACTGTACCTACTATCATCACAAAAAAATAAAAGATAAAGTTTTGAGGAAGGCATTCATTTCAGTGGATTAGTTAGGCATTTTTAAAATCTGTATTAGGAGCAGCAAACAAAGCTGCACCAAGTCACCATGGTGAAATGTGGGTGTGTGAACACAGAGTAGAGATAGCATACATGGTGGGCATTATGGGGTTTATTTTTCTTCTGATTATATTTTCAGATAGGTTATCACTGGCCACCAGAAAATGTAAGTAAATATACAATGGCAGAATTTCAAAATGTAAATAAATATACACAGGCAGAATTTTTTAAATCCACTATTTGTTTCTTCAACAAACTCACCTTCTAAACTGATCAACAAACACCTTATTTCACAAAATCTGGTCTTATGCATGGTACTTTTTCCTCCGCCTGCTTTTACTTACTTTTCATTTTAGGGCTTTTTCCATTCCTATACGTTTGTTGTGGTGATGATGGTTGTTTATAAACTGTACAGCTTCAACCTGCTTTTTAAAAAATCTTACCGTGTTTTCACAATCAGCATAAAACATTTATTTCAAGAATTTTTTACTCAGGATTTCACCTCGCCAAACATCTCTGGTACAAATCCTTCAAGTGTGGTTTGAAATACCCGTAGCTGGTATAATGGGAAGAGGAACAGAAACCTGAAAGGCAGATGTTTGCTGCAAGTCTGTGCAAATCTCTGCCCTCAGAGTCCTCATCAGTAAAATGATGATGTGCCAATTACATTGCTACTTTAGTTCTTATAAACATTACTATTTGGAATGCTATCAGTCTTTCTACTCTATTGTTCATGAACATAGTTTCTCTTCCTCCTTCTGAAAAAAGCACTTGCCCAGGTTTTACTGCACGATTGCTAACCTGTAGACCCCTGCCAAAATCAATACTGCAAACAAAGCAGAATATTGATCTATACAGTATATTTGCAACAGGTGCACCTTAAGGAGACCAGTGAATGAGAACAGACTCGCTCCATGTAGTCATTGTGAAATGTTCTAGCTAACCTAGGCAAGAAGGAAGTATACTTTGAGGCCTTTGAAGCCTGAAAACTGCCCACCAAAACCATCAACATCCTACCCTTGGGATCTGTATGTTATCTTACTTTGGAAAAGGCATTCTGTAGGCATGATGGCATTAATCTTGAGATAGGGAGATTATTTTGAGAGTACTCTATCACATGGTTCCTTATCAGAGGGAGGCAAGAGGGTCAGAATTAAAGAAGGCAAAGCAACATCATTTCAAAGGTTGAAATGATGTGGAGCCAAGAGCCAAGGAATGGGGCAGCTGCTAGACAATCACAAGAGGCAGGAGATGGATTTTCCCTTACATCTAGGAAAAAACCAACCATGTCCACTTATTTTAGACTTCTAATTTCCAGAACCATAAGAATCAATCTGGGTTGTTTAGCCCAACCAATAAATTTGCGATGATTAACAGAAGACTAATACCTCAGTGCTGTCATTAACTCCTGCCCTGAGAAGGAGATGCAGACAAGATCCCAGGGTGTTGAAGAAGTTTGAAGTAGGAACATGAATTTTTTCAGGAAAAGGACAAAGCACAGTGGAGACTGCCTTAGGGTTCATGGACTTGGGATAGTATCAGGAACTCCTTAGGCAAAAATGCAGAAGTGAGAAGGAAGAAAGCCAGGAATAGAAATGCATTCACTATGGCTTATGTGTGTTCAGTTAATGACACTAGGACTCTTTAGTCTTTTACTGAAATTAAGACACCAGAAATCTGGTAGAGATAAGCTTTTCATTTCATTTTCAAATCGCTTCCTTTTTGTTTTTGTTCAGCTTCCATTTTGGTCTTTTGTTCTTTTTAAAAATTCCAATCTAACCAAATATGGTGATACACATCTATAATGCCAGCACTCAGGGAAACTGAGGCAAGAGGATCACAAATTAGAGTCCAGCCTGGGCAACTGAGTAACTCAGCAAAACCCTGTCTCTAAATAAAAAATAAAAAGGGGCTGGGGACATACATCAGTGCCAAGGCCCTGGGTTCAAGCCCCAGTACAACCACCAAAACAAATAAAAAAATGTTTCAATCTACCTACCAAACAGCTGTGCTATGCTAAAGATAAGCAAGTTAAAGCACTTCTGGATAGGCAAATAACTCTCTTGCTCTGAAGATCAGGTAAGGCATTAGCACATTAATGAGGAATGGACTGAAAAGGAGAGAAAAATATAAACAGTCAACATAAGGAAAACTGCCAAAATTCTGACAGAAGTAATAACTGAGCAAGCTTGTTATCTGTAAATTAGAGATAATAATTAACCACTTACAATTATTGTGCAATAAAATGAGACAACATGTGCCAAATGCAAACAGAAACCCAGACTTCAAAATGCTGCCACAGGCTGCACCCTGGAAATGTCTAAGCAACTTCCGCAGTCTAGCACAATGTCTAGGTCTTTGAGAACTATTTCAATTTTATTTTCGACAATTCTACCCATAAGCCATTCAGTTCACTCCAAACTGATTAGCACTCATCTGATCAGACTTGCTGAAATCAAAGTCAGGTCTACCACTTGCTGTCACGCTGGCCAAACTCCCTTTACTTCAATTTCCTTATCTGAAAACGGACATAATAGCACCTACTTCATAGGATTAACGGAAGACAAAATTACAGCCCCCATAAAATTCGCCTTCCATAGAGCCTTCTTTGATTCCTGCATGTTATGACAAACAGTGGTGATAAGCAGTTGTCCCTCTGCTGAACTCTTCAGCTGTCTATCACAGCACTGGTCAGACAGTACAGAAACTACTTCTGTCTCCCTGGCTGACTAAAACTTACTAATTCTGTAATTCTGCTACCTGATGTGGTGTCTGGCAACACCATTCCACATAGGTGATATAAATCTGGGCATTTAGTATGTTTTAAAACCTTTTTTGTCTCTGTTGCATATTTCCTTTCCCAGCAAGGTTGTAAATTCCGCAGTACAGAAAAAGTTAAGTCCCTTTACCAGTATTGTTTAAGGTACTGTCCTGTTTCTATCAGAAATGCTGGCTGCTTTTGAGGTTCTTTCATCAGCATAACCTGATGTGATTGGTACTTTGGTTCATGAACTTGATTCTTTTCACAATTCCAGTCACAAACCGAGTTGGATAAGAATGCAATCAAATTCAATGGTTAGACAAGGGTGGAGAGAGAGGAAGGAAAGGAAGAGAAAAGAAAAAAGAATGGAAGGAAAAAATGGAAACAAAGTCTTTGTAAATAAGGAGGGGAAGAAGGGTTGAAGGGAAGGAGTTGGGAAAAAAAAGAATCAACATATATTTAGTACAGGTACAAATTCTCTATGATGATGATGTCATCATTATGTATATTTAAAGTGCACCAATAAAATTAATTTTAAAAACTCAATAGTTTGGGCCAGGGATTTAGCTCAATGGTTTTGCTGCCTGCCTCAAAAGCACAAGGTCCCGAGTTCAATCCCCAGTACCAAAAAAAAAAAACCTCAATAGTTAGGTTCAATGTCAACCTTATGGGGAAATTTGATTCGGTTCTCATCCAGTTTGGGTTTCTGACCAGAATTGTGGAGAGAACTGAGTTTGTGAACCAAGGTACCACTGTACTGATTTCCAATATGGTACACTTTATCTGTAAGCAAAAAAACACCAAGATCACCCAATCAGTTAAGCCAAAAACGCAGTCACTGTAGATTTTTCCATGATGTGCCTCATTCAATCCACCGGAAAACAAGTTGTTTGAAACTGCAAAGTGCACCCTGAATCCACACTTTCCTCTGTACCCAATACTTCCGCTTAGTCCAAGCTCTCTAAACGTCCCTTCCCCAGCTGTTCTCCCAGATGGTACAGCTCTTTCAGAAATCAGCTCCCCAAGCAAGGTCATCATTACCTAAAGCACACCCATTCCCCCTCCACCTCTAATAACTCACCTGCTGATTTCCTTCTTTTAACATATTCTTTGATTGGTAATCTTCCTTTTTCTTTAAACTTGTTCACCACCTATCTCCCTACACAAGAAAGCAAGCTCCTTGTAAAGACCTTAAGTCTGGCTAAGCTATGTATTCCAGGGTCTAGCACAGTATCTGCCACATATGAATAATTAAATGAATGAAAACCAAAGGAAACCTGCAGATTAAAATGAATCTAAAAGGAAGGAAGAGTCAGGTAATGGTGGCCCACACCTGTGATCCCAGTGTTCTGGGAGGCTGAAGCAGAGGACTGCAAGTTCAAGCCCTGCCTGGGCAATTTAGGAACTTAGCAGGAACCTGTCTCAAAATAAAAAATTAAAAGGGCTGTGTCCAAAGCTCAGTGCAAAGGCCCAGGGTTCAATCCCCGTTACTGCAAAAATAAATAAAAGGAAGGAAGGGCTGGTGGTACTATATTTTACACCTTAATCCTTTCCTTAACCATGGAATCTGAGAGCTTGAAGGACCTTAGGCATTACCTTGCCACTTTTCAGGTTGGAGCACAATGTCAAACACAAGCACCCACAGGTTAATCATGTAAGCTAGCTGGGGAACAAAATAGTCATGATATAAAAATGTTTTATAGCGAGGAGTTTGCTTAACATTTTGTTTGTATTTTTTTATTTATCTTTGAGCAACTTACATTAATTAATCTGTGCAATACTTTGCATTTCACATCTTCACATCTTCACTGAAACATAAAACTGTTCATGAGATTACAATTACAACAAGGTCTGGCATATGACATGCAAAAACAACCACTCTATTATATTTTCTTCTCATTAGCAAGCCTCAATGCGTAAAAGTGAGAATGAACTTAGGCCTTTTTCTACTCAAAATCTTCCCAAAAGGCTCACTACTTTCCTTTTTTTTTTTTTTTGGTTGTTGTTGCTATATAGATTTTTCAATAAAAAAAAAAAAATTTAGAGGCAACAGGCCTACAAAAAGATACAACTTTGTGTCACTGCCTGCCTTGCAAGTGCAAGGTCCTGAGTTCGATCTCTGGTACAAAAATAAAAAGATGTAACTTTGACGAAAACTCTAGTAAGACTATGGTATATGGTAGCACCAACGAATTAGGTGACTCAGTTGCAAGGACCCGTCTAAGAAAACACTGCAGGAGAGGGGTAGGTTTGGAGAAGAATTAAGAGTCCTACTGGAAGAAATAGCAAATAAACATATGAAAAATGTTCAACATCACTGCTCATTCGAGAGATGCAAATGAAAACAACACGAGATTTCACCTCACCCCAGAAAGAATGGCTGCCATCATGAAATCAACCAATAACAAATGCTTGCAGGGCTGTGGGAAAAACACAACTCTACTCCACTGCTGGTGGGAGTGTAGACTGGTGCAACCACTGTGGAAATCAGTATGGAGATACCTCAAAGAACTTGGACAGGAAGTCCTATTTGGCCCAGCTAGTCCCCTGCTGAGTATCTTCCCCAAAGAATTAAAAGAATCATACCACAGTGATAACATGCGCACTCATGTTCATGGCAGCACAGTTTGTAATAGCTAAAACTTGGAAGCAGCCCAAATGCCCATCAGCTGGAGACTGAATAAAGAAAATGTGTTTTTTGTATAAAATGGAGTGCTACTCAGCCATAAAAAAATGGGCAATTAGAGACATTTATAGCTAAATGGATGCACATTGAGGCGATACTCTTAAGTGAATAAATAGGACACACATGTAAATACCAAATAGTTTCTCTAGTGTGAGAAACTTAAAGTGTAAATAAGGATGAAAAGGTATAATAAATAATGTGAAATAGGAAGAAAAGAGGCAAAGGGGAAGGGGAAGTGGGAGGGGGAGGGGAAAGGAAAGAAGGGAATTGAATTACTATGAGAAAATGAAAAAATAGGAACAAAGTCTTTGTAAATAGGGAAGGGTGGAGGGGTTAAAGGGAGGGCAGGGGAAGGGGGACAAAAATAAGAACCAAGAGAGATTATGTAAAGGTGCAATTTCCAACAATGAATGTCATTATATTGTATACCTAAAATGTACCAATAAAATAAAATTTTAAAAAAAGAGTCCTACTGGAAAAGGAAATCCCAGGTCAACCTGGTGAATGTAATGAAGGTGGAGTCTCTAGCAAGATTCTCCAAACTCAGTCTGGATTCAATTCTCTCAATCTGAAATCAACACATGGCTTGAATTGCAATCATTTTGTAAAACAGAAGTGTTATACGAGCATATGTGTTATAAAAGTATGATAAAAACATCGTAATTTCCAACATGTATATCTAGAGTATAGTCCCAACTTTGTTTAGAATAGAGAACACGTGGGTTGGGGATGTGCCTCAGTGGCAGAGTGCTTGCCTGACATGTGTGAGGCCCTGGGTTTAATCCTCGGTGCTAGCAGAGAAAAAAAAAGAATAAAATAGAGAACATGAAAATTTTAAAATAAGGTCCTTAATACAGCTGTTGATGTAACTATCTTCTCAGACTCCTAGTTTATGGTCAGCTAAGCCTGAGGTACCCTGAAATATATTTTAAGACTTGAGAGTCATCTGACTGTACACAAACAGGTCATGGATGTACTGACAGTCAGCTTCAGCTTGCAATCCAGCTAAAATCGGCTATTTGGCTTTAGTTGTGTCCCAGCCTTTGGAAGGTAAAGAAGTTGGAAGCTTATTTTAATTTAAAGTCATTTCTGTCATCAATGAACCTGTCTATGATTCTGTGACTGAGAATCTTCTGTAACTATGTTAATAAGTTTGAGTTTACTGAAAACATCTGCATATTCACTTTGAAACACAGATAAGCAGTCTAGCTGTACTCTTGATGACAACCTTTAACTTATCTGGGAGTAAGTTATGTCTAACGTACTTTTTGTAGGCCTATCAATGCAATAGTAAAATGTCACAGAAATGTAATGATTTAAGAAGCTTTCAATCTATGCCCCAAAGCAATTAAATACTTTCAAATAATCAAACAGATGAAATTAATAAAAAAAAATCAAAGGAAAGTACATTGGTAGGCTGTTTCTAAAAATGTAATATAAAACCAAAAAGCAGGAATTATGTAATAATCCTAATCTTCGAAGGATTGTAACTTTAAACGAAACTATTTTTAAGAACTATGCCTAATTTTCTAAGCAATTACATTTGTGTCAGAGATCGGTAAGCAAAATCCATTTGGAAATTTTTCACAATATGGGATAATTAAATAAAAGCAAAATTTCAGTTCTGTACAGAAGATATTTGATCACAGTTACACTTAGCTGTGGAATAATGTCGATTTTCAACATCTGTTCCATATACCTATAAATCCCAATGAATTTCTTCCTGTTAGTATCTAACCTGATCAAGCCTGCTCCTGCTAAGGATCTGCTGACCCAGAGGGTGGGTGAGGCTGGGAAGGTGTCTAGGAGAAGGGTTTATAATGCCCACTGTTTTTTAAGAGCCAAGTATTCTGGAAAGAACATGAGCTTTTGACTCAGAAGCCATGATTCTGAGGCCTAACTCACTACCTCAAAAAGAAATAGCAGGATGTGGTGACGCTCGCCTGTGATCTCAGCACTCGGGAGGCTGAGGTAGGAGAGTCACTGCAAGTTCAAGGCCAGCCTGGGCTATATTGTGAGTTCAGTCTGAACTACTCGAGGAGACCCTTTATCAAAAAGAATGAAATTTAACTGCACAATTTCTCTTTTCTCACATCTCAAATGATGACTAAAACTTAGCTTCACGGAGTGTGTTGCTGGTGAAGTCAACTAATACAATACAAGCAAACTACCAAGTATGGACCCTAACACAAGGCATCTGCTCATTAAACACTAGCTCTCACAGCCTCTCGGTGTTCCACCACTGTTTTGTGTGTTTCTAGATTTCACATTTCCTACGAAACAACCATAACGTAAGTCATTGTGTTATAAGATTATGACTTTAAATCCGAGTATTTGCAATGTTCCAGTAACTCTTCCCAGGCCTGTGCCTTCAGCCAGCATTTCCAGGCCCTTCTGGTATACACAGTGCAACGAATCTACCTGATCTCAATCCTCTACATTTCTGGCAGGAGATATCTAAAGTCAGAGAAACAGTCAAAAAGACAAAGAATCGAAGACTCATAGGCCATCTCGGTGGCACCTACGGGAAGCCACAACACGCACTCTGGAGAGGGAAGGAACTGGGGCTGGGTGGGATTCCAAAGCCTGTGCTGGACTGCGTTGCGCCTGGGGTACACAGGCCGCCCATGGAAGAGCGCAGCTCCTGGCTGCATCCTCGCATGCTCCAGGCGGGCGGAGCAGCGCCTGCAGAGCGGCGTGTTCGGGGGACGCCGCCCACACGCGCCTCCGCTCGCTCACACCGTAACCGCGGAGGGAGGCTCCATCCCGCCTCACTTCCTGCAGGAGGGAGGAAGGACATCTTGCCTCAGGGAGGCCTGGGAGACTGCGGCCCGGAGACGTAGGCCTGCGGTCCCAGCCTCGGCGCCGGACCGGCCCAGCCCTGCAGCTGCGGCGGCGGCGAAGCCCGCGCGCCCCCGGCCCTGCCGCGGGGCCACGCCAGGGGCGCGGGGCGCGCGCAGGCCACTCGGGGTCACCCACCTTTCGCACTCTTCTGGCTGTGTAGAGCCCCATTCCGTCCTGCACCCGGGAGGACTTCAGGGAGAACCTGTCTGGCACGTACATCCCCAGCATGTTCACGGACGCTCAGCCGCTTTGCGCGCGGGAGGCGACACCTCTAAATTTGGGGTGCCAGGGTGGAGGTCAGAAGCCGGCCGGGAAGGAGGAAATGGAATTTTCCTCCCAGAATCCCCACCTCCCCGCCGATTCTTCCAGGATCCCCCGCGGCTCAGCCCCTCCTTGTCCCTGGTCAGTCTCGGCCTGGAGCCGCCGCTGCCATTGCTGCCTGGGGCGCGGGGGGCGCGGGCCGGGGCGCTGTAGGCGCGGGGACGCCGCGCTCTGATTGGCCCGAAGTTGGCGGCTCTGACCCGCGCCTGGGCACGGAGCCTGGGGCCCGGCGCACCCGGAGTCGCCAGCCGGGACCGCCCGCATCCCCGGCCCCGCGCATGGCCACCCTTCCCGCCATTGTCCAGCCTGGGGCCTCAAACCTTGCCTCCCTAAACTGTTATGTGCGTCCCTTGCTCCCATCTTCGCAGCTCGCTTCAGATCCAAAGGAGAGGGCCCTTGACGCGGCTGGACGCTTCCTCCACAACTTGACTCCGAAAGAGAGCTTATTGCCCTACTGCTATAGAACAGCCCTCAAAACAGGCCCAGGAAATCCCGTGATTTCCACTTTGGCATTGAGCATCTCTCTATTCTTCGTGCTTGCTTCAGAGGTTTGAACCCACAGAGGATCAGAAAGTGCGTTCATTAAAGTGCAGAGAAGGGAGGGCTACACAGCCTGCAGCTAATCTAGTTCAAGTTGGAATTTGTCTCAGATGCCTTAAGCATTATTCAAAACAGTAGAGGAAACCCTACTGGTAGCTGGTAGACGTAGATGAAGCCCTAGAAAGTTATTACCCTTTCCAAGATACAGTAGTCCAGAGTCGTCCAAAATCACAGAGCTGTTTCACCGCCTTGGACACGGGAGAGATGAGAGAGAATGCCCAAACAGAAGCTGGCATCACAGCAGTAAATCATGCCACAAGTCTCGTTTTAGTGTTTTTAATAATTTGTAGGTTGGACAGAGTGCTCAGAAGGAGATTTAAGGGACCGTTGCGTCCTTAAAGGATAAGCCCTACTCATTTGTCTTATTTTTTATAGTTTTCTACCAAGAGGTCTTTTCTTGGAAACCGTCTAATGTTCTAAACCATTAAACACACACACACACACACACACACACATAATTTTGACAGAATTTAAGTATGCACACACCATGAAAATGTTCCGTTCTTTAGGACTCAGGAGAACCTTCCACATAAACAGTTCCTAAGTCGAAGATTGTGGTTTAGGATTAGAAAATAGCAACCAAAAAAAAAAAAAAAAAAAAAGAAAGTAAAGATGCAGGATGTTGTGGAGCACAACTATAACCCCAGCTCTTGGGAAGCTGAGGCAGGAAGAATGCTGTGAGAGCATGGTAGCTTGGGCAACATAGTGAGTTCAAGACCAACTTCAACTTCTAGGGAGACTGTGTCTCAAAAAGAAGAAAGAAAAGAAATAAAAAGATGGAAAGTGATTACAGCACAAAAAAAAAAATGTAGTAGCAAGATTTGAAGATTTTAAGGAATAGAATAAATGAGTCTTTCTAAGTCTAAGTAGCTTTGCCAGAGGAGAAAGGAACAATGTTTGACTGAGCTTTGATCCCTTTGACTTGCCATAAAAGATTATATTTATTTTCTGTATGGGGAAATGAATTAAGTTAAACGCTAAGTTTGAGGGAACTTGAAGTTAGATAGCTTTGAAACACAGTAAGTATTCAATAAATATTTCTGGAATGAAAGTTTTGAAGCCGATTTGAGATTTCTAGTCTGTGATGAGTCTAAACTCATTTTGCTTTTTGTTGTGCCTCACAAGATCTGCACTATGTAGATTTTGTACAGGGTCCTTTGAACCATAGCTGAAACCCAGCCAGACCAGGTCTGGACTTCAGTCCAGAGGGTGGTGCACTGGCGGCTCCCCCAAGGCATTGAGCACTTCCTCAGCCTCCAGCCACACTGGGTTCTCAGTCAAATGGCCTGACCTGTCCCTTTGGGCACAGAAGTTTTCACAGCTTTTGTCATTAGAGAGAAAAAGAAGTACTTTTTGCACAACCCTCCTTCACGGATGACCCCCGCTTTGGCATACAGAATCATTTGGTTGTCCTCTGTGTTTCTGAGGTACAAGGTTGTCAACTTCAGAGTCCTCATCTTCCTGAATGTAAGCATTAGTAATTAGGAAATGGTAAAAATAGGTAAGCTTTGATAGCTAAAGCTGAAATTATAAGATGAGAAACTTTCCATATCTTTTATGAATCTTGCTCAGAGATTCAAAATGGTGTATTTCATTAAAGTATGCACTGTTTTTTTTAACTATTAAATGCAGCATTCTGAGAATCTGCCTAAAACATGGCAACCAGGAATGAAAAGCTTTTCATAAGTTCCATAACTACATAAAAATGATACATTTGCCAAATCAAAATGAACGATACTGATGGGATATTTGATTTTGAAGCCTGTAAGACAGTGGGAGTACAGTGACTCATGTCTGAAAACTTTAAAAGCTAAAGTGACCTTTCAGTATTATCTTTGAAGAACGGGAAATTAAAAATCTGCTTTGTATCAAAAGTTTAAATCCAGTCTTTTAAAAAAAAAAAAGAAAATCAGCTGATATTTAAAGTACTACCATGCACTGATTTACTTATTCTAGAAAATGTTGCATTATCATGAAACAAGAAAAAGTATTCCAAACACATTTCTCCTGATTTTTACATTTTCTTTTGGAGGATTGTTTTCCCCACAGATACGCATAAAGCAATCTCTCCCTATTGAACTCAAACTTACATACTTTATGTGTACCTTGTATTTTCAATTCAGAGAGGATTTGAATTATAATTCTATATTAATTACATATTTTACCACATATATTATTGAATTCTTTTGACTGTGTAGTCAGTTATTAATAACTGTTTCTAAGTGCCATCGTAGAATAAAAGCCTTGGAGAAAAGAAAGAAACAAAGAAGACTAAGATTTATTTATTTTTAGTTTCCTGAATCAGAGGTATTTTGCAGTGAATGACAAGACCAAGTTTCCAAAGCAGAAAATAATAAAGATTTGTTATGACTCAGAAATGAAAGTGGGGGGAAAAAACAGAGGAAAAAAAGGAAGATGGGGGAAAGAAGAAAAAAAATCCTTTAAAATAAAATGAGATTAAAAGTAATGGTGTCCAGGGCCAGGGATTTAGCTCAGTGTTTTCGCCACCTGCTGCGCAAGCTCAAGGACCCGAGTTCAATCCCTGGTACCAAAAAAAAAAAAAACGTAATAGTGTCCAATTCTTTCTCTGAAATTATCTCTCTTCAACATTGATTTTACAATAGTCGTAGCTCTTTTGCCATGGAATGGGCCAATAATAGTCCAGGCTGTTGTCTAGAACAAGGAGAGAATTGCCAAGTGAGCTCCCAGTAGTAAGCAGCAAGCAGCTACATTTCTTGACGATTACAGTTGTGCTCAGGACAAGTCCATCCCAACAAAAATATACTACAGACAGGGAAAAGTGCCAGGGTAACAGAAAAGCACTGCACACAGGCCAAAGCACACAAAAGTAGCAAAAGCAACAGAGTCCAGGTAAATCGCCTGTCAGAATTTAAAGGTCAGTCACCTTTGCTTAGGTGGCTCCAATCATTCCCTCTCTGGGTATGATTGACATGAATGATTGACAGGGTGCTGAGTCATCTTAGGGGCTCTCAACATGCCTGGTTGCCCCACAATTCACTCTGATCTCAATTATATTTATGACATGAAGTACATTGTTTATGAACCTGTAACTGATATGGGACACCAAGTAATCCAAATAATGTAAAATAATCCAAACAAGGGAAATACTACAACTCTCAACCTGCTAGATATCCAAAACACGAGTTCGTGTTCTCTAAAATTGAAGAATGAATTCTTAAGAACAATGGAGGTTAAAAGGAAGAATTTATTGAGAGAAAGCTAGCTTCTGTCTAAGAGAGACAGAAGGGGGCCGGAAAGAGGGTTCCCCACCCACCTCAATTTTTAAAGGTGTTTTATTGAGCAAAGCCAAGAGGTGAAGTGGGTACAAGATAGGATGAAACTAATAAGCAGTCAACTAATAAGTTTAGACAGATCATCGCTTAGGTAATATTGATCCACTGGGAAATCACAAGGTGGGACAAAACTATGATCGACCAATAAGATTCAAGTATAGTCACTTAGGTAATATTAAATGGGGATCAAATGGGGAAGCTAGTCACACAGCCAGCAAGCAAGCATACATGGGACAGACAAGGATTTCCCCAGAAAGAATGGGCTAGGAAGGTTTTGGTCCCTGCCCAAGGTGACTGATACCTATTCAGAATATCAATCACTGTTGGGAAGTACATAAGTGTAGTACTTTTTTAATGCTGACCTTTAGTGAATGTGTCTCACTTGTGTTTCTTGATTTCTAGAAGAGCCCACCCTGTCTGTCTATAAGATATCCAATTAATTTAGCTGTCTACAGTATAATGAGATGGGAGTAGGGTAAAGGTGACTGGAAGGTCAGGTTAGAAAATCCAACACGAATGTGCTCTCATCTAGAGCATCTGAAACCTCCTAGGTTTTTGTTATTTTATTTTCTATCTCTCTTAGGACATTGAAAGCAGATGTAAATGGAGGGAATAAGAGGGACTCCCTCAGCTCCATTGTTTCTAACTGCACTGGCACTATGAAAAAACAATCCTGAATCCTAAAAGGATCTTGACTTTAAATTTTTCTTCATCTGTTTTACCATGCACAACTATGTAGTACCAAAGAAAAACCATAAAACCTGTTAACTAGAACAAATCTACAGGTTGCTGGGACTAAAGTGAGTTTTGTTATAAGAAGAAAAACTAAAGGATAAATCAGTGGTCATTTTACCCCAAAGTCAGTGCTACTCATGGAACACAGTATAGAAGAGTAGCAGGAAGCTGAAAGAACACAGGTGGAGGAAGCCAATGTTAGGTATCCATGTACAGAGTTACAAGATAACCCCCCATACCTGTCTAAGAGTCTTCATATCCATATTTTCAAGCCCCAGGAGCCCTACTGAAGTTCCAACCAGAAGGAAGTAAGCAGAGTTAGAGTTACTGTATGGTCAGCTGGTATTGGAGAAGGAGGTTTCAGCTGTTCCCATAAGAAAGTGCGGATACAACAGAAAGAAGTCTTAAATAGTATTTTGTGTGTGAGTGTGGCATATGTGTATGTGTGTGTCAGTTTTCAGCTAAGCCAACTTCTGACCATAATGCACTGAAAAAAAAATTCTCAGACCTTATGATTAGGTTTCAACATACCTATTAACTGAATCAGAACTGAAGACAGTAAATCTTTTATAACCAAGACTGAAGTAGGTGTCCTTTAAAGAAAATTTTGAAAGACAAAGGCTTCTTGGGATCCAGAACCTTTCCCAAGGGTAGAAAAGATAGACACACAACACCCTCACCCTCAAGAACTGGTAACTGTGAGTAAGGATTAGCTGTAAATGTGATGCAACCTACAGGTCTGTCTGCACATCTTCTTGGAGCCACCAACCTGAAGCTGGCTGAGTACACATGCAAAATAAACAACTCATGAGGCCCTGTGAGACACAAGGTGAGCAAAATGCATAAAACAAGACAATCCAGAAAGCAATGGCTATTCTTGGGAGGGAAAAGATGAAGAGCAACCGGATGCTCCAAACCAGATTTAACCAGAGGGTCCAAAGGAGAATCAATGACTCTTCTGCTAATTTGGATTTGGAAAGTAAGAAACCTTCCTTTCACAGATAGGCACTACAGACAGATTGTCAGAGCTGACCTTGTTAAGTATTATGGTTTGGATCTAAATTGTCCATCCAAGATCATGTGATGAAGGCGCTATTGCCATCCCATGGAACCACTGGGAGGTAGAATCTTAAGTGGTAGGGTCTATTGAAAAAATAGTTACGTCACTGGGCATGTTGGATGTTGGAACCCCCTCACTCTTTCTCTTTTCTTTTTTTTTTTGGTTGAGTTTTAATCACATTGCCATATCCGCAGAGCTTGAGTATTGTGTATTTGTTCACTTCTGAATGGCCTGCTTATTTGCATACTTTAAAAATTGTTTATTTATCACAGGTAGCATTTTATATAAATTCTAATTATGTGTGATCAGTTTAACATCTTTATGCTTTGTATTTTAATTATTATTTGTTCAAAACTCTATATATTCTTTGATGGTTTTCATATTCTATGTTATATTCAGAAAGCTGTCCCTTACCTTAAGCTTGTACAAATGAATACTATTCATATTTTTTAAATATTTCCTTCAAATTAAATTTACATTTATGTCACAAACCATGTGGAATTTTTTATTAATTTTATTGGTACATTTTAGAAATACAATATAATGACATTCATCATTGGAAATTTGTACCTTTACAGAATTAAAAGAACAATACCACAGCAATATATGTGCACCCATGTGCATAGCAGCACTGTTTGTAATAGCTAAAACTTGGAAAGAGACCAATTGCCCATCAACTGGAGACTGGATAAAGAAAATGTGGGGGGGTTTTTGTAAAATGAAGTACTACTCAGCCATAAAGAATGAGAAACTAGAGACATTTTTGGCTAAATGGATGCACACTGAGGCCATACTCTTAAGTGAAATAAATAGAACAGATGTGTAAATACCGAATAGTTTCTCTGATATGAGAAACTGAAAGTGTAAGTAAGGACTAAAAGGTATAATAGCTAATGTGAAATAGGAAGAAAAGGTTCAAAGGGGAAGGGGAAATGGGAGGGGTTGAGGAAAGGAAAGAAGGGAATGGAGTCAATATGAGAAGAGGAAAATATGGAAGCAAAGTCTTTGTAAATAAGGAGCGGTGGAGGGGTTGAAAGGAGGGCACAGGAATGGGGCAAAAAAGAAAAACCAAGATATATTACGTAAAGGTACAAATTTCCTGTGATGAATCTTTTTCTCTTTTCTTGGGCACCATGAAGTAAGCAGCTTTGCTCCCCCATGCACTCCCCACCATGATGTTCTCTTTTTTTTTGATACCAGAGATCAAACTTGAACTCAAGATCTCGCAGTTGCCAGGCAGGCACTGTGCTGCTGAGCTACATCCCTGGTACTCCCACCGTGATGTTCTGCCCCACACATCCAAAGAAACAAAGCCAACTAAACATAGACAGAAACTCTAAAACCAAAATCGATACAAAATGAATCTTTCCACCCTCTAAGTTATCTCAAGTATTTTTTTTTTTAGCAGTAATACCTTTCTAGGGTGTTTATCTGTTTCCACAGGATCTTATCTGTGGGCTTGAGAGCCAGTAAGGTATCTCAGTCATTTTTTTGTGGTGGCCTGAAATTGTAGGAAATGAAAAACTCCCTCATCCGTATGGCTTGATAGGTTCATGGCTGAGAACCATTTGATAGAACTCCAGTTAATAAGAGTAAAACACACAAATTTGTTCAGTAAGTTTTATGTGGGACATGGCATCCTTTGTAAAAAAGTACAGACCAAAAGAGACAGGTATAGTTGTATATGTTTTTAATGCTAGATTTGATCAAGAAGTGGAAAGTGTACAGTTGTAGAGAAATATAACTGGACAATGGAGGTATGATCTAATGGAAATAATCCAGGGAGAATTGATCAAGGCCTATTCATGTCTTTGTGTCTTCAGAAATATGGATGATCCTTTACTCTGGCTATAGAATGAGTACCATTTTGGCAGGCAGGGTGGGGGGAGTCTTGCTATGTTGTCCAAATTGGTCTCAAACTAGCCTGGTGAATAATCCTTAAATAAAGGTCTTATGTCCTGCATCAGAATCTTCCCTAGGTTTTGTGTCCTACTTTAAGAGTAAAAGATGTGGAATAGTCAAAGAACAGTCTTCTTGCTTCTTGGATTTCCTCAAATGCCAAGGTGCCATATTTTGATGTAGTACATCCTGAACCTCATCACCTGCAAAGTAAAGTTTGTTAACCCCATTTTATTCACAAGAAAAGTAAATTTTAGGGAGGTTATTGGTCAATTTTTTTGGAGGTCCTGGGGATTGAACCCAGGGCCTTGTGCATGTTAGGCAAATGCTACATCTGCAGTCCAGTTATAATTTTTTACATCCATGAAGTGATTGAGTTCATTCAAACCCAGGACCAGCCAGTTCCAGTGTCCTTGATTGTATCCTGCCTACTCAGCCTGATCATTTTCCAGTTCCATTTCCTATGGAGGCTTAGCTGTGGCTCTAGGTCAGGTGGAACTCAGCATTTCTTTAACTCTCTGTTTCCACTGCCTTCCCATCTACCCTCCTACTACTTCTTAGAATTGGACTGAAAGTTTGATTAGACAAACTCTTTGTTTTTGTCAGAATAAATAATACAATACAATAAAATAATTAGCCTGCAGTCAGCTGCTCAACTTTGAAATAATCAGCTATATCTGAGAGAAAACATGGTTTCTCCAAGAATATCTCTTCATCAAATAAGATAACATGTTTTTTTCCAGAAGGTGCCTTGGAACCTGTGCGTGTGTGTGTGTGTGTGTGTGTGTGTGTGTGTGTGTGTGTCACGGGGGGTTGTACCAAGAACCTTTGCAGTGAGCTACATCCCCAGCCTTTTTTATTTTTTGCTTAGAGACAAGGCCTTTAAGTCTCAAAGTTGCTCGGATTGGGCTCAAAGATGTGATTCTCCTGCCTCACTCTCCCAGAGTGCTGAGATTACAGGTGTGTGCTATCACTCCTTGCTTCCTTTCATTAATTTTTTACAGAGAGAATCTCACTGTGTAGTTCAGGCTGGCCTTGAACTCCCTATGTAGTCCAGGTTGGCCTTGAACTTCCAGCAATCATCCTGCCTTAGCCTCCCAACTTTTAAGATTAGAATCATGCACCACTACACCAGGCTTCATCAATGTGTTATAGTTTTCATTGTAGAGTTCTTTCACTCTCTGGGTTAAATTTATTCCTTGGAAAATTATTTATTCATATTATTTTATCCATTTTAAATGAGATTGATTTTTTAAGGAGGTTTTTATGGTATATTGAAATGTTACTGGTTTTTGTATGCCTATCTTGTATTCTTCAACTTTACTGAATTTATCCTTCCTAACAGTTTTGGGGTCAAGTCTTTAGTTTTTTGTCTAAGAACATGTTACCTGCAAACAGGGATAGTTTGGCTTCTTTCTTTCCTGTTTAGAAACACTGTATTTCTTTCTCTTGTCTAGAAGCTCTGGCTGGTACTTCTAGTACTATGCTCTAATAAGAAGGGTAAAAGTGCATATCCTTACCTCGTTCCAGAGTTAAAAAGACATTTTCAACTTTTCTTCATTCAGCACACTAGCTATTGGTTTGTTACGTACCACTTCAGTTTTGTTGAGGTATATTTTTTCTCTATCTAATTTGTCAAAAATATTGATCATGAAGGAATATTCAATTTTATCTATTTTTCTGCATGTATTCAGATGATCATATGGTATGTTTTTCTTCATTCTATTTTTATGATGCATCAGTTTATTGATCTCTTTCTGCATCCTTAAACTATCATGGTGCATGATCTTTTTGACATGCTATCAAGATTCAGTTTCCCAGTATTTTTGCATCTATGCTCATCAGAGATAGAGATCTGTAATTTTCTTATTTTTGTGTTGTGTCTTTAGCTGGTGTGGTATCAAGATAATGCTGCTTTCATAAAATGAGTTCAGAAAAATTTGGTTCCTTTCAATTTTGAGGGGATAGTTTAAGAAAAATTAGTTTTAGTTTTATAATTAGTTTTTTCTCTTTAAAACTTTGGTAGAATTCAGTGATGTCATTATATTCTGAACTTTGCCTTTTAGGGGAGACTTTTGAGTCTGCTTTTGAGTATTTTCTCTTTTTTCTTAATCTAGCAAATATTTGTTAATATTCCTTAGTTTTTCAGAAAGCTAACTTTTAGTTTTATTGACCAATGTGTATTGTTCTTTCAGTCTCAATTTTATTTCCATTATATTTATTTTATTTTGAATTTTGTTTTTCTTGCCCTTCTTGTTCCTTGAAGCGCTTGTCAGGTTGTTTGAAATACTTCTATATGTTTTAAAATGTACATGTTTATTGCTATACACTCTCCTCTCAGTACTGCTTTTGCTATTCCATAGATTTTGGTATGTTGTGTTTTCATTCTTTTTATCTTTCATTTATCTTTTAATTTCTTCATTGGTTAGTCAGGATCATGTTTAATTTGCATGTATTTGTACAGTTCTCACAGTTGTTTTTGTGGATTTTTTCCACTGTGAACACAAAAGATATAAAATATTTTGACTTTTAAAAATTTATTGAGACTTTTTTTGTGAATGAATATATTGTTTATGCTGGAGAATGTTTGACACACTTAGGAGGAGAATGTATACTCTGTAGGTGTTGGACAAAATGTTCTACAAATGTCTGTCAGATCTATTTGGTCTATAGTAGGGGTTAATTCTGTTTTCTTTAATAATATGTCCACTAGTGAAAGTGGGGTGCTGAAATCCCCAAATATTATTTTATTGGAGTCTTCCCATTTAGATCTAATGACAATAATTGCTTTATATATTTTGTTTATGTCGTATTGGCTACACATGTATTTATAATTGTTATATCATCTTGCTGAATTGATTCTTTTGTCATTGTATAATGACCTTTGTCTCTTTTACAGTTTTTTCTTGAAGTCTGTTTATTTTATATAAATATAGCTACGTTTTGCTTACTTTTGGTGTTTTTTTTTGTTTGAATATTTTTTCCATCCATTAAATTTAAGTTTATATGTATCATTACCAGTGAAGTGAGTTTCTACTAGGGAGTGTATAGCTGAGTCTTGCTATTGTTTTTTTTTAACTCATTCATATAATTGAATTTGAAATTTAATCTGTTTACATTCAGGGTCATACTGATAGGTAACAACATATTCCTGTGATTTTGTCTAGTATTTTTGGTTGTTTTGTACAGACTCTGTATATTTCTTCTTCTGTTATTGTTCAGCTTTGTGGTTTCATGGTTTTCTGTAGTCATAAGTTTTAACTTCTTTCTCCGTAATTTGTGCGCTTACTCTACTTGTGTGTTAAAAACTTTACCTTTTCAGTTTTAGATACTCCCCTCAGAATTTCTTATAAAACCAGTCTAGTGGTGACAAATTCTCTTGGCTATTTTCTTTTCTGATTAAACAAAACAAAACAAAACAAAACTTTTTTTCTCCATTTCTGAAGGAGAGTTGCCCTGGGTATAGTTATTTTGGGGTTCAGGTTTTAAAATTTTTTTCTTGTAACACATTTTCTTCTGTACTGCCTGGTGTCTGCTGAAAAAAATCTACCGTTGGTCTAATAATAATTCTCTTATATGTGGCTTAACATTATTCTTTTGTCACTTTTAGAATTATCTTTGTCTTTGGCTTTTGACAGCTTGATTATAATGTATCTTAGAGAGGACCTCTATGGTTTGAATCTAATTGCAGTTACTTGAGTTTCATGGATTTGGATGTCCATATCTTTCCTGAGATTTGTGAGGTTTTTAGCTATTATCTCATTCAATATATGTTCTGTGCATTTCTCCATCACTTCTCCTCATAGTAAAGGAAACATTGATTTGTCTAATGATGTCTCATAGGTCTCAAGGCTTTTCTTAATTCTTTTTCATTCTCCTTTCCTCATGTTTTATTCACCTCTATGTGAATTCAAAAGGTCTATCTTCGTGTTTAGAAATTCTTCTACTTGATCTAGTTTCTTATTATAGCTTTGAATTTTTTTGTCTAGATTTTACTCAATGGGCATATCAGCTGCAAGATTTGTTAGTTCTTTCTCATATTATCTATCCTTGTTGAATTTCTTATTCAGATGATGAATTGTTTTCCTGATTTCATTATATTGTCTGTATTATCTTGGATCTTGCCAAGTTTCCTTAATTGTTACCTTGATTAATTTCACTGGCATTTCATAAACTTCTTTTTTGGGGTTCTGTTACTTGAGAATTATTGTGTTCTTTAGGCTAGTCATGTTTTTTTGATTTTTCTGTTTTTAGTGTCTTCACAGTGATATTGGTTCACATAGGACAGCAGACACCTTGTCCAATTTTAATTTCTTTTTTTTTTCTGTTGGGAGAAACTTTTGACTATTGTGTGAGTATGATGCATTAGCTTTGATTCTGAGAGGACTCAGTACTGTGATTTTTGCTTAATTTCTTTGTCTATAATCCTCATCAGTGATTTCTTGCTTATGTCAGGAGCCTAGCCTGCAACTATGTATAATTATGATGAAACGTGACATAGTTTTGGTAGGACTGGAGCTGCTTCCCAGCTCCCTGTTGGGTTGGGATAAGGTGTTCAAAGTCACTGCAGGCTGGGAGATGTGTGTTGGGGTCTTTAGTGCAAGTCTATCTGTTACATGGGCACCATGTAGGTGTGGAGCTTGGGTCTCAGACTTTCTGATGATCAAGGCTCTGAGTAATCAGAACCATGATGCTACAGATAACCATGTGAGTATGGTGGAATAATGGTAGAATCTCAAGGATAGAAATATGCTGTGGTTATTTCCAGGGCAGAACTCAGTTTCAAGATGATTCTCAGCTACAGCCTCTTAGGTCGTAGTAGATGTGGGACACACACATGGGGCTTCTGCTCTGTGGTGATGTGGTTGTGTGAACTCTGGTCAGATCTACAAGATGTGTTTGTGGCCTATAAGGCCTGAAGGAGTGCTCTGTGTATCAGTATGCAGTAGCAATGGGCCAGTTGGGATCTGCAACTTGCCTCTTTCCCAGCAAGAAAAAGGTTGTCTTGAGACAAAGCTGATCTGAGAAAGAGAGGCAATACTGATATTTAATTTATTTTAGAGCAACTTTTTCAGCACTTAAGAAACAATCTGTCCATGATGAAAGTACCTATCCTGTCAATATAAGAAATTGCAATTTGTTTCCATTATGATTTATACTTTGCTATGTGTATACTTTTCTGCATGTACTACATATATGTGATGGGTTCCAAACCTTGTCACATGTTTCCTCATTTCCTAACCTTGAGTACAGAGAATTGATCCTGGACCTTGTGAATTTTCTCCTGTGTATATTATGTGCAATATTTCCTCACAAGTTTTCTTTCAGGTTAGCCTGCCTTGTCAAGGTCTACCACCTGGAATCTTGCTACCTGATCTTAGTCTTTGCTTAAGGATTTGCTTATACACACAGACAGCACATTATGTTAGTGCTGAATTTTACCAATTGATGCTTAGAAACGACTTTTCCTCTTTGCCTTGAGCTCTGTATCATGTTTGTGTCGCTATGCAAGACTAGCATGCTCTATCTCTAGTCTGATAGGTCTATCTCTGTGTTCCCTTTATATTAACAAGATAAATGTTCTAGTGACAGAAACGCTGCTAAAATCTTCTTGTTAGGAACCCCCCCACCCCCTGTGCAATGTACTGTGCTTTCACTTAGGCTGTAGGATGGACTGCAGGAGATATTCTTTGTAACACATTAAACAGGCTCTCTTACTCCTTTTCTCCACTCTGAAATAGTGTTAATTGCAGGAATATTTTCATGGATTTTGTATTTGCAAAATCTGATCACTATTGTTATTTTGGGGGGCTTTATACATAACTAAGCTCAAGGATATATGACTGCCTTAAATATCTAATTTTATGGAGATACCATATAATTTGAATTAAAAATTGAAGACATTCTTATAAGGTTTTAAATAAACTAAGAGTATAATCAAGAACTCCAAAATGACAAAGTGTGCTTAACACAATTTAACTACTGGTAGACCGATTTTTTTGTCCCTCTGGAGATATAAAAGATCTATAAGCCAAGAGGGAGGAAAAGTTTCCTAATTGTTCTCACTGGAAATTTATAGGATCCTAGTCATCCTTATAGAGGGATCAGTGTCTAGTAGACAGCATTATACAGATACTAAAGACATCATTTTTGTCCTGGAAGTATGATTAAGGGCTGTTATGTGCTACAGTGCAAAGAAATAGGCTCACTTCTCAACAAGTACAACAAAATTCAGATGGTTTGAAGAACACTGAAGTACAGCTATAAATGTAGTCCTTATTTATGGGGCTCTGAAAGGTGAGCATTGTTGTCACTATAGAAACTACTTAGAGTGGTTACTAACCTTTCCCATCGTCTTATGTTAATACCTCTCAGACATGTGATTCACACCCTACACATTTTGAATCTGAAACCTTACTGTTTCCATAGCTCTTCACTGCTCCAACAGAGACCAAAAATCACTTTTAATGCAAATGAGTTCCTCATGGTAGAAGCAATGAATGGTGACTATTTTCCCAATTGTATTTGGAGGAAGTAAGTTCCAGTACCAATTTTTTGTGGGTAACCTATATAATTTAGCACTGATTTTGGTACAGCTTCTGTAATTTTTTTAAATGACTTTTCACTTCTTTCTGAGTTAAGGTTCCTCCTGGGAAAATTTTGCAGAAACTTTGGAATTCATCTTTTGATAAGTCATGATGGTGTCAAATTTTTCTTCATGCTTTATATAGTTACCTTTAATAAGAAAAACTTACCCTAATTAAATTTCTTGCACGAATAGAACAGCAGTGCAAAGGCTATATAGATAGAAACTTATGGAGCAAACATTGATTCAGTGGTATAAGAATATATATTATTTTTGCTGTATTTGTTTGTTATTTGTATATGATATCTTTTCTCCAGTCAATACACCTATCACATAGCTAGAAGTCTTCCAATTTGGTTTTCCATATGTTGGCAAGTAACTTATAACAAAGCAGTTAAATTACTTACTGAATGAATAGTATTAGTAACTTTCAAAATTACATATTCTTATTACATTGTAAACACAGTTTAAATATTGTACTTCACAAATTAGGGTTAGATAAAAGCTTAAAATTTACAAACCAGTTTCAGCAACAGAAAATTTTATCACTGTTACCAATAATTGAGATTAATATATCTAATTATAAACACTTTTCAAAAACATATGTGAGTTGAAGATGATAATTATTAACATTATCTTGAACTCAACTGAGGCCAAGTTAAAAGGAATTCTTTATTCATATGTAAAAATACATTAATACAGCTTTCAGCTACAATTGGATACAAAATAAAGATTCTAAACTTGATGATCTTTAAACTATTTATTTACTATGATTTCACATTCAGTATAGTGAGTTGGAGTTAGAAAGCACCTTTTCATTGCTGGTCCAAAATATCTGACATAAACAACTTACAAAGAAAGGTTTATTTTGGCTCGCAGTTTCACAGGTCAATGGTTAGCGGACTCTAAGGCAGAAACATCAAGGCAGAGAGACATGGCAGAGAAAAGCTGCTCACCTCAAGGCAGCTAGGAAGGAGAGTGTACAGGAATAGAACTAGAGTCAGGTGTGGTGGCTCACACCTGTAATCCCAGTACTCAGGAGGCTGAGGCAAGAGGATCGCCATGAGTTGGAGGCCAGCCTGAGCTACATAGTGAGACATTGTGTCAAAAAAATAAAAGAAAGAAAAAGAAATACCCTCAAAGTTATGACCCCAGTGACCTACTTCCTCTAAGGAGGTCCCACTTCCTAATAGCCTACTCAGCTAGGAACTCATCAATTTATTGATGAGATTACTGGCCTCAACAAATGAGTCTTTGGGTGTATACTTCATAGTTAAATCATAACAGAAGCTTACCTTTCTGATGTTGAAGCACTTTACCTGAAACTTCAAATTACTGAACAAGAAGAAACAATTTGAAGAGAGGAGTCTAGAGATCCTGATTCAGGGAATTACATGAAGGTTGGCCATGTGCCCCTTCCTAATATAAGGTCACCAAGACATCAGCACTCAACTACAATTCTTATTTTTTCTAAGGAAAAAGTTGTTTTTTGCTTCTGTGCTAAATAATAAGATATTATTTTTACTATATCTACATGGTTTCAGAGAGTTTATATAAAATGGCAACTTGAACTAGGAGTTGTCACACACACACACACACATGCATGCATGCACACACACATGCAGATAATCTGATTTTAAAAGTAGGTAATAGACTTAAACAGACATTTTTTAAAAGACATACAAATTGTCAAATAGATACATTAAAAATGCTCAAACATTACTAATCCTCAGAGAAATGTGAATCAGAACTACACAATGAGATATCGTCTACTCCAATTAGAACAGTCATTACCAAAATGACAAAAAATAACAAGTGTTGACAAGGATGTGGAGAAAGGGCAACAACTCTCATACAGTACAGCTATTATGGAAAACAGGTTAAGATCATTCAAAAAAACTAGAAATAAAACTGCCTATAATCTTGCAATCTATTACATATACTGCAATTACATATACTGCAATATATTACATACACTGCAATAATATACTTAGACACACACACAAGGAATGAAATCAGTAGGTGGAAAAGATGTTTAAATGGAAATGTTTATTGCAACACTATTCACAATAGCCAAGATATGTAATTGGCCCAGATGTCCATTAATGGACGTATGGGTGAAATATTATATATATATACATATATATATGTATATGTATATATAAACACATACATATAATAGTGGAATATCATTTAACCATAAAATGGTGTCATTTTCAGCAACATGGATGAGCATGGAGAACATTATGTTAAATGAAACAAGACAGGCATAGACAGATAAATACTGTTCTTATATGTGTAAGCTAAAATTATTAATGTTGCAGAGTAGAATAGTGGTTACCAAGTCTTTGGAAGTAAAGAGAAATTGGTTTTTGGAGAGAGGATGGTTAAGTGGTACAGGGATACAGTTGGACAGGAGGAGTAACTTGTATTTCTAGTGTCCTATAGTACAGTAGGGTAACTACAGTTGGCAACAATTAATTGTATATTTCAAAATAGCTATTAGGATTTTGAAATGTTCCCAATAAAAAGAAGTGATTAATATTTGAGATGATGGGTACAGCAATTACCCAGCTCAACAATACTACTACAGTTACATTATTTTAAAATATTTGTCAATCTAAAAGATTGAAATGATACTACTTATATTTTAAGCTAGTTTTCAAGGTATAATGTCTTCCATATTTAAAAAATAACTAAGTTTCTACAACAAAACTGAATGTCCCCTACCTATGCTTTGACACTTAAAGTCTGGTAGCCATAGTGGCAATGCACAATAAACAGCAATCCTAGAGGAATTTTTCTATGTGAGACTAAATTTTGCCTAGGAATCCCACATTGCTCTAGTACTTTGAAAAGATAGGGTCAACACCAAATAAATAGAAATACTTAAAATCTTTGTCATAATTCTCACAAAATGAGTATGTAGAGATGAAATGATAGGAGTTAATCTTACTATTATTTGGTTTATTTATTTTGGGTTCTTGGGTTCAACATTTCACATACGTCCTCCACTCTCATCTCCTCTGTTTCCCTTTTCCTGCCGGTCTCCAAGTGTTATTACATTCTATAAAAATATTTTACTCATGCAATTGCAATACCGTTTTAAGTTTCAAGCTCAGTAGTGCAAAATGTGGAGGTGTTTAAATCTCCAGTTTTATATATATTTTTTCATAAAAAATGAAAATCAAAATCTCAAATGTAGCAGCTGGCAGAAAAACATTATTTTTCTTCTTTTCCCTATATATGTAAGTGGCATCAAATTCAAATATTTTATTACAGAAAATCCTTGCCAATTTAAATGTCCAATTTCTCAATAAGACATGAATCAGAAAAAGTCAATATGTTTGCAAATGTGATGCTAAATTTTGCCCTTAGGTGTTTTAGCTAAATTTCCACTTGCTTCAGTGGAGTGACAAAAAATAGATCTGAGGAAAAAATGTGACCCATGAAATTGTAAATGATTGTCAAGTAGGTAGGGTAGGTAAAATATTTCTTATGCTTGTGATTGTATAGTACCTGTCAAATTTTCAAAAGGAAGACATTTAAAATCTCACAATATAACAAAATTCAATTAAGAAGTTGTTAATTTAACTAGCTTTGAAGAGCAATATTTTAAAGAATTTTTGAATAAAATACTTCTTGGTTCAAAAATATTTACTCATCTCAATATCTTTCTTATACATGACAAAAAATTTCTAGCCCAATAATATTTCATATAACAATTAGTTGTAATGTAAAACCTGAAACAGTTTCAAGTATAACCTAATACACAGTATGAAATAACCATTTTGCTTGATGGGATACATTTAGTTATCAGCATAAGATCCTAACAGTGGTTCCATGGAAAATAGAGACAAATTGTAGGATACTGCTGAAAAATGGGTTTAATGTTTTTCACTAAATTCAAGAATCAAAAATTCACTTTTTAGGGCCGGGGATTTAGCTCAGTGGTGCTGCCGCCTGCCTCACAAGTCCAAGGCCCTGAATTCAATCCCCAGTACCAAAAACCCCACCATTTTTAGACCTTCATTGGCACAACCTTAATATATTTAATTATTCTAATTTTCTAGAAATAGTTTTATCAGCATTTATGCTTCATATACTGATTTCCTGTTTACCAGCCATCTTTGTTTTAGATTATTTCATTCTTATGCTGCTTCTCACATTTCACTGACACCACTCATTGTTTAGAATCTAAAGCCACACATGTATGACAACACTTACATGTCCATACTCCAGCTTCTTTTTGCTTTAATATAATGTAGACATGACTGCTTGATTATTCTTAAAATATTTTGACACATCCTTTTTCTAATAGCTTGATTTATTATCAGCTTTCTTTGCACTGAGACACAATGCCCGATACTCACAAACTGAAGGAGGAGAGGCTTAATTTGGATCATGGTTTTGGGAAATTCAGTCCATGGTTTACTGGCTCCAAAGTAGAAACATCATGGTGGAGCAAAGCTGCTCCATTCATGGAGTCAGGAAAGCAGGGGAATCAGTGCTGGAAAGGAAGGGAGAAGGGACCAGATAAAGACCCCCAAGCCCATACCTCTGAGACTCACCCAGACACACCCACTGATGTGTTCCATCAGTTACTCAAGGTGGATCCAAAAGCCAACAAGTTGACATTCCACCCTAACCACCAGACTTGAATAATTCCTCATACCAAATGGGTATTTCTAAATCCTTATCCTGAAATCAAAAGACTGCCCACAAACTGGTTTCATCCTACTCACTCTTTCTCAATGGCCCCTATTCATTCAGAATCCCTTGTCCAATCAAACACATTTATTCTCTCTTATCACATTCTGCTGAAAGTCATGTTTACACTGTTTATTGCCAGAAAAATCTTCTTAATTATTTTTTTCTTCTTTAACTGCTACCTTTCTTTACAGTGTAACGTATACTTTAGCTTTTTCATGTCACCATTTTGGCTACCACCAGTGATCTTTCTGGCTTTTATATATTCATAGTTTTTGCTATCTGTTTATTCATTTAGCCCTGAACAACCATTATTATACAATTTTGGATACTAAAAGAGGAACAGATAGCTTTAAAAAAAAAAGAATCAGATCTGTATGAATCTCCTCATTAGCAATACCAGACAGAGGAAAGCAATCAAACAAAATGAAGGAAAAGAAAATTGTACCTAGAATTCTACTTTTTAACCAACTGTCATTGAAATTTAAATAAAAATAATGGCATTTTTAATTATATATGACTGCATAACATTTATTATGCAAAACTCTCTGAAAAAACTCAAAATTTACAATCCAGCAGGAAGAAAAATAAAACTATGCTGATGTAATGACATAAAAAGATAACCACAATATAAGTAAATTTATACACTTATTGGTTGCAAAATTCAAAATCTTTTTGTTATCAATCTAAATATACAATGATAGATATTATTGCTACAGCAAATGGATAGAATAGAACATGTGAGGAGGAACTAGAGGGAAGCAGAGATGCATAAAAGCATGTTAAAGCTCAAGAGCTTAGTCTAATTAACTCTAGAAACTGTGAGAGAAAAAGTTTAGACATGTACAGTAAAAAATTTTAGAATGTTCAGAAGAAGTAGAAAAGGAAAAAATATAGATAGAAGAAGATAAAAATAAAATGAAATAAAAAATAAGGAAAATGTCAAAATATAAGGGTATTTACTGTTGATTGTTTAAAAATAGTCTATAAGAGGTGGAAGTAAGGAAATGTCCATTAAAAGATGAAAGTGAAAACACTTCAGTATCTGTATACATACTTTTAAAAGAAACTGAAAAGAAATGTCCTTTATATGAAAACGGATATAAAGCAGCAGTCTAGAGCAAATTCTCTTGACAATCAAGCAGTGGTATAATCATTAAGAGCTCAAATTTGTTAGTTTTTTGAGACAGGATCTCACTATGTAGTGCAAACTGACCTTGAACTTACTATGTAGCCCAGGCTGGCCTTGAACTCACAGCAATCCTCTTGCCTCAGCCTCCCGAGTGCTGGGATTACAGATGTGCACCAGCAGACCAGCTAGGAACTCAAATATGAAGTGTGGCTGAATTTGATTTTCGAAAAATCACCTCTTAGATACAGGATTTGTACCTCTGTCAACATGGAGTGAAAAAGTGACTGTGATCTGCTTCCTTATTCTTTCTCTGTTTAAACAACCCTTTACTCTCCCAACTCTAAATCCTCATAACAGACTCTGCATGTAGCAAATGAAGCAAAGAAGCAGTAATTGTGTTGTGACTGGTCTGGTTCGGGGTCAGTTTTCTTAAGAACTGATTCAGTTTTACTTTAGCTGCAGCTGTCACAGAGAGACCAGCCCTTCAACCCATGGAGGAACAACTTTACTTCTGACAGCATTCATGTGGGCTTCTCTGGCTGCAAAACTTCTCCAATTGGCTGTATTATCACACGGGTGAGGGCTACCTGGAAAGTCCCATGGCTTTGAGTTCCCTCTTCCAAGTGAAGGCATTGGAAATAACTGGAATCTTTCAGAATTCAAAAGCTCACACAAAAATAGGGCATTGATTTGACCTTTCCAGATTCAATCTTTGGACCCAACCATACTGCACCCCTTTATGACCAGCAATGAAGAAGGTATCTGTCTTTAGCCTTCAATTAAGAACTTGACTCTACTGATTATTTTTCTATACCCTCTTATTTTCAATAAGCACATCGCTTTCTTTTTTTTATTAAATTCTTTTATTGGTACATTGTAGGTGTACAACACAATTACATTTCTCATTGGGAATTGACCTTTATATAATGCATCTTGGTTCTTATTTTTTCCCCATTCCTAGCCCTCCCTTCACCCCCTCCACCCTTCCTTATTTACAAAGACTTTATTTCCATTTTGTCCATTTCTCATCATTTTTCCTTTCCCTTCTTTCCTTTCCCCTGCCCCTCCCACTACCCCTACCCCTTTGGACTTTTTCTTCCTATTTTACATTATCGATTATTCATTCTAATCATTGGTACATTTTAGGTATACAATATAATGACATTCATCATTGGAAATTTGCACCTTTATATAGTCTCTCTTGGTTCTTATTTTTCACCCTTGCCCAGCCCTCCCTTCAACCCCTCCAGTCCTCCCTATTTACAAAGATTTTGTTCCTAGTTTTCAATTTTCTCATATTAATCCCATTCCCTTCTATCCTTTCCCTTAGCCCTCCCAGTTCCTTGCCTTTGCCCCTTTTCTTCCTATCTCACATGACCTATTATACATTTAGTCCTTATTTACACTTTCAGTTTCTCACACCAGAGAAACTATTCGTTATTTATACATGTGTGTCCTATTTATTTCACTTAAAAGTATTGCCTCAATGTGCATCCACTTAGCTATAAATGTCTCTAATTTCTCATTTTTTAATGGCTGAGTAGTACTCCATTTTATAAAAAAACCACATTTTCTTTATCCAGTCTCCAGTTGATGGGCATTTGGGCTGTTTCCAAGTTTTAGCTATTACAAACTGCACTGCTATGAACATGGGCACACATATATCACTGTGGTATGATTCTTTTAATTCTTCAGGGAAAATCCCCAGCAGGGGAATAGGGGGGGTCAAATGGGACCTCCAGTCCTAGTTCTTTGAGGTATCTCCATACTGATTTCCACAGTGGTTGCACCAGTCTGCACTCCCACCAGCAGAGGAGCAGGGTTCCTCTTTCCCCACAGCCCCGCCAGCATTTGTTATTGGTTGATTTCATGATAGCAGCCATTCTTTCTGGAGTGAAGTGGAATCTCAGCATTGTTTTCATTTGCATCTCTCCAATGACCAGTGATGATGAACATTTTTTCATGTATTTATTTGCTCTTTCTACTTCTTAGTCTGAGAAATGTCTGTTCATTTCAGATGCCCATTTTCGGATTGGGTCTTTAAATTTTGGAATTCTGATCTTTTAAGTTCCTTATAGATTCGAGATAGTAGACCTTTGTCTGAGGAAGAGCAGGTAAAGATTTTTTCCCACATTGTGGGTTGTCTCTTCACACTGCTGGTGGTTTCTCTTGCTGAGTCACATCTCTTTCAATAGGTGCACCTCCAAAATTTGGGATTGAAAATTAGACACTGAGCTTTAAACACCTAAATACTTTATAGCAAGCACTGTGTTTCTCCAAATTCCCTCTCACATACCTTCTTGGTAAAGACTGTCAAAGCAGTTTAGAGTCACTGGCACCTGAAGTCAGACTGGGAATCTTATTCCAAGCATTAGGCTCTGTTTAAACTTAACTTTGTAAAATCTAGTAACATTGTTCTCAACAAGGATTTGTCTCCACTCCTAGCCTTGCGCTGTTTGGTAACATCGATGGGCCAAAGAGGTCAATCCACCACTGACTGCTACCATTGGAAGTGATCCCTCATGCTTTTATATAGCCATGGTTTTGAAGTAAAAATACTTCACACCATCATACAACCTTAGCATGCTTAGAAACAAAAACTTTAAAGCTATTAAGAGAAAATATATAAGACAATTTCATGAAATCAATGTAGAGGAACCCTTGTTAAGAAATAAAAATGTTTAAAAATGTTAAAATTTAATATGGAAGAGCATTTAAAATTTTTAAAAATGTTAGTAATTTAATAAAACATTGAAAGAGGGGCTATGGAGAAAGAAAAATATTTCCAATATATATAGCAAACAGAATAGCAGTAAGAAAAAGAAAACTACCTGAAAGAAAATACACAAAAAGTAATTAATAGAAGTATTAATTAAAAAGATATTTAATGTCTATAGCACACAAAGAAAGACAAATTTAAACAACAATGAGATGACACTTTTAATCCTATCATGTAGGGAAAAAATATAAAAATTGAACATGTCCCCAAATATTGGTGAGTTGTGGGAAATTAGGAGTTCTCACATGCTATTTATATAAGTCAAAACTGAGAGGCCCACTTTGGAGAAAAATTGAACAATATCTATTAAACCTAAAAATGCTCATCCTGTTTCATCCAGTAATTCTCCTTGAAGTTTTCCAATTGAACAGGAACACTATTACTTATATTCAAGGATAATGCGGCCAAAATATTCATTGTAATTCCAATGACAAATTCTCCCCAGTAGACAGAAAAACAAAATATGATACAGTAGAGTTCCAGATGGACAGGACAATTAAAATGAATAAATTAGATATAAATGTCTCAAGATGGGTAGGTTTCAAACACATAATGTTAAGTGATAAAAATGAGTTGTACAGCATGTTACTTACATGAAAAATAACAAAGCACACCAAACCATGCTACACATTTTTATAATGATACAGATATAAGTCAAACATTTTAAAAGTCTGAATCTTTCAAAGGTGGGCTGAAAAAATCTGAGGAAGGTCTGAATACATATAAATATACAAATCTATTTATCTCAGTGAAAGGGAGATGATCAGGATCAGACGGGTTTTTCAAGAGGTCTTTAGCTTTAGCCATCATATTCCAGTTTTTTACAAGAAGATTTTCATATTGTTTGTTTAAATCAAAAATAAAATGAAGGAAAAACTGAAGTAAAATAGTAAAAATTAAAATGTAAGAAAGTAAAAGTTAAAAAGAAAACATCCAGTTCAACAGTTAAAAATTATAAATGTTTTTTAACATCAATTTTCTCCTATACTAAATGTAGATATGTATGTGTATATGTGTGTGAGTGTACTAAATGAGTTGTTTGTAACATAGAGAGCACTATGTTTGCTTATAGTATGTACTAAAAAAAAATCCATCCTTCCCTTTTCATTCAATGAAACAAAGCAAGCTTAAAATGTTCAAAGCCTTTTTTATGACAGTGCCCCTAATATCTGGGTTCATGATTACATTCAGTCTATCTGAGAAACATTTGGCCAAGAGGATAGGAAAGAATCCAGTACCTAAGTTCAAACATGATTCATTAACCTGTGGATAGCCTTACCTTCTCAAAAACTCGTCTGACAGTTTTAACATGCTTGGGATTCTAGTCAAAGGAACTGAAACATTATTCATTAATTACCTTAGGAAGCTAGAGAAAAGAACCAAAGGTCTAGATGCAGTAAAATTAAATATCCCTTTGTAAAAAGATGAAGTACCCCCAACTGGGATATTACTTTCTGAATAATCCTGTGGATATTCTTGGTTTGAAGACCAAACCATAACTCACTTTTGGAGGTTTGTTAGCATTGTAAACTGCCAGAGCACAGTTTTATGAAAGACTGAAGGACCTCAGACTGAACTTGCCCAATTAAACAGATTAAATTCTAGCTGTGAATTCAGGCCAGGGCCATGCATTATTGTTTTATTACAGAATAAACATAAATTTACCAATGCAGTGAAGTTTGCAGGTGGTGAAAGTCTACAATTTTCCCAGTGGAAGTATTCATTTATTTAACTCTGGTTATGAAGTTAAAAAGGGTTCTAATGCATCTAAGGCAAAAAAAAGAAGAAGAAAGAAAACATCTGTAACTGAGAGATAAACAC
Organism: Heterocephalus glaber; assembly: GCF_053883595.1. NCBI lineage: Eukaryota > Metazoa > Chordata > Mammalia > Rodentia > Bathyergidae > Heterocephalus > Heterocephalus glaber. The sequence goes on from NW_028258364.1 coordinate 1,558,046, forward strand.
TTGGGACTAAATTTATTTTCAGTTATTTGTGAACTATTTTATTTTGAGTTAGGCATAAGTACTGGAGATGCATATTTTCACATAGTAATAAAATATACCTTAAAAGAACAAAGTACCAGTGTGTAAGTAAAAACAGATATAAGATGTCTAGAAAAATATATGGCCATTCCATCTTTACCAAACATGTTCAAATTCAATGATTGATGAAAGATGAACATTTTTGGTTTGATTCAAGTAGATTCTTTTATTTTTTGAAAAAAAATCGCCTTAATGGGTCCTGATTTCTGTAACAAAATACCATTAATTTGGGTGGCTTATAAGCAACAGAAATTTATTTTTCCCAGTTCTAGAGGCTGGGAAATCCAAACTCAACATGCAGCAGATTTTATGAGAGCCTGCTTTCTGGTTCATAGGCAACACATATAGTTGGTCCTCAAATGGTGTGTGTGGGGAAGCTGGGGCACCCAGGTCTCATTTGGAAGGTCTCTGATCTCATTCATGAGAGCTTTGCTCATATGATCCAGTCACCTCTCAAAGGCCCTACCTCCTAATTCTTCCTTGAGGGGTTAAGATTTCCAAATATAAATATATAAACCTTTGAGGGTGGAGGCACAAATGTTCAAATCACAACAGAAATAAAGATAATGATCTCCAGTACTACAAAACACAATCATCATCATCATCATCATCATCATCATCATCATCATCATCATCATCATCATCATCTGAAAATAATGAGAATATATCCTTATTTGTATAGTATTTTACAATTTGGGATGGGAAGGGAAGAAACAGAACAGGCATTATTTATGATGTGTATTGCTTTAGCATGATTAGCCTTTGCTTCTGAAAATAGTCATTTTCCTCAAACAGCAATTTAAGGTATCATAAAGTTATTAACTCTTTACCTTGTGATACTATATATTATATTTAAAAAATATGTTGTCATCATTTTGCAGTAATTCCTGCATGATCTAAGTGTTTCATAAGAATTGCCTGCAAGGGCAGTCCAATAAAAGTCAAATTTGTATATAAATATTGTGTTTAGAATTCTTAATACATATATAAAAAATGGTTATTAATATTTATACAAGTAAGGGCTGGGGATTTAGCTCAGTGGTGCCACTGCCTGCCTTGCAAGAACAAGGTCCTGAGTTCGACCCCTGGTACCAAAAAAAAAATTTTATACAAATAAAACTTTTTAAAATATTCTTTCCCTTAGAGATATAAAAGAATAAATAGAAAAAAAATCTTCAAAACTTACTTTGATCTCTTGGGAATGGTGGAAATTCTTTCTCATTGTTTCAGTGCTCAAATCCCCAGAAAAGCCTGAGATCAGATAGAACAGACACACCTTTTCTAACAAAATTTTACAATTGGGGGCTTTACTAGCAGATCTGTCTCTGTGCATGTGTATGCATAAAAACACAAGCATTCACTCAAACAGGGTTGCAGAATTCAAAGCAGGCAAGAAAAAAAAATGACAGGAGCTCCCAGATGCTGGTATAGTCATACTGAATTACCCATTGGCAAATAATCTCCTGCTAGGGAAGAAATTCATGAATCCTGACAGATAGGACATCTGGGTCTGAAATCAGAGCAAATTCTATCATCTGGCAAGACCTGGTGACACTGTGTATACTGCATAGACCTTCTTCTCTAGGCTTTGACTCCCACCAGTATGGGATCCCCCCAGTCTCATTTACTACAAAACCCCTCAGGAATTCTGTCCAACAATGCAACTGACCTTTAGCTTTTCCGAATAGACCCTGTATGTTTTCATTCTCCTGAACTGCTTGGCCCTGTGCATGTGCTCCTATTTTCTGAAACAGAAATGTCCTCCTTTTACTATTGTACCAATTTGTCTTATCCTTGTCTCCCAAATTAAAACAATACATAGGCAAAAAGCCATATGCTACACACATCCTCTATATTTCCTCTGTTAAGCCTTCCTTGATCATTCTGGAGAAGTTATTAGGATTGCTCTAACAAACTACCTCAAATGGGGGCGGGGGTATGGGGAGGGCTTAAACAACAGAAATGTATTGTTTCTAGGTTTGAGACCCAAAGTCTGAGGGTAAGGTGTCAGCGGGTTTCCTTCCTTAGGATATCCCCAAGAAAAATTTGTCCCACGCTTTCTTCCTAGCTTGTGGTAGTTCGATGGCTATCTTCAGTGTTTATCAACTTCTATTGCAACAGCCAGATTTTTAGCTCTATCTATGTGTATGTCTTCACTCAGCTACCTAAAAAGGGCAGCGGGCATACTGGATTAGAGGTCCACCCTACTCCACATTGAATTTATCTTAACTAATTACATGACAACAACCCTATTTTCAAATAAGGTCCCACTTGGAGGTTCCAGGGCTTAGAAATTCAACATATGAATTTTGGAGAGACACTATTCAACCTACAACATTCATCCTTCCAAAAGTGTAAACTAAACTCAGACTGTTGGAAGAGGCCGTTAAATTCATGTTTAAATCTCTTAACCAACTCTGATTCCATCCTCTGGTTAAATGAGTCATATAGATGCTGACACTATCATTAAATTATGTGATTTGAATGATTCTTTGAGGCCATAGTTTTCCTGATTTTTAATCAAAAGAAAATTCAGTCAATTCTTTATTAGTATGTAATTACTATATAATTTTCAAGTATTTGCTCCTAAGCATATTTATCTTTGTCAGAAAAAGAGGAAAAAAAAAGAAAAAACCCAAAACAAACAGAATCAATGCTACTTTGATAAATAGTTTAATGTAGAGTACCTTCCTGCATACACAAACACACATACCTACCTTCTTCATGACTTGATTATTCACCATGGTCCAGACACAGCTAAATGCTTTCAAAATACATCTTTCTCTTAATCTTCACATTGATGTTGTAAGGACATAGGATTTACTATTATCCTAATTTTTCATAAGAGGATGTTGAAAGTCAAAATCATATAGTAGACTATATAGGAAAGACAAGTTTACCTTTAAATCTCTACCCTTAACTGTGATTCTACATTAAAAAGTTAATAACTAAATTGAATTGCTTGCTACTTTATAAATTTCAATTTTCAACTACCCTAGCTTTCCCCCACTAAGTATAATTGACAGGCTATCCCATAATCACCAGTCACAAAAGAATGTAATAAGAACAATATAATGAGAAAGATTTTAAAGCACATTGAAGACCATTTACCAAACCTGCCAATAAATAGGGGTATTCACATCTTAAAAGCACATTAATTAACTCTTTCAATCCATAATAATTTGACTACTAATATGGGCTCTGATATTAAGCCCATGTCTAATGATACCTAACTAAAAAGATTCCTTTGAAAATTGGTCTTCCATGAAAAACAAGTGTCAAATTATATTGGATTTCTTTCTCCAGTCTGATTGGCTTCTTTTAATCTCTTGGAATTTATAAAATGCAATCTTTGTGGAGCTAATCTGCTGATGATGATTTGAGAATAGATTTAATCCAAATACACATTTATTGTGTAATAAGTTTAACATTGATGGATTTTTAATAAACTCATTATAAGAAGGCTAGGATTGTGTCTTTCATCTCTACTCAAAGTCATTTAAGCTCATTTCTAAACTTGTAGACTTCATAAATCCACATGAAGTACTAAACCAAAAGAAAGCTAGCCAACATTCATACTGGTATCTGCCAGTGTTCCTACAGTCCTCAGCATTTCTACAGATGAGAGAAATTTCTGATGTCAAATTCAGGAAGTGCTGTGAAACACTTAGGAAGGCTTGGGAAAATTGTTAGTGTTTTCTAAGGGGGAAAGGATCTGCATTGTGAATCAGAGTAAGATTCCTAAAATAAATTCCCCCAGGAATTCTAGGGACCAGAAAAACTAAATGAAGCAAGTAAAAGAAGATGATAGGTTGCCCGTAGAGTACAGTCCAGCCCCACATGGGGTAGCCTGGGTCTCACAGTTGCTCTTTCCTTGAATCCTAGCCCAACCCCACGTACCATCTTCACTCAAGCTCCTTTCTTTCAGAGAGAATACTGCTAGGTGCTTCCTTTCCAAATTCCATACAGGTAGAGTTCTTCCTCTCTCTTTGGTGATTAGCCAAAGTGCCAGATTTTCTTTACTACATTTTTTGGGTTGGATCCAACGAAGTTTGTAAAAATCAAAATATTCTGACATACTCATAAAGGCAACCAAAATTTCAGCTTTACTGACTAAACAACTAGTTACATAATAAATTCATTTTAGCTAGCATTACAAAATTCAGTAAAAGTATAAAATAGTGATAAAATGTGTCTGAATTACCTTGTTATTTTTAGCAAACTAAAAGATGTACTTACTGTAATTTTTATGACAATTACTGAAATTGTTGTATAAAGTAAATGAAATTATGACTATAAACCACAGAGACAGCCTAGCATATTCTAAGTAGTCAATAAATATTACTTATTATTAATTCCTAAGGTATTACTATTCCATAAGATTTATGTTTTAATTAGGAATATATGCCTCTTCTAGTACTGTTCTTCCTTCAGAAATAATTCACATTGTTTACTTGGAAAAAGATCTCAAGGACTTAATCATGCATCACAAGTCACCCAGGGAAGAAAAGTTGAGTGTGATTGGATGTAACTCAGTGGAGATATATACAAGTGTAAATAACACATATGACTAAATATGATACCAAAAATATGTACAATTTGTAATTTTTCCTTAGAAAGGATGGTTTACATAGGTGTGGGTAAAAGTGCAATGTGGACATACTAATACTTCTTTTACACATTACAAAGATAAGAAATACATACTCCTGGAGGTTGTAGTTAAGACTTTGACAAGGTCTGGGAGTGTACCTTAGAGGTAGAATGCTTGCCTAGCATGTGAGAGGCCCTGGGTTTCATCCCCAGTACTACCCCCAAAAAATTATTTTGACAAGCATACTCAAGGTAGATACTTAACACTTGACTTCAAAATATGTTTCTTGAAGGGCTGGGGATTTAGCTCAGTGGTTCCAACTCCTGCCTTGCAAGCAGAAGGACAACACATGGACTCCCCACTCTCTAACTCCTTCTGTATTTATAGCCAATGGACTATATTTGTAAGAGATGTGATAATAACAATAATAACTGAATTTATAAAATAGAAGGAGGTGCCTATAACCTGTGTCATCCAGCTGTTGAAATCAAGTTTCCTTCTCTGAAACTGAGAGAACTAATGTGACACGCAAAGGCTTCTAATGCTTCCTGGGTCTTCTTCGTAACTGAACCATTGTATTCCTTAACTTGCCAGCCAACATCATAAAGAATCTCTCAGTTGAATGATAATTATTGTAAGTGAAAGAAAGAAGTAAAGGATGTCTAGGCTTGCTATTTAAATTTGTTTGTTATGCAAAACACATAAAATACTGAGAAAGATAGGACAAAAATCTCAGATGATCAGGATCTTTAGTGTGAAGGACAAACTGAAAAAATGAGATTATTAAAATAACGATCATGTTGTACTCTAATATTGTCTCACATTACTTAATCTTTTACTATTATTGATATTTATTGTAGAAGAATTAATCTTCATTGACTAGCTTGTCAAATCCCATGCGCCATAGATAAGAAATTCAGTAATACGAACAATAAGAAATAGTGTAGCCAAATTTTTCTCCCATATTTATGCTTTCCTTTTATTTTATTGATTAGGAGAATGCTGACAAGAACATCAGAAGAAGCACATTAGATTCCCATTCTTGAAACAGAGATAAAGACCCTCAGATATGTGCATTTCTTTCACAACACTACAGGTCCATAACTTGTAAAAAAACCACAAAACCTCTAGGTTCTTTTCGACACAATCCATGTAAATATTTTCTAACAGAATTTCAAAGTGTGATTGAAAAATATAGTGTATGTCTAACTTTAAAAAAATTTATTAAAGTAAAACACATATGGCCATCACTACCCTGTAAATGCTCCCCTTCTCTACAAGCACACTTTATCCCATCATTCTTGCCACTTTCTGAAGTAGTTCTGAAAGTTTTTTTTTTTTTTTTGAGACAGGGTCTCTCAATGTGGTTCAAGCTGGCCTTGAACTCACTGTGTAACCCAGACTTGCCTCAAACTTGTGGCAATCCCTCTACCTCTGCCTCCTGAGTGCTGAGATTACAGGAATGGGACACCGTGCCCAACCTGAAAGGTATCTTTTGTGAATGTCCTTAGTTGTGCTGTCGTGGCTGCCTCAATGCTCTGAATTCACTTAATAAGTTTCCCTTTCATGATCATTTTGACTTTGCGGAAGAGCCAGAAGTCTCACTGTGCCAGATCCAGTGAAAAAAGTGGATGAGGACACACCATAATGTTTTTATGAGCCTGTCTTTCCATTGGATGATACTTGGCAGCAGCATTCACTGTATTTTGATCACACCTTATAAAGACACAAAAGAGGACCTGAAGAAATGCTTCAGAGAGTGGCAAGAATGATAGGATAAATGTGTTCGAAGGGAAGGGGGAGTATTTTGAGGGAGGATTAAAGGCAATGTGTGTTTTATTGCACAGTCTTTTGTTTGTGTGCATGTTTGTTTGTTTTTCAGTACAGGGGATCAAACTCAGGACCTTGCACTTGTGAGGCAGGTGGAGTGCCACTGAGTTAAATCCCCAGCCCTTACTGCACAGTTTAAAAAATTTTAAAATTCACTATGTTTTTCCATCACCCCTTGTATGTTTCCATTCATTGTTCATTAAAACTGCAAAGTAAAGTGAGGTCAAGAAAATTGCAAACCTAGAAGGAACTCCTGAAAGATTTAGGTTAATGCTCAAAAGAACAAAATTGGAGCCAAAAGATTTGCAAGACAACCCTCACTGAGACGTTATAAAGGGCAGCAGGCATCCTAGGGTGCAGATGAGAGCATGTGAAGCTGTTGGAACAGATTTTGGCTGAGTCTCAGGGTTTGGGTATGGAAGGTGACACATCACTCTATGTAAATTGCTTTGACAGCTCCTGCACTTCCACAGCAATTGCTCAGTGTGAGGGCAGCCCCCTTGGGACCTTAGGAGGGATAAGGATAAAGGCAAAGATGTGGTATCACTGCAGGGCACAGACAAGGTCATCCCATGTCCTATGTACTACATTCTGCTTCTGCCTTTTCTCCTTCATAGTCTGGTGTTGATAGGAACAGGACAGTTGGGGATATAAGACCTGGAACGGATTGCATTGACATGAACTCAACACAAACCACATGTTCACTACTGATTTTGAACTTTGTGTTTCTCAAAAGAAATCAAAGACATAATCTACTTTCTTAAATAATTAAATAGGCCTTTTTTCAATACTTAAGAAGGCCCTCCCACCCTTAGGGAAAATACTACCCCCTCACCAACTCCAAGTTCTATAATGTTAATTTTTTTGCCTTTCAATGATTTGAAAATATGCTTTTTCCCCTCTAATGTGTTTTGATTTGCTACAAGCAAGTGATTTCTAAAGATAAAAGTTGGTAGCATTTGCTTCTAGAGGTTATTTCAAAACCATTGACTTTAATCAGTAATTCAGTATAGCCCATTATGATTTTTTTTTTTTTTTTTTTTTTTTGGTACTGGGGAAGAATTGAACTTGGGACCTTGCACTTTTGAGGCAGGTGCTGGAACCACTGAGCTAAATCCCCGGCCCATAGCCTATTATTTTCTTAAGCTTCAGAAATTGTACCAGTATCATCACTTCCCAACTAAGTTAAATTTAGGTTGGGTCAGGATTGCAAAATTGTATTCTTAGTGGAAAGATGCTTCCTAAAGAGACCTTATGCTAACAGCTTATAACCACACATGGAAGAGGCTTTGATTAAAATAATTATTCAATTTCCAACTGTGTTTTCTCCTATGCTACTAATACAACTATTTTAAGTAATATCCCATGGACTATTGCCCTTCTTGTCACCCACGATTTCCCAATCCTCAATCAACCTTAAAATTAAATAAATAGAATTTTTAAAGAAACCAAGTTTGTATGTTGTGGGAAAGGACATACACTCTGCTCTTTTTACCTGGCTTTTATTTTCAAACATTCCTACTCTCATTCATCAGGCTCTTTTGCCTCCATTCCAATCCTTAACTATATAAATTATAAGGAACTTTTGCTTTCTTCATGAACATAGACAGACAGAATAATTAATTACTATCCTCATTATTTCCTTAAATAATAACCCAAATTACACAGGTACTCAGCACAGCAATTAATCCTTAAAACACTTTACCCTAAGCTAATTTGCCATTGTAATTCTCCTAGAATGGCTATTATCCTCTCTTTACAAAGGGTGAGCTAAAAGGTTAAGTGAAGAGCTTAAGGCCACTGAGTAAGTTAATACCATTTCTGCAAGTAGATCACAGGAATGCCAGGTCTCAGCCTTTAAGCTCCAATTAGAAGAACACATTCATAAGAATGGCTCATTGAAAAGTCTGAATAAGGGTACATTTTATTCAGGGGCTTTCTCCTCTTTAGAAAGAAATACACAAAATATATATTGGAACTATTTGTTTTTTTCTGAAAACATTTGTGTTGAACACTTAAAATATAGAGAAATATGTGAACAATAAAAGAATAGTCTCAGACCATTCATGATCATCATAAAAATTTTATAATTTTCTGTATATATTTGTTATTTTACAAAGTTGTGAATATTTTGTTGTGATTCATCCAATGTGTATATATATATATATATATATATATATATACCTGTGTACACACACACATCTGTACATGTTTCTGTGTGTGTGAATGTATTTCCACATCAATTGATCTTTTACTAAATGGTGAGAAATGTAGAGTCAGAAATGAATGGAAAAAGGCAGTACGGTGGTACACACATGTAATCCCAGCTCTCTGGGAGGTTAAAGTAGGAGGATTATAAATTTGAGTCCAGTCTATGCAACTCAAGAACCTAGTAAGACCCTGTTTTAAAATAAAGAATTTTTAAGAAGGGCTGGGGATGTAACTCAGTGCAAAGGTCCTGCTTTCAGTTCCTAGTGCAGAAAAAAAAAAAAATATATATATATATATATAGAGAGAGAGAGAGAGAGAGAGAGAGAGAGAGAGAGAGAGAGATAGATAGAGAGAGAGAACTCAAAGACATGACTTGAGGATCGATCGTAGTGAATGTTTGCACAGGAAAGAGATGAACAATGAAAGAAAATGGAGGCTCTGAATACTGAGCAAAGGAATTTTGAATTTGACAAGTGAAACTGTCATTCTCAAACTTTACAATCTCTACTCCTGTTGCCAAAATTTCTGGGGGGCTGTGGGCTTCTTGGAGAGATTCTTCCTAGATTCCTGTCCTCAACAAAGAATTGAACAAGACACTTGAAAAGCGTAGTGAGGTTTTGCATTTAGTAACGGTAGGAAAAGAAATAGCTCTGCAGGGTGACTGTGGGTTACTGAAAGACAGAGCATAGTAGCCACTAGGGTAAGGACTGCTGTTTTGTATCCCCAGTTCTGACATCAGATCTAGGCTGTCTTTATCAAAAACCTGCTTGATTTCACATCAGAAAAACTGAAGATAGCACTTTCTGATTAGTACCAGCTGCAGGGCTTGGAAACTTTTTCTGTCATGCCCTGGATCTCTGTGACTGACAGGTCATGCCTCTTTCTTGTCTCACTGACCACACTCTAATTTCCTGCCTCACTGGTGAGTGCAGGACTTGACCCAACGCTGAGACACTGAAGACCTGGAGAACAGCCTCCCAACATATTGCCATCTTCCTGTGTCTCCAGCACTGCCCCACACACTGCTAGACTGGTGTCGAGTCTCTGGACGGTAGCTAATGCTTATACAACTGGGATAGTAGGATTGTGGGTAAGAAAACAATATGAAGCCAGGGGTGGTGTTGCATGCCTATAATCCCAGCACTCTGGGAGACTGAGCCAGTAGGATCACAGGTTAGAGCCCAACGTGGGCAACGGAGCTAGAGCCTGTCTCAAACTAATGAAGAATAAATGAATGAGGATGTATTTTGGTGCGAACCCCCTGGGTTCAACCCCTAGGGCTGCTAAATAAATAAATAAATAAATAAAATTATGAACACAGAATTAAATGTGGAAATGAAACTTTAGAACGAGAAAAAATAAATGTTTTAAAATTTAAATAGCAGAGGAAAGAGATATGTCCATTTTATTAAATGCACATAGTGCATTATATAAATCACATTTCAAAATAAATTTTTAAAAGCCATTGAAACCACAAATATCCCCAAATCCAGCAAATAAAAATAAGCTATACTAGATGCACTCCTAGAATCATCTCATGGTCTCAGTTTTTGGCTTCCCTCATTTTGAGGCTGTTTTCATTCATAATGATTTAGTGATATGTTTTCTACAAAGACAAGAGAAAGATAATTTAGACTCCTCTAGCATGATTACTAGAAATTTGTTTTTATTATGTTAAAGGAACCAAGATTTCAACAAATTTAGTTGGCTTTAATTAGCAATTCATGAAACAGGCAGCATCCTATCTGGAGAACAGACTCCGCTGAGCAGGAAGAACAGTTGGTTTTTTAAGGAAACTTGAGCAAGAACAGATACAGCTTAGTTTAAAAAGCGATTGAGCCACGCATGGTGGTGTATGCCTGTAATCCCAGTACTGCGGGAGGCTGAGGGGTAGTAACGTCAGTGTGAGGATTGCAAGTTGTAGCCTAGTCTGGGAAAGTTAGTGATTTAGGGACACTCTGTCAAAATTTTTAAAAATTTAAAAAGGGCTGGGCTTAGTGCAAAGGCTCTGGGTTCTATCCCCAGCACTGCTCTTCTCACCCCCAAAAAAGGGAACAGCTGACATCAAGTTGCTTCAGCATTCTTTTCTGGTAAGCAGAGGAGACTTTAAACCTTATCACGCCAGCTCAGTTAGATGAGGCTTCTATCTTTTGGTCATTGTGAATCCTCTAAACTTGGGGACACTGGTCCATGTTACGTGTGTGTGTGTGTGTGTGTGTGTGTGTGTGTGTGTGTGATATGCAGGCTGTAGCCTCAAGAATGGATTGATGCTATTCTTCATGAATTGTGTTAGTGGTCACAAGAGTGGGTTTTTGATAAAAAGGATGAGTTTGGCCAATTTCTCTCACACACATACATGGTGGTTTGCCATGTGATGTCATTTTTTTAAATTAAATTCTTTTATTGGTACATTGTAGGTACACAACACAATTACATTACTTATTGGGAATTGTACCTTCACATAATGCATCTTGGTTCTTATTTTTTCCCCATTCCTAGCCCTCCCTTCACCCCCTCCACCCTTCCTTATTTACAAAGACTTTATTTCCATTTTGTCCATTTCTCAGCATTTTTGTTTCCCTTCTTTCCTTTCCCCTGTCCTCCCACTACCCCTACCCCTTTGGACCTTTTCTTCTTTTTTTACATTATCGATTATTCATTCTAATCATTGGTACATTTTAGGTATACAGTATAATGACATTAATCATTGGAAATTTGCACCTTTACATAGTCTCTCTTGGTTCTTATTTTTCACCCTTGCCCAGCCCTCCCTTCAACCCCTCCAGTCCTCCCTATTTACAAAGATTTTGTTCCTAGTTTTCAATTTTCTTATATTAATCCCATTCCCTTCTATCCTTTCCCTTAGCCCTCCCAGTTCCTTGCCTTTGCCTCTTTTCAGTCCTTATTTACATTTTCAATTTCTCACACCAGAGAAACTATTCAGTATTTATACATGTTTGTCCTATTTATTTCACTTAAAAGTATTCCCTCAATGTGCATCCACTTAGCTATAAATATCTCTAATTCCTCATTTTTTATGGCTGAGTAGTACTCCATTTTATAAAAAAAACACATTTTCTTTATCCAGTCTCCAGTTGATGGGCATTTGGGCTGTTTCCAAGTTTTAGCTATCACAAACTGTGCTGCTATGAACATGAGGACACATATATCACTGTGATATGATTCTTTTAATTCTTTGGGGAAGATCCCCAGCAGTGGAATAGCAGGGTCAAATGGGACCTCTAGTCCAAGTTCTTTGAGGTATCTCCATACTGATTTCCACAGTACTTGCACCAGTCTACACTCCCACCAGCAGTGGAGCAGGGTTCCTCTTTCCCCACAGCCTTGCCAGCATTTGTTATTGGTTGATTTCATGATAGCAGCCATTCTTTCTGGAGTGAAGTGGAATCTCAGGGTTGTTTTCATTTGCATCTCTCGAAGGACCAGTGATGTTGAACATTTTTTCATGTATATATTTGCTATTTCTACTTCTTTGTCTGAGAAATGTCTGTTCATTTCAGATGCCCATTTTTGGATTGGGTCTTTAAATTTGGGAGGTCTGATCTTTTTCAGTTCTTTATAGATTCCAGATAGTAGACCTTTGTCTGAGAAAGAGCAGGTGAAGATTTTTTCCCACATTGTGGGTTGTCTCTTCACACTGCTGGTGGTTTCTCTTGCTGTGCAGAAGCCTTTTAATAAGAAGAGATCCCACTTGTTGATTGTTTGTGTTAGTTCACGGGCAACTGAGGTTTTGTTCATAAAATCTTTTCCTACAACGATGTCTTCAAGGGTTCTACCTAACCTCTGTTCCAACTGGTACAGCCTTTCTATTTTAATATTTAGATCTTTAATCCATTTTGATTTTAGTTTAGTGCTTGGCAAGAGATATAGGTCTAGTTTTAATCTTTGGCAAGTTGAAACCCAATTTTTCCAGCACCATTTATTAAAGAGGCTATCTTTCCTCCAGTGAGGGTGTTTGGCTCCTTTGTCAAAGATGAGATGGCTGAGTGTGTCTGGCGTTGTTTCTGCATCTTCTAATCTGTTCCACTGGTCCTCAGGTCTGTTTGTGTGCCAGTACCATGCTGTTTTTATCACAGTAGCTTTGTAGTATAGTTGTAGGGTGGGGATTGTGATACTCCCTGCCATGTCTCTGTTACCTAGAATTGCTTTTGCTATTCTGGGTCTCTTCTTGCTCCAAATGAATTTTTGGATTGTTTTCTCAAGGTCCATGAAGTATTCTGCTGGGATCTCAATTGGAATTGCATTAAATCTATATAGCAGTTTTGGAAGTATGGCCATTTTCACTATATTAATCCTTCCTACCCAGGAGCAGGGGATGTCTGTCCATTTTCTGGTATCATCTTCAATCTCTCTTTTCAGAGTGCCATAATTTTTAGAGAAGAGGTCTTTGATTTCTTTCATTAGGTTGATTCCTAGGTATTTCAGTTTTTGGATGCTATTGTGAAGGGAATTACTTGCCCTATTTCTCTCTCAGTGAGTCTGTTGTTTGTGTAGAGGGAAGCTATTGATTTTTGTGTGTTGACCTTGTCACCAGCTACTTGACCGAATTTGGTTATTAAGTCTAGAAGACTTTTGGTGGAGTTCTTGGGGTCTTCTATATAGAGTATCATGTCACCTGCAAATAATGACAATTTGACTTCTTCATTACCTATCTTTATTCCTTTTATTTCTTTCTCTTGTCTAATTGCCATGGCTAATGTTTCCAGAACTATATTGAACAAGAGTGGTGATAGTGGACATCCTTATCTTGTTCCTGATTTTAGTGTGAAGGATTTCAGTTTTTGACCATTTAGTATGATATTGGCTGTTGGTTTTTCATAGATGGCTTTTATGAGATTGAGGTAGAGACCATCTATTCCAATTTTTTGTAGGGTTTTTATCATAAATGCATGTTGGATTTTGTCAAATGCTTTTTCTGCATCTATGGAGATAATCATATGGTTTTTGTCCTTGGCTTTATTGATATTGTGTATTACATTGGTTGATTTTTGTATGTTTAACCATCCCTGCATCTCTGGGATGAATCCCACTTGATCAGGGTGTATGATCTTCTTCATGATCTTCTGCATTCTGTTTGCCAGTATCTTATTAAGGATTTTTGCATCTATGTTCATTAGTGAGATTGGCCTATAGTTCTCCTTTTCGGTTGGGTCTTTCTCTGCTTTGGGGATCAAGGTGATGCTTGCTTCCAAGAATGAATTTGGGAGTATTGCTTCCCTTTCAATTTCACTGAAGAATTTAAGCAGTAGTGGCAGCAGTTCCTCTCTAAATGTCTTGTAGAATTCAGCAGTGAAGCCATCAGGGCCTGGGCTTTTCTTAGTTGATAAGTTTTTAATTACCTTTTCAATTTCATTGGTTGATATTGGGTTGTTCAGAACTTTTAGGTCTTCTTCATTCAACTTTGGTAATTCATATGTCTCTAGGAATCTGTCCATTTCTTCTGTGTTGTCCATCTTATTGGCATATAGGTTCTCAAAGTAGGTATTGATGATCCTCTGGATTTCTGCTGGTTCTGTTGTAATTTTACCCTTTTCATTTCTAATTGCATGGATTTGGGTGTTTTCTTTCCTTTTTCTGATAAGGTTGGCTAAGGGTTTGTCAATTTTGTTGATTCTTTCGAAGAACCAACTCTTGGCTTCATTAATTTTTTGTGTCATTCTCTTAGTCTCCATTGCATTGATTTCTCCTCTGATCTTTATAATTTCCTCCCTTGTATGAGCTTTGGGGTTGTCCTGCTCTTCTTTTTCTAGAAGCTTGAGGTTCAGCATCAGGTTGTTTAATTGGGCTCGTTCTGTTTTCCTCATATGCATATTTACTGCTATGAATTTCCCTCTTAAGACTGCTTTCATTGTGTCCCATAGATTCTGATATGTTTTATTGTCATTGTCATTTAATTGAAGGAACTGTCTGATTTCTTCTTTAATTTCCTCTGTGACCCATTGGTTACTCAGAAGTGTGCTGTTCAATTTCCATGTGTTTATGAAATTTTTTGAGTTTCTTTGGCTATGGATCTCCAATTTCATCACACTATGGTCTGATAATATACAGGGGATAACTTCAATTCCTTTGAACTTCCTTAAACATGTTCTATGTGAGAGTATGTGGTCTATTTTGGAGAATGACCCATGTGCAGCTGAGAAGAATGTGTATTCTGATTTTGTGGGGTGGAAGATTCTGTAAACATCTGTTAAGTTCATTTGTTCAAGAGTTCGATTGAGTTCTAGTATTTCATTACTCATTTTTTGTGTAGTTGATCTATCTGTGACAGTGGGGTTTTGAGGCCCCCCCACTACAATTGTATTAGTGCATATATGACTTTTCATGTCCATTGGTATTTGTTTTATATAGTTGTGTGCACTAGTGTTTGGTGCATAGATATTTATGATTGTCATCTCTTACTCTTGGATTGTTTCCTTTACAAGGATGTAGTGTCCTTCTTAATCTCTCCTAATCAGTGTTGGTTTGAAATCTACTTGATCTGCCAAGAGGATAGCTACTCCTGCTTTTTTTCGGGTTCCTGTCACATGGAGTATTGTTTTCCACCCTTTAACTTTCAGTCTATGAGTTTCCTTTTGAATTCAGTGTGTTTCTTGTATGCAGCATATTGTTGGATTTTGCTCCTTGACCCATTCTGCCAGTCTATTTCTTTTGATTGGTGAATTGAGACCATTAACATTGATGGTTATAACTGCAATGTATTGACTTGTCATTGCCATGACTTTTTCTTTTTGTTTTGTTCTCCCCCTTTCCATTTAATTTCTTGTCATGCCAGATGGGTTCATTCTGCTTTGCTTCCTGGGGTTGTGATCCTCAATGTCTGTTCCTAGGATATTGTGTAAAATTCTTTGGAGTGATGGTTTGGTATTCATGAAGTTCCTAAGGTGCTCTTTGTCATGAAAGTATTTATTTCTCCATCAATTTTGAAAGATAATTTTGTAGGGTACATCAACCTGGGTTGGAGGCTGTTTTCTTTTAGGGCTTGGAATATGTCACTCCAAGCTCTTCTTGCCTTGATGGTTTGTGTTGAGAAGTGTGCTGTGATTCTGATGGGCTTTCCTTTGTATGTGATTTGTTTCTTTTCTCTGACTGCTTGGAGAACTTTGTTCTTCTGTTGTGTTTCTGGAATCTTAACAATTATATGCCTATGGGTAGATTTTTTTAATCAAGGCTAGTTGGAGTCCTATAATGCCTCACTTACCTGTATGTCAAGTTCTTTTCCCCTGCTTGGGAAGTTTTCTGCCATTATTTCTGTGAAGAGATTTTTTATGTCATCTGTACTCTCTCCTTTTTCTTCATTGACTCCAATCAGTCTTATGTTATTCTTCTTTGCATCATCTAGCAGCTGCTGGATTGATTTCTCATGTTCCCTTATAATTTTGAAGCAATTTTTCTTTTCCTGGACACTAATTGCAATCTTATCTTCTATATCTGAAATTCTGTCCTCACATTGGCTCATTCTGCTGTGTAGACTTTCAATGGAGTTTTCATGTCCTGGAAATCTATTTGCATCTGTTTTATGGATTCCATTTGTTTCTTATGTTGGGATTCCATCATGTTCCTGAGCTCCTCTCTAGATTTATTAATCATGTCTTGCACTAGGAGCACAATTTCTCCTGTTGTCTGAGAATTTATTTTTGATTTCATTTTTTCCAGATCCCCTTTTGTTGCCAGTTCAGTGGGTCCAGGTGGTTGAGTATCAGAGTGTTCCATGTCATTTCCCTTTGGGGTTGTTGTAGGTGATCTGGAAGTCTGGTTTTGAGACTTATTTACTTGTTTTCTCATTTCGACTGGATGAGGGGGGCTGTTGGCGCCTGCATAGATTATGTCCTCTGAGCTGGGAGAAGTGGGACAGGGGCCGGGAGCAGCAGTAGGGATGGTGGCCCAAAAGCCCTTTCCTGTGTTCTGGGAGCATCCGGAGGGATGGTGGCCTGGAAACCCCTTCCTCTGGACCAGGAGCAGTGGGACAACAGCTCAGAAGCCCCTACCTCTGGGCTGGGAGTGGTGAGACTCAGTACAGTGGTCTGGTGGTCGGGTGTCCTCTGCATCTTTGTAGTGTGGAACCAGGTGGCTGTACAGAGGAGCTGGGGGTTTGGCGGGTGTCCAGTGGATTGTTGCTGGCTGGCCGGGGCGTGGGCTGATTCGGCGTGTTCCTTGAGACTCGCCATGTGATGTCTTTGCCATGTTATGGTGCAGCAAGAAAGCCCTCATTAAATTGACCTCTCAGCCTTGGACCTTCCAGCAACCAGAGCTGTGAGTCAAATGAACTCTACTGTTCGTAGTTAATAGTATTCTGTTTCAGTAGTCTCTAATGTACTAAAATATCAGCCCAAACCAAACAGTTCATAAATTGAGAAGTTGGAGAGAGAGTTATTAGGTTCTGTTACATGTTTTAACAGATTATTTTCAACCCAAAAGTTTTTAGTATTTTCTGTACTCTGCATACAGAATCATTCAATACCAATTTTAACTTTGGTGGTAGTCATAGGGAAGGAGCTGAATGAACTGCAGAAGTCAGCGAACTAAGAAATCAAAGATTTGATCACCAACCACTAATAAGGAATATTTTACTTATTTCCTGTTTACTGGGCAGTCAGTGTGCACCACTTTCTTTGCCAGGCACAGAAAGCCAAGAATGCAAAGATAAATAATCCCTGCCCTAAAATGATGCAAAATTCTCACAGCTAGCCTCTTACTAGGTATACCTGCTGAAAATATTTCCTACCACACCTTTTGTAATTGAAACAAACAAAAACATTACAGGAGTGGTAAATTTAAAGTGTAAGGAGATATTTAAAAGCTTGCGTGAACATTTTTAGCATAAATAAGTACTTACATCTCTTTATTATGAACTCCTAAAAATCTAGCACACTTATAATTGATAAACAATTCAAATGTCTCTTTCTCAGTCCTGACCTTTGATTCTCCCCAGGTATTTGGCCTTTGAAGAACTCAAACTTTCTTGAAATATTTCCTCCTTTGATTTGACTTCAATTTTTGTCTCTATTTGAATTTCTCCTGTGTTTTATTGGCTTTGCTCTTCTGTTCCCCTTATTGATATTGCCTTTTCTTCCCCTCAACTGTGTCTCTGCACTCCATTGTACTTTAATCCCTTTTATTCTTCTAATCCAAGTTTTATTTGTACCTTACCTAAAACATATTTTCACCACATTAAAGGTCTTAATATTGCCACAACAGCAATTACATTTCAACATGAGTTTGGGAGGGGACATTTGAACTATAGCAGTGGACTTAACTTCAGACTCCAGGAGTGAATCTTAGTTGACAAATCAGTGAGGCTCATACATCTCCTTTGCCACAGGACAGGTAACTAAACACTTAAGCCAGCTGAGAGCAAGTCATTTGCCTAGTCATGGAGACTTTTTGAAGAATGTCTTAAAGAGTACAAAAAATAATGTTTTCTGAGAATTCTGGCATGTCTTTCTCTTCTTTTGGGGATTGTGATTGATGTCTTAGGCAATAAGTACAAACAACCTGCTCAATGCTTCCTTTTGTGGCTTCGTTTTCTTAAATCTTTAGGAGAAGTGTAAAATTTGATCCTACATAACGGGTTTGTAATTAAACAGAGTACTCTAGGGGAATGGAGGAGGAGAGAAAGTGATCCTTCTAGACTAGGAGAGAAATAGTGGTCTGATGAGTACAGGGAAAGTGCACTTTTCTCTAAAACAGAGGCCCTGGAAGGAATGGCTACATGGTACACTGGGAGAGGCTAGTTTGAGCCACATGAACTTGGCAAAAATGTCCATTCCCAAGGGCAGCATATCAGAATCAGAATTGCCGGTCTCAATGGATCTATTTAAACTACAACACTTATGTATATGTGTCTTAGTCACGTTCCTTGTTGCTGGGTCAAAATATCCAACACCCAATAGCCAATTTAGAGGATTAGAGGTTTAGTTTGACTCAGTTCAGTCCATGGTTGACAGGCTGCAAGGCAGAAAAGGCATGGTGGAAGGGCCTGGGCAGAGGAGAGCTACTTATCCCATGCCAGCCAGGAAGCAGAGAGAGAAACAGGAAGAGCCAGTGAGGGAAATATGCCTTTCTGGGACACACCCCCGTGACTCACCTCCAAACAGGCTCCACCTCCTAATAGCAAATCAACTATAGTGTTACAATAATCCAACCACCTTCTAAAAGCCCCACCTCTGAACAAATGAGGCATTTGGGTCATTCTAGCTCTAAGCCATAACAATATCTCCACAGTAACTAGTGTGGAAAAATGACAGTGACCCAAATGATCCTTCTGATATGTTTGAGCTTATCTAAAATTTTAGGATCTTTGCATAGGTTCACAAAAGGAATCCCAATAAATACTGAAGCTGAATTATCTTCCTATTTGAGCTTAAAGAAAATAAAAACAATTTTTAAAAACTTGATTTACCTAAATTTGTGGACTAAAAGTTATATGTGGTTTAAACATACAGATGCCCAGTAAATGTGTGATTAAATGATAGATGGATAAATGGATGGATGGAAGGATGGATGGAAGAATAGCACTTTAAAACTAGTTTGAAAGCTCATGCTCTGACAAAGACTGATTTATCTCTGTCGGATAACTCTGAGGGTAATGAACAATGACTTGAGGTTATCCAAATTCTGAGTAAATCTGCAAGAATCAAGCTTACGTAGCTATTCTCTCAATGTTCTAAGTATTATTAAAGTACGTAAGCTTGGTATTCATCTGCATCTGGGTCACTGAGGCCAAACAAAACTAAGTAGAAAAGAAAACTCCAAATAGCACAGAGCTCTCCATGATTTAGGTCAGAGGTGTCTGCTCTGCCATCCAAGCATGACAGAAGTGCAGGTGCAGGCATCAGGGTAGAAGTCCCAAAAAGAGTTCATGTGACCTTGAAAGTCACAGAATTATTCACTGTGTGGAATGGTGACTGAGTGGCTCTAGTGCTTTAAAATCTTGGCTTATTTTCACCAATGTAGGGATTGTTCTTTTGGAAAACCCCAGAAATTACATTATGACATAGGGACTACTTCAGCTTATCTGTTAACTCCCTAAATTGGCAGTACAACCATACAATAAATTCATTATGAACTCTTAAAGGAGTGTTAAGAGACTCAAGTATTTTGTAATGCTATTGAACAGGACACAAAGGTTAAATTCCGTGGAGTATTTTTCTTCAGATGTGTCTATTGCAAAATTGAAGCTTTCCTAATTGATCCATACAGATTGACCCATATTCATTGTAGTGTTAAGTATTTGAATCACCTCATTACTTATAAAATTGCACTTAAAATATGAGAAACAGTTATGTAGGCTGGCTGCAATTCTTAAGAATATTCAATTTGACCACAAGGGAAATAATATTACTGACACAAAGATGAGTGTTTTCATAACATTGCTTTTATAACCAACTGTACATTGTGAAAGTATGTAAAGAATGGACTTTATATAAAAAATAACCTTGTGCTTTTACAGTTCTTTTCTCCATATGATGAAAAAAGTATCATACAAAATTGACAAGATCAACTTCTCTAGATGATAGATGAAGTGCAGAATCACTGCATACTCTCAGAAAGAAATACTTTGAAAATTTGTAATTCCATAGCAATGTGGAAGTGACTGATAATTCTGAAATGAAATTCAGAAATTCCAAAATTCAGAAATTGAAAATCAAGCTTATAGGATATGTAGTTAGTTATAGTGTTAAGGACCTATTTCCATTGCTCTGGGTCCATGGGGATTATCTGAAGAAGCTGTAGCTGTCTTCAGTTGTGACAGTGCTGTAGTTTGGACCTGTAGTGTCCCCCAAAGGCCCACACGGTGAAGGTTTAGTCCTCAGCTTGGCACTATTGGAAGATGGTGGAACTTGAAAAGGTGGGGCCTGGTGGAAGATTTTCAGTCACTAGGAACACGCTTTGGAAGGGGGTTGTGAGATTCTGGTCTATTCTCATTCTCTCTGTCTCTGTGTCATATTCACATTCTCTCTCTCTCTCTCTCTCTTTCTCTCTCTCTCTCTCTGACTGCAATGTTAAAAGCAGCTTTCTCTGCCATACACTCCCAGTCATGTGCTGCCTTGCCAGAAGCCCACAAGCAATGGGCCTACTGACTATGAACTGAAACTTCTGAAATCATGAGCAAAAAACCCCAAACAACCCTTCCTTCTTACAAGTGGATTACCTCAGATATTTTGTTAGAGATAGAAGTCTGACTTAACATAGGTGGTGTGTTTGTTAATCTAATAGGCATAAGTCTATTCTGTTCTTTGCCTCTAAACTGTAATTTTACCCATTCCTTATAAAGTTCAAAAGACAAAAGTGACAAAACAAAAGTTCAGTCTTTATAGCAGCAACTGTAGTTCTAATTGATCATTTAATAGGGATGCCCAATGTTGGCTTCAAAATTATCAGTCAACAGGTGAAGAATGAGGACAGAGTAGAGAGACATATTATTCTGCTCTAGCTTTGTTTACAAATTTTTTTTTTTTACAAAATTGATCAAGGATTAAGGAGAACTTAAGGTCACATTGCGTCTCTTCCATGGTAAGGCAGAAAGTTTTAGCTTATTAAAAATGCTGTGAATGTGTCAGAATAGGTTAAAGTCACCGTGGCAGTGGCAGTATGGCAATAGTTCTTATTTCTGAGAGCCCTTTTGCTGCTATGACATGACTCCATCTACTCTTCTGTTCTAGAATCATCCTTTAAAAAAACACCCCGAAGACCACCATGCCACTCCATTTTCATCCAAGTTATCCCTGAAAGGAGTAAATTCACGTATGTCAATAATTCAACATAACAGAAGATTCTCCTGTCATCTATGAAAGCATCTTATTAGCTAGAAAACGAAAGAGTTCAAGCCATGTCTAAAACATTTTTGTTATGTGCCTGGGTTTATAACTCAAGCACTAGGAAAAAATAAGAACTCAATAATATAAGTGTTCTTATTTCACTAGTTCTCCTAAAAGGTTTCCATTTTTATCCTACATTCACTTACCTATGATGGGGTAATCATAACATGCTTCTGAAATATATGGCACCTTGGTATTTGAAGAAACAGCAGAAGCAGATCATAGAAACTAGAAAAAATTCCCATTGTATTTTCTTCTGTGGAGTGGACCATAAAACCTAGCTGATCTTTTTCTAAGAACAAGTCTAAAATTTGCATTATAGAAGATCCCTTTCTTATTTCTGAAGACACAGAGAAAGAATCTGAATGTTTAGGCCTTGCTGAAATCACCTGGCTCAGATTATTATCATTAGGTCATGTTCCTTTGTCCAAACATTTTTCTCCATAACAATCTACTCACCCAGACTAGCATAAAATGCAGTTCTGCATTTCCTTACATTATCTCTAAAGGTTCTCACATAATGTAAAACTTATATTAAATAAATTTGGTTATATTTTTTCTCCTGTCATCTCTCTTTTGTTACAAGGGTCTCAACCATGAATTTAGAGATGGGTGGAGAAAAGATAGTGCTCTATCTCCCCATACTCATCTGCTAGCCAGTGCTTGGTAGTTGCCTTTGACAGTTCTATAGGCTAACTTTAGTCTTAATTTGCACATTAGAAACTTTAAAATACTGCAGTGAAATGCTTAGCTATAAGAAATCAATGGATCGGACAGATCTTTTCAGAATGTTACTTTTATTCAAAGGTTTTAACAAATGCTTTGATGATTTTGCTATAAGGAAGTCTACATTTTTTACTGTGCTGAGCTATACAGAGTAGTCATTAAAACTTACTTTTGTCAGTATGTGAATGAAGACAACAGATCTGAAATTGGGGCATGCACAGCCTTTGCCTACAAACAGTTACCTTTAGTCCACTGATCTAAATTGAGAACATTGAAAGAGGAAAGTGAGGAAATCCAGAATTCCTTCATGTCCAGGATGAATCCCTAATTACAGAGACTCAAAGAGGAATTAACCAAATAAACTCACACACCAGATGACCCCCAAAAAAACTAATCCTGAGAAGACAATGAACTGTGGCCTCAGTATCCTTTATAGCTTTGTAAGCCTGTGGTTACTCTGCGTGCTCAGTCAAAAGTTTTTTAATCCACAGGAATAATTTCAGGAATACAATCATGAGAGAGGACACCAATCCATGAATAAGGTCAATTAATTCATTGTTCATCTTAATGATAATGGGTGGCACATTAAGTTGATTTAACATAAAAGTTTCAAAAATCTGTTTTTTACTTTATGTAGCAAGAATCTTTCAATGAAAGTGAAGTTCAAACGTCAGAAAGAATACTGATTTTGGGAAGACAGGTTTTTATTGTCAAGTAATTCAAAATATTATTTTAAAAGTTAAATAAAGCTGTATGTTATGATACAAAATGTTAGATTAACCTATCTGTTTATGATAAAGAAGAAATTTCAAACAATTTTTTATAATATAGTGATCCACTTTGGGGTGTGTCTATAATTGCTTCCAAAATGGGTTCTTGCCAATTCATGCTTATGGGAAGGTTCCTTGTATGTGTGCAGACATCAGAGAATGATGATGACCAGAAGTAAGTTAAGGTCATGTTCAGTGCCTAGCACCATGCCAAGTGGTCATGAAAACCTTGGTAAATTTAATACAAATAGTAAAATTGGAGCTATGGATCACTCCCCTCTACTCACCTCAACCTAGGCTGACCCCTGACCTTTGTCCTCAGGTGTACTACTTGGAGGAAGTGATAAGAAAGACAAAGAAACTTGGGTCTGCCTTGACAGATTCCAAAGTCCCAAACCAGGACACATGCATGTCAGACTCTCCAATCTATCCTATAGTAACCTTTCTTCACCTGAAGTTTATTAATGTTTCATGCATATGACTGAATCTAATCTCATATATCCAATTATTACAGAGTGAATTATGGGAAAGTTCAGGCAACGCAGACAGGGCTGACATGACTCAGCACCCTGTCAATCATGTTGTCAGTCATGCTCTGAAAGACAATGGGAGGTAGCTTAGACTCTACACACCATTTAAAATTCTTAAATCCAACATTTGCAGTGCTTGTGTTATTTTCCTTTCAGCTGGCACGAGTCCTCTCACTATAAGCATACTATCACCTAATTAAACTTCATTAAACTTTGCTGCTTTTTCCTTATCATCAGGTGCTATGTCCAATTCTTTATTTGTCATGCATAAGAACCTAGAAACCTGGGCCGGGGATGTAGCTCAGCGGTTCTGCTGCCTGCCTTGCAAGCACAAGGTCCTGAGTTCCATCCCCAGTAACAACAAAAAAAAAGAACCTAGAAACCCATCCAACACTCCTTCATCTATGGCAACAAACTTGTCATTGTTGCTCTTACTACTTGTTACCATCACCGATGATCACTATTATTAAAGTATAAGTAATTTCTTCCAGAGTAGTTTTTGTTTATTTTTGTCACACTAGGAACTGAACCCAGGGCTTATCACTGAGCCACATTTCCAGCTTATTATCCAAAACATTAAAATCAAGTAAGCGTGTATGACTGTTGTCTGAATATGTGCAAAACTTTCCATTGAAAAATGTAGGTATGCCCACTAGATTCATTTTAGTTATGTTTATTACTAAGGAAAATTAAGTTGTTTCTGGAACTTTTGTCCTGTGTATTAAGTTACATCTTGCCTCTTGCAAGAAAGAATCCATGACATTAAATGAAAATGTTTTGAATAACTCTTTCCTTAATCAATACTTTTTACGTTTCAATGAAGTTAAATATACCTTAGACAATGACAAATTCTTTTGAATGAAAATCCTTCTTACCTTTGAGATAAGTGTGAAGAATATGAATGTTTCCTCACCATTGAGATTTGCTCCAAGTAGTCTGGTTGTCTAAGTAATTGTGAGAAGCTATCAATTTGTTCTTATGAATGGTCAATAGAAAATGAGGAAGTCTTTTGACTCATAAATGAAACATAAGGATGATCAATATGTATGCCACAAGCCAAAAAAATCATAGGAACATCTAGATTATTTGCTACAACTATATCAACTTGGTAAGACATAGTTAATTTTCCTCTTCCTTTGACTAAGAGAAAGAGACTTGGCCCTTTGAGTTCTCTTAGTAGTAAATGACAGACAATCCTAGCACTGGGAGTAATTCCATTTCCATTTTCCAAGTCTGATACTACAGAGTGGTATGGACTCCATTCCACCCTATTGTATGAAAGTGCCTTTGGAAGTTACCTTCTCCAAGTTCACAACAGAATACCCCATTAGTCATGAGCAACACCTATTAAAAAGCCAAAAAGTCTTAGAATTTCCCTGTAAAATTATTCATCTTAGGATTTTAATATTTGACATTAAAAATACCTTTTCAGGAATCCAAATTTCAGGCCAGCACTAAAACCCCATGGATTGAGTCCTTCAACTTTCCAGGAAAATTCATTTGTGGTTCCTACTTGTTCACTGAAACGTCACAGTCATACACCTGCTTCCCATGGCTCTGACCTCCCCCCTGGCAGATGAAATGAATAATGGTACAAGTTACTGTCAACTAAGACATGATTTGAGGAAATGTAAAAGTTTAGCACAAATATGGAGTATTAAAACATTTCGTTATTTATACTTCATAGTCATATGAGAAAAAAATCAGTCTGTGTTATCAGATGAAAAGAACATGAAGTTTACATGTGCAATACAGCTGGTTCTAGAAATTTCAATCCTGATAATCTGCTCTTCAAAAACTTATGGTAAGCTTTCCAGTTCACATCAGGACACATTCAAATTATGAAGCTGCCAACTAGGCAAGCAAAGGTCATATGGAACAAATAAGGAAAGTGTTCTTAAATCCAATTTTTGGCTGCAGTATGTCATCATTCATTTTGCTCTCAATTTTAAGAAACAGAGTATTTCTTTTCCCTACCACAAATTTTAGTTTGTGTACATAAAGTTAGACTTTTGGATTTAAAATAAGCTTTTAGTGGATATCCTAGAAATGGAAAATTCACACTTAAAATCCAAAAGAAATAATCTAAACTTTAGTCTATATAACACTCACGCTCTATCTGATAATGTTCTTGTAACCAAGACTTTTCTTGTTTAAACCTCTCTTGAATCTATGATAAAAATCAGAATAAAAATAGAACTATTATAAATCTATGTTGTTGAAATTAGCAACCCCTTTATTTCCCTTGTGAAAAACCATAATGTACCTAACAGAAAAATTACATAAAACTTGAACTAAGTAGAGATTATTGGGTGTGCTTTGAGTGCATCAGTGGGCTTGGTGGTTGTATGTGCAGGGCACATCACAGCCACACAAAGGCTAGTTTAGAGATTGTTGTCTCCCAGAGATGTTGATGAATTTTGTCTGGTGAACCGAATAACCCCCAAGTCAATCACCTTGTAAGACATTGACCAATTTAGTATCTACTCTAGTAATTTTATCCTAACATTTATCATTTCTTTTTTGAAATTACAGATGCATGATAGAAAGAGAAAGAGCTAGACATAGGTAATAGATAATAGACACAGCAAGCAGACAGGTAAGTAGACAGTTGGATAAACTGCACAAATATTCCTTGAGCCAATTATAATGCCTTTTGGTTATTCACATGTGAATGAGGATATTTTTATGTATGTTCATTTTACAGTTGCCCCATACTGAAGGTTTTAAACTGTTTGATAATTACGTTTAACACACTGGCATTCTTTCAGCATCTTCAATATGCAGACTTTTTTCCTACCCCAAGTTCTTTACTCATACTGCTCCCTATATGTGCCTGGTAAGCTTTCTTTTCTCCTTCCTTACTGTGCAATACAGCATGCCATCACAAATGGCCATCACAACTGGCTTCACAACTGGCCTCACAACTGGCCTGCTTTGTGCACACATGCACAGGTGTCTGAGTGTGTGGCCCCATATAAGTTCACCTCCCAAGCTTCTTAGTGCAGTCTTGCCTTTGCCTAGTTTCCCAGTTGCTTCCACTGGAAACACTCTGACTTGCTTGTCATTTATGGGATTACCTTAGTTTCCCTTAGCATTGCGGCCTTAGTCTGCCTCTTTCTTACTCAACTTTTGTTTGTCTTTTATTTTTCCATGCTTATTAAAGATAGAGTAAGCCACACTAATCAATTGATTTATTCCAGCTTGTGGGCCTTGTAGGGTTACTGAGCTTTCTCCTAATATCTGGAGCTGGCCAGCAGCTGCCCCTATGGACCACACCTTGTGTGCCATGAGGTATCTGAATCCTTACTGCAGAGGAGCCTGGCAGCCATAAGGCCAGGGTTATGAGCCCCAGAAGACAGAGCAGAAGTGAACAACAGAGAGGACCTCTCTGAGGCTCCTCAATGAAAATTGAAGCCCACTGGGAAAGCGAAGAACATCTCTGCAATAAAGGCACACTGGACCACCATGGTTGGTAAGTTGGTGAAATCAGCACCTCCCATAGAAACCCAGACTTGCTTAGGGGGTAAGACAGCTGGAACCTGCAGTAGAACCTTGCAGAATTCAATCTTGCAGGAGGTCAGGGACCTCAACTTGGGCTTTGCAGCCAGAAATCAGCCTGAATCTCAATAGACTACAGGTGGTTTGCTGAGATGAATCAACTTAGACCTGCACACTGTTGTCCACATTGTCTACCAGGACAGCCTAAGAGACATCCTAAGGGAGGCCCAGAGGCCTCCCTTTTATATATATATATTTTCTTTTCTTTTCTTTTCTTTTTTCTCTCTCTCTCTCCCTTCTTGTTCTGCATTTCTCTCCCTCTTTGCTCCTGTTACTGTCCCATTTCAAATTGTTTCTCTTTCTCTGTCCTCTCAATTGTCACTATTCTTATAAGAAGATGAATACATTTCTGGCATCCCTGTGGCTGTCACTTTGTTTTGTTTTTGTCTCTGATCTTTGACTCTGTCTTTTCCTCCTGTCTTCAACAGTTTCCTAAAATTTACATGATATTCTCATGTGCTCTGGCCTCACTTGTAACCTTTTCCTCTTCTTCTATCTATTGCTCCCTCACCTAATCTAAATCCTGGTCCTGAAAGGGAAATTTGCTATATTGAAGGGTTTATTTACTACAAAAATGTTTTGGGCTGGCCCTAGATTTTGATCTAACTCACGAGGTCAAAGGTGACAGATTAACTGCTACCACAAATTGTCATTTTCTAAGCTGTGTTTGATGCTATTGTTGATGCTGATTATGTTAATTGGGCTAAGGTATTGTGACTGATCTAATCAGTTGTCCTGCATGGTATACTGAAAACAGAGTCATTAGAGACTCACAGCCTAAAAAGACCAGCTGTACCTGAAAGTAGCTTTGAGAAGCAATCACTCCATAAGGGCTGTAAACATAAGTAATATACTCACAATAAGAAATATTGAAGTATCAGCCCAGGAATTAAAACAAAAAACAGCACCACCAACAAAATTAGAAATGAGAAGACACCTTAGCAAGGCACAAACCCAGACTTCCAGCTCAGCAAGGCAAATTCTGGGCAAAATGAGGTGGAAAAATCTGATAATCAACCACCTGGACACTCCAAACTGATAGCACAGGATGTAACAAAACAGGTGAATGAGGCTCTAGAAAAATTCAAAACAGAAATAATTTCCCAGATAACTACAGAGATGGTGATCAGAGTGACAGACATGATTAGAGGCTCTAGAACAGAAACAGATAAAAAAATAGATGAGCTCAGGACCATGCTGGAAGCCATGAATGCCCAGCATAACAAAGAAAAGGAAACCATGAAAGCCCAACATAGGAAAGAAATGGAATCCATGAAACAGATGCAAACAGATGTCCAGGAGATTAAAAAGTCCATTGAAAGTATTCACAGCAGGTTGAGCCAATGTGAAGATAGATTATCAGATATAGAAGATAGAACTGTGGTTAGTGACCAGGAAAAGAGAGATTTCATAAAAATAGTAAGGGACCATGAGAAATTAATTCAGCAGCTGCTAGGTGATGCAAAGAAGAATAACATGACTGATAGGACTCCATGAAAAAGCAGAAGAAAGTACAAAGGAAGTAAAAAATCTGTTGACTGAAGTAATAGTAGAAAACTTCCCAAGAAGAGGGAAGAAATTTGACATACAGATAAGTGAGGCATGTAGAACTTCAACTAGCCATGATCAAAATAATCTACACCTAGATACATAATACTCAAGATCCAGAGTCAGGGATTTAGAAGAGTGGTTCTACTTCCTGCTTCACAAGTGCAGGGTCCTGAGTTTGATCCCCCATAACAAAAAAATAAATAAAAATAGTCAAGAGCCCAGAAACCCAATGAAAGAACAAAATCCTACAAGCAGTTAGAGAAAAGAAACAAATTACATACAAAGGAAATTCCATCAGAATAACACCAGACTTCTCAACACAAACCCTCAAATCAAGGAAAGCCTGGACTGAAGTATTTCAAGCCCTAAAAGAAAACTTCTAACCTAGACTCTGGTATCCTGCAAAATTATCCTTCAAAATTGATGAGGAAATTAGATACTTCCAAGACAAAGAACACCTGAGAAACTTCATGAATACCAAACCAGCACTCCAAACAATTCTAAGCACTATCCTAGAAAAAGACAATGAGGGTCACAACTTCACAAGGCCAAACAGAGCGAAGCCATCAGGCATAGCAAGAAAGTAAAGGGAAAGGGGGAAATATAAAAAATAAAAGAGCCCAAAACAGTAAAACATCATTACAAGGATGAGTCAATATTTATCAATTATAACCGTCAATGTTAATGGCCTCAATTCACCAATCAAAAGAAATAGGCTGGCAGAATGGAATAAGAAGCAAAATCCAACAATATGCTGTATACAAGAAATACACCTAATTCAAAAAGAAATTCATAGACTAAAAATAAAAGGATGGAAAACAGTTCTCCATGAGACAGGAACCTGGAAACAAGAAGGGGTAGCAATCTTATTTGCGGGCAAAGTAGATTTCAAACCAAAGCTAGTTAAGAGAGACAAAGAAGGCCACTACACCCTTGCAAAGGGAACAATCCAACAGGAAGAGATGATCATCATAAATATATATGCACCAAATACTAATGACCCCAACTATACAAAACAAATATTAATGGACATGAAAAACAAAATAAGCAATAATACAATTGTGGGGGGGGGGGGTTCAATACCACACTGTTACAAACAGACAGATCATCTAGACAAAAAAATAAACAACAAAATACTAGAACTGAACCAAGCTTTTGAACAAAAGGACTTAATAGATGTCTACAGAGTGTCCCACCTCACAAAATCAGAATATACATTCTTTTCAGGTACATGGGATATTCTCCAAAATAGACCACCTGCTAGACCATAGGACATTTTTAAGGAAATGCAAAAGAATTGAAGTTATCCCCTGTATATTATCAGACAATAGAGCAATAAAATTGGAGATCAATAGCATAAGAAACTGCAAAACCCCAACAAACACATGGAAATTGAATAACACTCTCCTGAACAACCAATGGGTCACAGAGGAAATTAAAGAAGAAATTAGACAGGTTCTACAAGTAAATGATAATGTCAGTGCAACATACAGGAATCTATGGGACACAATGAAAGTGGTTCTACCAAGGACATTCATAGAAGTGAATGCCCATATTAGGAAAACAGAGAGCTCAAATAAACAATCTAATGTTGAGGCTCAAGCTCCTAGAAAAAGAACAGCATGACAAAACCAAAGCTCATACAAGAGAGAAACTTATAAAGATCAGAGCAGAAATCAATGCAGTGGAGATTAAGTGAATGATACAAAAAATCAATTAATCAAAGAGTTGGCTTTTCAAAAGAATAAATAAAATCAATTTAGGGAAATTTAGGGAACCTTAACAAAAAAGAAAAGAAAAGGCTCAAATCCATGCAATTAAGAACAAAAAAGGTGATGTCACAAAAGATCCAGCAGAAATCCAGAAGATCTTCAATACCTACTTCGAGAAACTATATGTCAATGAGATGGAAAACACAGAAGAAATGGACAGATTCCTAGATATGCATGAATTACCAAAGTTGAACCAAGAAGACCTAAAAATTCTAAACAACCCAATATCAATCAATGAAATTGAAAATGTAATTAAAAACTTACCAACTAAGAAAAGCCCAGGTCCTAATGGCTTCACTGCTGCATTCTACAAGACATTTAGAGAGGAACTATTGCCACTACTGTTTAAACTCTCCAATGAAACTAAAAGGGAAGCAATACTCCCAAATTCATTCCTGGAAGCAAGGATCACCTTAATCCCAAAAGGAGAGAAAGACGCAACTGAAAAAGAGAACTATAGACCAATCTCACTAATGAACATAGATGGAAAAATCCTTAATAAGATACTGGCAAATAGAATGCAGAAGATCATCAAGAAGGTCATACATGTAACCAACTGGGATTCATCCTAGGGATACAGGGATGGTACAACATATGGAAATCAATAAATGTAATACACTATATCAATAGAGCCAAGGACAAAATCCATATGATCATCTCAATAGATGCAGAAAAAGCATTTGACAATATCCAACATGCATTTATGATAAAATCCCTACAAAAAATTGGAATACATAGTCTCTACCTCAATCTGATAAAAACCATCTATGAAAAACCAACAGCCAATATCATACTAAATGGTCAAAAACCAAAATCCTTCACACTAAAATCAGGAACAAGACAAGGATGTCCACTATCACCACTCTTGTTCAATATAGTTTTGGAAACATTAGCCACTGCAATTTGACAAGAGAAAGAAATAAAAGGAATAAAAATAGGAAATGAAGAAGTCAAATTGTCATTATTTGCAGATGACATGACACTTTATGTAAGACCCCAAGAACTCCAGCAAAAGTCTTCTAGACTTAATAACCAAATTCAGTCAAGTAGCTGGTTACAAGGTCAACACACAAAAATCAATAGCTTTCCTCTACACGAACAACAGACTCACTGAGAGAGAAATAGGGCAAATAATTCCTTTCACAATAGCATCCAAAAAACTGAAATGCCTAGGAATCAACCTAACGAAAGAAATCAAAGATCTCTTCTCTTAAAACTATAGCACTCTGAAAAGAGAGATTGAAGAAGTTATCAGAAAATGGAAAGACATCCCTTGCTCCTGGGTAGGAAGGATAAACATAGTGAAAATGACCACACTTCCATAACTGTTATATAGATTCAATGCAATCCCAATCAAAATCCCAGCAGCATACTCCACGGATCTTGAGAAAACAATCCAAAAATTGATTTGGAACAAGAGACCCAAAATTGCAAAAGCAATTCTAGGTAGAGAGACATTGCAGGGAGTATTACAACCCCTAACTAGAAACTATACTACAAAGCTACTGTGATTAAAAACAGCATGGTACTGGCAAAGAATTAGACCTGAGGATCAGTGGAACAGATTAGAAGATGCTAAAACAACTCCAGACACACTCAGCCACTGCATCTTTGACAAAAGAGTGAAACACCCTCACTGGAGAAAAGATAGCCTCTTTAATAAATGGTGCTGGAGAAATTGGATTTCAACTTGCCAAAGACTAAAACTAGACCTCTATCTCTCACCATGCACTAAACTAAAATCAAAATGGACTAAAGTTCTAAATATTAAAACAGAATTGCTGAACTGGCTGGAACAGAGGTTAGGTAGAACTCTTGAAGACATTGGTGTAGGAAAAGATTTTATGAACAAAGCCTCAGTTGTCCGTGAACTAGCACAAACAATCAACAAGTGGGGTCTCTTCTTACTAAAAAGCTTCTGCACAGCAAGAGAAATCATGAGCAGTGTGAAGAGACAGTCCACAATATGGGAAAAAATTTTGACCCGCTGGCCCTCACACAAAGGTCTACTATCTCGAATCTATAAAGAACTTAAAAAACTCAGACATCTCAAATTAGAGACTCAATCCAAAAATGGGCATCTGAAATGAACAGGCATTTCCCACACAAAGAAGTAGAAATGCCAAATAAACATATGAAAAAATGTTTAACATCACTGGTCATTCGAGAGATGCAAATGAAAACAACACTGAGATTCCACCTCACTCCAGAAAGAATGGCTGCTATCAAGAAATCAACCAATAACAAGTGCTGGTGGGGCTGTGGGGAAAGAGGAACTCTGCTCCACTGCTGGTGGGAGTGTAGACTGGTGCAACCACTGTGGAAATCAGTATGGAGATACCTCAAAGAACTAGGACTGGAAGTCCCATTTGACCCAGCTATTCCCCTGCTGGGTATCTTCCCCAAAGAATTAAAAGAATCATACCACAGTGATATATGTGCACCCATGTTCATAGCAGTACAGTTTGTAATAACTAAACTTGGAAACAGCCCAAATGTCCATCAACTGGAGACTGGATAAAGAAAATGTGTTTTTTTAAAAAAATAAAATGGAGTACTACTCAGCCATCAAAAATGAGAAATTAGAGACATTTATTGCTAAATGGATGCACATTGAGGTGATAGTCTTAAATGAAATAAATAGGACACACATGTGTAAATATCAAATAGTTTCTGTAGTGTAAGAAACTGAAAGTGTAAATAAGGACTTATAGCTATATAGATAATATGAAATAGCAAGAAAAGGGGCAAAGGGGAAGAGAAGTGGAAGAGATAGGGGAAATTAAAGAAGTAAGTAGTATTAATATGAGAAAATGAAAAAAGGAAATAAATTCTTTGCAAATAGGGAGGGATGGAATGGTTGAAGGGAGGGCTGGGGAAGGGTGAAAAATAAGAACCAAGAGAGATTATGTAAAGGTGCAAATTTCCAATGACGAATGTTATTGTATTGTATACCTAAAATGTACCAATAAAAGGATATACAGTTAAAAAAAAAAGAAACTGCAGAACCCCCTATACACATGGAAATTGAATAACAGTCCCCTGAACAACCAGTGGGTCACAAAGGAAATCAAAGAAGAAATTAGAAAGTTTTTACCATTAAATGATAATGCCAGTACAACATACAGGAATCTATGGGACACATTGGAAGCAGTTCTATGGGGGAAATTCATAGCAGTGAATGCCCATACTAGGAAAACAGAGAGAGGTCAAATAAACAGCCTAATGCTGAACCTCAAGCTCCTAGAAAAAGAAGAGCATGACAAACCCAAAGCTCATACAAGAGAGGAAATTATAAAAATCAGAGCAGAAATCAATGCAATGGAGACTAAGGAAATGATACAAAAATCAAAGAGTCAAAGAGTTGATTTTTCAAAACAATAAATAAAATTAATAAACCCTTAATCAAGCTTATCAAAAAAAGGAAAGAAAAACCTCATATTCATGCAATTAAAAATGAAAAAGGTGAAGTTACAACAGATTAAGCAGAAATCCACAGGATCATCAATACCTACTTCAGGAACCTATACTATAATAAAATGGAAAACACAGAAGAAATGGACAGATTCCCAAATATATATGAATTACCAAAGTTAAATGAAGAAGATATAAAAATTCTAAACACCCCAATTATAATTGGTGAAATTGAAAATGAAATTTAAAATTTACCAACAAAGAAAAGCCTGGATCCTGATGGCTTCACTGCTGAATTCTACAAGACATTTAGAGAACAACTATTACCACTACTCTTTAAACATTTCAATGACATTGAAAGAGAAACAATACTTCCAAATTCATTCTTGCAAGCAAGTGTTACTTTGATTCCAAAACCAGGGAAAGACCCAACCAAAAAAGACAACTACCGGCCAATCTCCCTAATGAACATAGATGCAAAAATCCTCAACAAGATACTGGAAAACAGAATAGAGAGGGTCATCAAGAAGATCATACACCCTTACCAAGTTGGGTTTGTCCCAGGGATGCAAGAATGGTTCAATATATGTAAATCAATTAATGTAATACACTATCTTAACAGGGCCAAGGACAAAAACCATATGATCATCTCAGTAGATGCAGAAAAAGTATTTGACAAAATCCAACACCCATTCATGATAAAAACCCTATGGAAAATTGGAGTAGAAGGTCTTTATTTCAAACTGAATAAGGCTATCTATGAAAAACCAACAGCCAAGATCATACTAAATGGTCAAAACCTGAAAACTTTCACGCTAAAATTAGGAACAAGACAAGGGTGTCCACTATCACCACTGCCATTCAATATAGTTCTAGAAACATTAGCCACAGCAATTAGACAAGAGAAAGAAATAAAATGAATAAAGATAAGAAAGGAAGAAGTTAAACTGTCATTAATTCTTGATGATATGATAGTCTAAATAAAAGACCCAAAAAACTCTACCAAAGGACTTCTACATTTCATTGACAGATTCAGTAGAGTAGCTAGATACAAGGTCAATACTAAAAAATCAATAGCCTTCTTGTACGCAAATAACAGACTCACTGAGAGAGAAATTAGGAAAATAATTCTTTTTACAATAGCATCCAAAAAATGAAATATCTAAGAATCAATGTAACAAAGAAAGCAAAAGACGTCTACATTGAAAACTACAGCACTCTGAAAAAAGAGATCGAAGAGGATACAAGAAATTGGAAAGACATCCCTTGTTCCTGGGTAGGAAGAACCAATATAGTGAAAATGGTCACACTTCCAAAAATTCTGTATAGATTTATGCAATCCTGATTGAAATCCCAACAGTATATTTCACAGAACTAGATAAAACAGTATATTTCACAGAACTAGAATAGCAAAAGCAATTCTAGGCAACAGAGACATGGCGGGGGCATCACAACCCCCAACTTGAATCTATACTCTAAAGCCACTGTGATAAAAACAGAATGGTACTGGTAAAAAACCAGACCTGAGGACCAGTGGACTAGATTAGAAGATGAAGAAACAACTCCAGATGTACTCAGCCACCTCATCTTTGACAAAGGAGCCAACCATCCTCACTGGAGGAAAGGTAAACTCTTTAATAAATGGTGTTGGAACAACTGGATTTCAACCTGCCAAAGATTAAAACTAGACCTCTATCCATCACCATGCACTAAACTAAAATCGAAGTGGATTAAAGATCTAAATATTAAAAGAGAAACACTAAACTTGCTGGAAGATAAGTTCGGTAGAACTCTTGAAGACATTGACATAGGAAATGACTTTATGAACAAAACCTCAGTAGCACGGGAACTAGCACAAAGAATCAACACCTGGGATCTCATCTTATTAAAAAGCTTCTGCTCTTCAAAAGAAACCACCAACAGGGCTAAGAGACAACCTACAATGTGGGAAAAACAATTTTAGCAGCTTTTCCTCAGACAAAGGACTACTATCTAGAATATATAAAGAACTTTTAAAAAATCAGACCTCCCAATTTAAAGACCCAGTTTAAAAATGGGCATCTGAAATGAACAGACATTTCTCAGACAAAGAAGTAAAAACAGCAAATAAGCATATGAAAAAAATGTTCAACATCACTGGTCATTTGAGAGATGCAGATGAAAACAACATTGAGATTCCACCTCACCCCAGAAAGAATGGCTGCTATCAAGAAATCAACCAATAACAAATGTTGGCGTGGTTGTGTGGAAAAAGGAACCTTTCTCCATTGTTGGTGGGAGTGTAGACTGGTGCAACCACTGTGGAAATCAATATGGCAATACCTCAAAAAAGTAAGATTAGAGGTCCCATTTGACCCAGGTATTTCCCTGCTGGGTATCCTCCCAAAAGAATTAAAAGAATCATACCACAGGGATATATATGCTCCCATGTTTATAGGGGCACAGTTTGTAATAGCTAAAGCTTGGAAACAGCACAATTGTCCATCATCTGGAGACTAGATAAAGAAGATGTGGTTTTTTAATATAAAATAAAATAAAATAGTCTATATTGACAGCTGAACTGTTAGAATATTGCAATGCTCAGAAAAGTCAACCATCTTGTAAACCAAGAATTTGAGATGCATGCTGTTCCAAATACACAAGTGATGATTTCTGGTACTGTGCAGTTGTTCTGGAGACATCAGGTTCTGATGTGAAAGTTCTCTATGCAGACTATGGAAACATTGAAACCTTGCCTCTTTCCAGAGTGCAACCAATTACTGCAAGACACCTGGAACACCCTTTCCAAATTATTAAATGTTCATTTGAAGGACTGCTGGAATTGAATGGGAGCTGTTCCCAATTAATAATAGAGCTACTAAAAAATTTCATGTTAAATCAAAATGTAATGCTTTCTGTCAAAGAAATTATTAAGAATGTTCACACAGTGTCAGTTGAGAAATGTTCTTAGCTTGGTCCTGTCAGTGTACCTGATAAGCTGGTGAAGTACGTTCTGGCACAGAACATCACATCTAAAAATGAAAATGCTTTACTTAAAGAAAAGATGCATAGGATGAATTGCTGCTGCACAGAGTTACAGGGGCAAGTTGAAAAACATGAACAAATTCTGTTCTTCCTCTTGAACAACCCAACCAATCAAAATAAATTTATTGAAATGAAAAATCTGCTAAAAAGTTAAAAACAGTGCCTTTTGAAAGTAAACACTAATGAGGAAGGAAACAAAGGCTACACTATGAAAAAAAGTATACATTTTGTTTTCTGTTGTTGTTGTTTAGAATCTTCACCTACTTTTTCTTTAATGACATTTTTATGCCTCCATTTTTGCTTGCTTCTTTTAGTTTGGTTGGGGCTTTTTCCTCCATAAGTTCTTCCAACTAGATAAGTAAATCTTATATCAAATATTTATAATAAATTCATAGGAATACCTGGAAGGGATAGATAGAGGCTTTCCACTGTATATGTAACTTGTTTTTGCTATGGAGGAATTAAAACCATGGCCTCACACATGCCAGGCCAGCGCTCTACCACTGAGCTTCACCTCCATTCCGGTGATGTTTTATTACTTGAAAGTATTGAAGAAAATATAGCTCTGTGTTAACACTGGATAAGTTGGTGGATATACAAGTTTTATTATTTTCTGTATGTTTATTTTCTAATAAGATATTCCTTCCACTCCTTATCATCTTCGGCATAATAAATGCTCTTTGCAGGGCTGGGGATTTAGCTCAGTGGCACCACGCCTGCCTCCCAGGAGAAAGGTCCTGAGTTCGATCCCAGTTCCCCCCAAAAATGTAAAAAAAATGCTCTTGCTTCTTCCCTCTTTCACCATTGCTCTTTTCCTGTCCATGCTGAGGTCAGCAGCTGCTTTTCTCCACCCTTGTTTGGATTGGGTTTTTTGCCTCTGGGCCTGGAGTCTGTCCTTGATCTGTGGACCGCTTCCCTGGAAAGGACTTTGTCTTTCTGCTCTTGCCATCCATTCCCTTCCAAATTTGTAGCCAGTTACATTTTTACTGTAGAAAGAACTTAATGTTTTCTCCTTGGTGTGATGTTGCACACCTGTAATCCCAGCTCCTGGAGAGGCTGGGACAGGAGGATCACATGTTTGAGCCCAGCCTGGACAATTTAGTTAGATCTTGTCTCAAAAAGATTAAGTAGGCCAGGGTGGAAATGGGGCATAGGGATGTTGCTCAGTGGTAGAGCACCCTGAGTTCTAAAGCACAAATGCAGTAGTATATATTTGTCTTGAAGCACATAATCTTAAATTCTCCTAAATACTCACATGCAGAATTATGGGCTAGCTGGAAAGTTTCCTGCCAGCCCCAAAGTTTCTATTTGGAAAATTTTTCATGATTTAATTATCAGACTGTGACAATTTAAGATGTGGTCTCAAAGCAGATCTTAAAACATTGGTGTGGTTTTTGTTGTTGTTGTTTTACTTTTACTGGTAATGTATATCAGCTATTCTGTTAAACGGAATTTTTCTTTATGTAAAAAGTTGTTCAAAAGTTGATATGGTTTCTATGTAGATAAAAGATTATGCTTCTTTGCCCAATAAAATCCTTTCACTTGTCAAAAATATTAGAGTACTACTTAGCCATAAAGAATGAGAAACTAACATCATTTATAGCTAAATGGATGCATATTGAGGGCATACTCTTAAATGAAATAAATAGGACACACATGTGTAAATACCTAATAGTTTCTCTGGCGTGAGAAACTGAAAGTGTAAATAAGGATTACAACGAGTACTTGATAAGTTGAAATAGGAAAAAAGGTCCAAAGGGGTATGGGAAGTGGGAGGGGTAGGGGAAAGGAAAGAAGGGAAAGGAAAAAGTATGAGAAAAGGAAAAAATGGAAACAAAGTCTTTGTAAATAGGAAAGGGGGGTGAAGGGAGGGCAGGGGAACAGGGAAAAAATAAGAATCAGGATGCATCATGTAAAGTACAAGTTCCCAATGATAAATGTAAAAGTATTGTATACCTAAAATGTACCAATAAAGGAATTTAAGGAGAAAAAAATTCTAATATCTGTAGCTGACTAAGATAATCTGATTTTCTCTAGACTCTCTGTCTAAATTAATATACTTACTAATTTAGTGCTTTTTTAAAAACTGGAGTTGGAAAGCAGCTGTATTTTCATCAGAGCCTTGATGGATAAACCTGCTTATTCTAGTGCTATGTAGCAGAAACCAGGAGGAATAGGACATCTCGTCAGGTCAGATGAAAAGCCATTGTCAGGTACAGAAACCATCAGCAAACTTTTCATAGGCCTCAGAAAATCTAACCAGTTTCTCTTTGCATTCCTGGATATCCATCTGGGAGGGGATTTAAACAGGGAGTCAGGTGGGATGGGTGAGGCTTACCCCAAATGGGCTTTGTGTGCAGTAGGAGTTGTGGGAGCCTCACAGCCTGTCCCTGGGTTAATTCCTGACCCATCTGAGGGAACATTGCAGAGCATCTCTTGGTAGTTCCTTAGTCTTTCAGTCCCAGCCAGGAGATGACTTCATAGGGCTAGAGTCCTTGTCTAGCTCAGAGCATGCTCTGACAAAGCAGAACTCTTTGGGATCAGAATTATCTAGCTTTGTATGGGCATCTGCCACTTCCTTTTGAACCATTAGATTTTCCCTTATGACCACAGCCAATCTTCTGGACAAGGAGTCCAGAGCTGGAGTGCTCCACTGGCTGGAGCCAATTATAAAACATCACAGTATGCGTCTAAAGAGAGGCTCCCCTATGAGAGACACTAAAGACTCTGATAATTTTCTTGCAAATTTGCTAGATCAAGCCACAAAATGTATACACATTGGATGACAAAAAGAAAACTTCACAATGCAACAACAGGTTACACATCTTATTAGGGATATAAACTTGAGGCCACAGTTACCACAACAAAAGCGAAACTGAATGGAGAGAGAAAGCTAGTACTAGAGAAGTGACCCCTGAAGATTCTAGATACAGGTTGGCTTTAGGTCCCAGAAGAAAACAGTCACCCTGCTGCAGCTGCTTCTTACACCCTCTGCCTGTGTGAAAACTGCACCTTTCAAGATGTACAGGCTTTTAAAAGATGTACAAGATCCTTTTTTTCTGTTCTTTGCATGAGGAAGTGCTTGGATAATAGTATACTGTTCAACTCTTGGTTTCCCCTCAGTTGACAAGCAATATAAAAGCCACAGAATTGAATTCATTGATAGAGGAAAGCCTGAGTGCAGGGACCAGAAGGGAACCAGAGTTCCCCCGAAGGAGAGAAGGGGAAAGAAAGCAAACCACCTATTGAGTGTGCCTGTCAAACAGCCTTGGTGCTACACAAATGGCCACCCAAATCCACATAGTCCAGGGCACACTGTCAGTGGCATCCTCCAAAAAGAAGTAATACCATAAGGTGCACTGAGTTCGTGTTTCCCTCTCCCCTGTGAAAAATTAAGAAACCAGCCTAGGGAACCCCATCCAGAGCAAAGAATCCTGACCTCAGCATGGGCTGATGCCTGGGAGAGATGTGACATACACAGGCCACCTCCCTTCAGCTCACTTATATCTCTTTATGAGTGTAAGGAACCACGGTGGGTGCTGAGAGCAGATCTACACTCTGTGACAATCATAAGCAAAATATGATCTCAACTGATCAGCAGGAGCCCTTCTGACCCTGGCAAAGGTCGAAGCCTTTTTACCACAGGCTGATCATCTCCTAACAGTGATTAAATCAGCAGTTCACCTCATGTGTTCAACAAATACCTTTGGTCATTTGTAAAAAGAAGAGAGAGGGTCTCCCCAAGTAGGGAGTTACCTTCCTTTTGGGCTGGGCTTTGTGGTTGATGTCTGTTGATGTCTCCTGGCCATGCTCAAGGAATGATAGCATAGGATGGATCTAGCAGATGGAATTTAGGCTCTTGATTACAATGAGTAAAGTATTGCAAACATACCCAATAGTAAAAGAAAACCAGCTACCTTTATTGAAGATCATGGAAATATGTGCTCAGGGCAAGTCCATGTCAACAAAAATGTAGCATGAATAGAAAAGAGGTACTGGAATGACAGGAAAGTAAAAATCATGGCACAGCACACAGATAAATCAGGTTTTCACATTTTAAAAAATATTCACTCCAGCCCAGACGCCCCTCTTTCGGTCTTCAGAGATGATGGACAGGGTGCTGAGTCATACCAGGGACTTTCAACAAGCATGCATGTCTCAGCATTCCCTCTGATTAAATTATTATGAAAGGCAGTCCATATTTATGAACTTTTAATGGGGCAGGCCAGGAGATCTAACATGCCTATGCTCTGGCCTGGAGCTTCAGAGATTTCCTGGGTGTTTATTATTTTATTTTCTACCTGTCTAAGAACAGTGGAAGGAGGACTGATCATGAGGAGTTGCCCAAACTCAAGTGGGTGAAGAGTGGGTTCCCAGCCCTTGGACATAGCCTTGCAAGGACTGAACATCTCAGGATTTCAAAGGCAAGATAGCTTTTGCTGAAGGGCTAGTAAACAGAGTAATTTTCAGTTTCTGAAAACCTTTTCACAGCCAGACTAATAAAACAAGCACAGCCAAAAAAAAATTTTTTAAACCATCCTTAGTGGATTTTTTTGTTTGCTTTGAATGCATCAGATCTCCTTTTCTGCAGCTACAGAAAATACAAGATTCTCCTTTGTAGACCTCATTTAGAGAAAATCAAAGTTAAAACCAACACTAAGCACAAACAAATTTTCTTTAAAGATCAGGTTTGCTTTTTATTTTTTTCAGTCCTGGGGGTCGAATCCAAGACTTTGTGCATACTAGGCAAGCTCTTCACCATTGCACTACATCCTCAATGCCAATGCTATCTTAAATAATTGCATATTTTACTTCTTTGATATGAATTGTATATAGATTTCTTTGTTATCCTTTTTCATGAGGTAATGTCTAAAGACCATCATGACTCAGTAGTCACTTGATGTCACAATGTAGTCCTCAGAAAATGATGGCTTTTGGCAACCATATGTAAAACACAATGCTGCATTTTCACATGGGTGCTGTTGGCATCTGAATTCCAGCCATTGTTAAAGAGACACAACAAGAACAAAATGCTTTTTTGACTTTTATGCAGAACACAAAACTATTTAGACAACTTTGCAACAAAGACTCTAGCCCATTTCTTAGAGCAGTGACAATGGCTGTGCCCTGGAAGGTCAAGTTTCTTTTCATGGGAGTCCAGGAGAGGTTGAAGATTTACCTTAGAGGGCTCAGAGATGAAGGTTTGATAAATTGGGGAAAAGCCCAGGGTCACGTATTTTTCAACAGACAAGGGAACCCTCTATAGAAACCAGGGGGATGTTAGGTGGGAGGAACCAGGGTGAGGACTGCAGTTGTGTTAACAAAAGACCTTAGGGACTCCTATCCCTGTGACTGACATGGAAGGCTCCCCAAATAACAAAGCTTTTTTCACTTCTCTCACACTTTTAGGTGGGGTGCTGCACATCTGAGAAACTTTCTTTGGGTTTTTCTTCTAAGGTTGATATTGTTACACATTCTTTCTAATCAGATTAACTTGTAATCAGTTAAGATCTAAATGATTAAAAGTAGGCATACTGTGAATTTCTCTGGTCCTGTGGATTTCATAATTCAATGCTATCTGAACTCATTTATTTCTATGTAAAATCTAGTAGGAAATCAACTAGTGATGATTCTAACTTGAATTGTCCCAGATCTGTTATTTTAACTATTGATTTTATTCCTATTCCAAATGTACGATGCCAGCTCCTTGGTAGCTGTATATGTAAAGTGAGATCCTGCAAGTGTGTTTTGGGAGTAGTAAGTGTATTGAGCCCTAAGCCCCACAATGCACTTGTAGATCTAGTATAACACACAGGAGAGTACCACAACTAGCCAATCATCCCAATATTACCATTAATTAGGTTAGATTTGTTTTCTCTTGAAATATTAGGGAGTTTGTATATTCACTATTTCAATAACCTCCTACAACTGAACTCTAGGTATTCATTTATAAGGAATGACCATGAGTTAATTTTTTCTTTTTATAAATTGCGACCTAGGATGAATTCAGAAAATAGGTATAAATTGATATATATTATAAATTATAGTAGTGAATAGTCTCTCTATTGCTGTTTTAACCATTTTTATTTATTTTAGGAAGAGGTATTATTTTCACAAGTTTC
This sequence comes from Heterocephalus glaber, assembly GCF_053883595.1. Lineage (NCBI taxonomy): Eukaryota > Metazoa > Chordata > Mammalia > Rodentia > Bathyergidae > Heterocephalus > Heterocephalus glaber. The sequence continues at coordinate 1,601,065 of NW_028258364.1, forward strand.
ACAACCAGAATGCTATTAAAAGAATTATATGCAGAAGTATCTCCCAACCTCTGAGTTCATTTGTGCTAATCATTTTTTGTGCTAATTCACTTGTGCTAATAATTTTTGTTGGTTTATTATGTATATTTCTAGGATTTGTGCACATATACTTCTTAGGTGTTCACATTCCTTTTTTAAAAAATTAATTTTATTGGTACATTTTAGGTATACAATATGCTGACATTCATCATTGGATATTTATACCTTTAGATAATATTTATTGGTTCTTATTTTTTCCCCATTCCCCTGCCCTCCCTTCAACCCCTCCACCTCTCCCTATTTACAAAGATGTTGTTTCCATTTTTCCATGTTAATTCCATTTCCTTCTTTCTATTCCCCAACCCCTCCTACGTCCCCTTCCCATTTGGACCTTTAATTTCTATTTCACATTATTTATTATTTATTTTGATCCTTATTTACACTTTCAGTTTCTCAAACCAGAGAAACTATTCAGTATTTTCACATCTGTCCTCTTTTATTTCACTTTAGAGTATCGCCTCAATGTGCATTCATTTAGCTATAAATTTCTTTAATTTCTCATTCTTTATGGCTGAGTAGTACTCCATTTTATTTTTTTAAAAAAACACGATATTTTCCTTATCCGGTCTCCAGTTGATAGGCAATTGGGCTGCTTCCAAGTTTTAGCTATTACAAACTGTGCTGCTATGCACATGGGTGCACATATATCGCTGTGGTATGATTCTTTTAATTCTTTTGAGAAGATAACTAGCAAGGGAATAGCTGGGTCAAATGGGACCTCTAATCCTAGTTCTTTGAGGTATCTCTATACTGATTTCCACAGTGGTTGCGCCAGTCTACACTCCCACCAACAGGGGAGAAGGGTTTCTTTTTATCCACAACCCCAGCAGCATTTGTTATTGGTTGATTTCATGACAGCAGCCATTCTTTCTGGGGTGAGGCGGAATCTCAGCATTGTTTTCATTTGCATCTCTCAAATGACCAGTGATGTTGAACATTTTTTCCTGTTTGCTATTTCTACATCTTTGTCTGAGAAAAGTCTGTTAATTTCAGATGTCCATATTTGGATTGGGTCTTTAAATTAGGGAGGTCTGATTTTTAAAGTTCTTTATGTGTTCTTGATAGTAGACCTTTGTCTGAGGAAAAGCTGGTAAAACATTTTTGTACATTGTAGGTTATCTCTTCTGGCTGTTGGTGGTTTCTATTAGTGTGCAAAAGTTTTTTATAAGAAGAGATCCTACTTGTTGATTTTTTGTTCTAGTTCATGTGCAACTGAAGTTTTGGTCATGAAATCTTTTCTTACATCATTGTCTTCAAAAGTTCAACCTAACCTCTCTTCTAGCTGGTTTAGTGTTTCTGTTTTAATATTTTGATCCTTAATACATTTTGATTTCAATTTATTGTATGGTGAGAGATATTTGTCTAGTTTTAATCTTTGGCAAGTTGAAACCTAATTCTTCCAGCACCATTTGTTAAAGAGGCTTTCCTCTTTCCTCCAGTGATGGTGTTTGGCTCCTTTGTCAAAGATGAGGTGGCTTACTATGTCTGCAGTTGTTTCTACATCTTCTAATCTGTTCCACTGGCCCTCTGTTCTGTTTCTTTGCCAGTACCATGATGTTTTTATTATAGTTGCTTTGTAGTATAGTTTCAAGTAGGGATTGTGATTACTCCCTGCCTTGTCTTTGTTGCCTAGAATTCCCCTTCTGTTCTACATCTCTCCTTGTTTCAAATGAATTTTTGGATTTTTTTCTCAAGGTCAGTGAAGTATGCTGTTGGAATTCCAACTGGGATTGCATTGAATCTATATAGCAGTTTTGGAAGTATGGCCATTTTCACTATGTTTGTTCTTCCTACCCAGGAGCAGGGGATGTCTTTCATTTTCTGATATTGTCTTTGATATCTTTATTCACAGTGCTATAGTTTTCAGAGTAGAGGTCTTTGATTTCTTTTGCTAGTTTGATTACTAGGTATTTCATTTTTTTGGGATTCCATTGTGAAGGGAGTTCTTTGTCCAGTTCCTCTTTCAGTGAGTCTGTTGTTTGTGTACAGGAAAGCTATTGATTTTTTTGTGTTGACCTTGTATCCAGCTAATCTCCTGAATTTGGTTATTAAGTCTAGAGAATTTTGGTGGAGTTCTTAAGATCTTCTGTATAGAATATCATGTCATCTGCAAATAATGACAATTTAACTACTTCCTTTGCTATCTTTATTCCTTTTATTTCTATCTCTTGTCTAATTGCTGTGACTAATGTTTCCAAAACTATATTGAACATGAGTGCTGGTAGTGGACATCCTTGTCTTGTTCCTGATTTTAGTGTGAAGGATTTCAGCTTTTGACCATTTAGCATGATAATGGCTGTTGGTTTTTCATAGATGGCATTTTTCAGGTTGAGGTAGAGACAATCCATTCCAATTATTTTTTGTAGAATTTTTATCACAAATGTGTGTTGGATTTTGTTGAATACATTTTCTGCATCTATTGAGATGATCATATGGTTTTTGTCTTTGCCTCTATTGATATAGTGTATTACATTTATTGATTTGCATATGTTGAACCATCCCTGCATCCCTGAGATGAAACCTACTTGGTCAGGGTGCATAATCTTCCTGATGATCTTGTGCATTGTTTGCCAGTATCTTAATGAGGATTTTTGCATCTATGTTAATTAGTGAGATAGGCCTATACTTATCTTTTCTGGTTGGAACTTTCTCTGCTTTTGGGATCAAGGTGATGCTTTCTTCCAGGAATGAATTTGGGAGTATTGTTTCCCTTTCAATTTCACTAAAGAGTTTAAAAAGTAGTGGCAATAGTTCTGCTCTAAATGTCTTGTTGAATTCAGCAGTGAAGCCATCAGGACCTGGGCTTTTCTTAGTTGGTAAGTTTTTAACTACATGTTCAATTTCATTGATACTGGGTGGTTTAGAATTTTTAGATCTTCTTTGTTCAACTTTGGTAATTTATATGCATCTAGGAATCTGTCCATTTCTTCTGTGTTTTCCATCTTACTGGCGTATACATTCTTAGAGTAGGTATTGATGATCCCCTGGATTTCTGCTGGTTCTATTGTAATGTCACACTTTTCATTCCTAATTGCATGGATTTAGGTCATTTCTTTTTTTGAAAAGGTTGGCTAAGGGTTTGTCAATTTTGTTTATTCTTTTGAAGAATCAACTTTTTGCTTCATTGGATTTTTGTATCATTCGCTTAGTCTCCCTTGGATTGATTTGTGCTCTGATCTTTATAATTTCCTCCTTTGTATGAGCTTTGGGTTTGTCCTGCTCTTTTCTTTCTAAAAGCTTGAGGTTCAGCATCAGGTTGTTTATTTGAGCTCACTGTTTGCCTTATATGAGTATTCACAGCTATGAATTTTCCTCTTAAGACTGCTTTCATTGTGTCCCATAGATTCTGATATGTTGCATTGGCATTGTCATTTAATTGTTGAAACTGTTTGATTTCTTCTTCAATTTCCTCTGTGATCAAGTGATTATTCAAAAGTGTGTTCAGTTTCCATGTGTTTACGCAATTCTTGCTGTTTCTATTGTTATTGATCTCCAATTTCATTGCACTGTGGTCTGATAATATATAGGGGATAACTTCAATTCCTTTACACTTACTTAAACATGTTCTATGAGCAAGTGTGGGGTCTATTTTGGAGAACAACCTATGTGCAGCCAAAAAGAATGTATATTCTGATTTTGTTCTGTGGAACACTCTGCAAACAACTGTTAAGTCCATTTGTTCAAGAGTTTGATTGAGTTCTCATATTTTGTTGTTTAATTTTTGTCAAGTTGATCTATTATTTGTGATAGTGGGGTATTGAGGTTCCCCACTACTATGGTATTAGTCCTTATTTGATTTTTCATGTCCGTTAGTATTTGTTTTATATAATTGGGTGCACTAGTATTTGGTGCATATATATATTTATGATTGTCATCTCTTCCTCTTGGATTGTTCCCTTTACAAGGATGTAGTGTCCTTCTTTGTCTCCCTTAATTAGTGTTGGTTTGAAATTCATTTGATTTTCAAAGAGGATAGCTATTCCTGCTTTTTTTCAAGTTCCTGTCACATGGAGTATTGTTTTTCACTCTTTAGCTTTCAGTTTGTGAGTTTCTTTTTGAATTAAGTGTATTTCTTGTATGTAGCATATTGTTAGATCTTGCTTCTTGACCCATTCTGCCAGTCTATTTCTTTTTATTGGTGAATTGAGACCATTAATATTGATGGTTATAACTGATGTGTATTGATTTATCCTTGTCATGACATTTTCTTTTTGTTGCATTCTCCCCCTTTGCATTTAATTTCTTATTCTGCCTGATGGAATCCTTCTGCTGGGCTTTCTGGCATTGTGATCCTCATTTTCTTTTCCTAGGATATTGTTTAAAATTTTTTGCAGTGCTGGTTTAGTATTCATGAAGTTCCTAAGGTGCTCTTTATCATGAAATATCTTATTTCTCCATCAATTTTGAAAGATAGTTTTGCAGGGTACATCAATCTGGGTTGGAGGTTGTTTTCCTTTAGGACTTGAAATACGTCATTCCAGGCTCTTCTAGCCTTGAAGGTTTGCACTGAGAAGTCTGCTGTGATTCTGATGGGTTTTCCTTTGTATGTGATTTGTTTCTTTTCTCTAACTGCTTGTAGAACTTTATTCTTCTGTTGGGTTTCTGGAATCTTAACAATTATATGCCTATGTGTAGATTTTTTTTTTTTTTCAAGGCTAGTTGGAGTCCCATATGCCTCACTTATCTGTATGTCAAGTTCTTTTCCCTGCTTGGGAAGTTTTCTGCCACTACTTCTGTAAACAGTTTTTTAATGTCATCTCCTGTTTCTTCATTGACTCTGATCAGTCTTTTTCTTTTTTTGCATCATCTAGCAGCTGCTGGATTGATTTCCCATAGTCCTTTACTATTTTTAAGAAATTTTTCTTTTCCTGGTCACTAATTGCAATCTTGTCTTCTATATCTGATATTCTGTCCTCACATTGGCTTATTCTACTGCACAAACTTTCAATGGAAATTCCCTATGTTGGAATTCCATCATGTTCCTCAGCTCCTCTATTTTTTTATCTGTGTCTAGTCTAGATTTATTAATCATGTCTTTCACTATGAACACAATCTCTGTTGTTATCTGAGAAATTATTTCTGATTTCATTTTTTCCAGATCCTCTTTTGTTGGCAGTTCAGGGAGTCCAGATTGTTGAGTATCAGATTGTTCCATCTCATTCCCCTTTGAGGTTTCCTTAGGTGATCTGGAAGTCTAGTTTTGAGACTTGTTTACATGTCTTCTCATTGCAACAGATGCAGCCTGCTTTGCCTTTGTTGAGGTGACTTTTTTCTCACCCAGTGGTCTCACTGAGAGGCCTTTTCTGTGCTGTTCACCACTGTGCCAATTCCTGAGTTCAGAATGATGACCTTCTGGATCCCTATACTGCCCTGTTGTCTGTGTGGGGTTCTGGTTGGGGCCTGTGCACACTTGGGATGGTATTTGAACATGCCTCTGGCTCGGTCCTACTCCCCTGTGTAACTGTTGTCTGGGAGGGCCTGTGGCTGAGGGCTGTGCTCTGAGCCACTGGTGTCTGAGCAGACTTCTGGCTGGAGTCTGCATATGCGGATTGTATATAGGTAGGCTTCTGGCTGTTGCTTGTGTTCCTGTGCAGCTCTTTTCCCAGTGGTCATTTTGGGCCCAAGCTGCTGGGTTCTGGGCAGGCCCCTGGCTGGGACCTGCCCTCACCCATGCAGCTCTGGTCCATGCAGCCTTCTCACTGGGATGTGTTGTCACTTATGGATAGAATCTGGATGGGCCTTTGTCTGTTGCTTGTGTGCCTGTGCAGCTGTTTTCCAGGTGGGCCTTTGGCTGGGGCTTGTGGTCCAAATTGCTGGGGCCTGGGTGGGACCCTGGCTGGGACCTGCCTGCACCCACATAGCTCTGGTCCACACTGGTGTTCACATTTCTATAACAAAGGTAACATGCTGGTAACTCTGTTCTTTGCTGTGATCTTTTCATTTAACAATAAATATCTTAGGAGTCTTTTCATGCCAGTAAAAAGAAAGGTTCTATATTCGTTTTCTCTTTTTCTTTTTCTCCTTTTTTTCCCCTCTATTCTTTCTATCCTTTCCATCTGTTTTTCTTTTGGGTATGGCTACATAGTGTTTTATTCTGTGGTTGAAACACAGTTTATTTTGCCAATACACTATCAGTTAACTCTAAGGAGATTTCTAACCATTTGTTTTCCCAAATTACAACGAATAATCTTATACACTGTTCCTTTTTCTGTTGAGGTAGTGTATTATTTATTCCAAAAGAATAATTGTTACTTTAAAGGATATAGGCATTGCTAATTTGGTAAATTCTGATAACAGGTTTTTCAATAGTATCACCAAAAAGGTTATAATCAAACTTGCTTGTTTGGCCAGATTGAATGCTTGCAGCATCATTTTAATTTTTTTTCTTTGATTTCGAGTAAAGCTGAATATACTTTTGTATATCTATGCATGTATTCCTTTCTTATATGAATTTTGCTTATTTCTTTTCCTGTAAACTATCTATTCACAGACTTTACCTAATATATATATATATGTGTGTATATATATATATATGTGTGTGTGTATATATATATATATGTATATATATATATATGTGTATATATATATATATATATATATATATGTATATCTTTTTTACAGCACTGAAGATTAAACCCAGGACCTGAGCATATTAAACAAGTGTTCTATCACTGAGCTGCACTTTTGACGTTTAAAAAAATTCGTTGGTTGATTTTAGTTTTCAGGGTCTCTTTTCATTCTATGGGTTTGAGGTTTTGAGTCAATAAAATTCCTTGACAAGATTAGACACTTACCTGGTAACAAATAGGAAATTCTTTTTTTTTGGGGGGGTTACCAGGGATCGAACTTGGGACCTTGCACTTGCAAGGCAGGCAGCAGAACCACTGAGCTAAATCCCTGGCCCACAAATAGGAAATTCTAAAGCCTTGTAATTTTATATTCCAAAGTTATTTGAAATTTATTCCATAGAATCTCATGTGGAAAGCAGCCAACTTTGTCATATTTTAATTTACTTGGCCTGATGGCTGCCCAGTTGTTTCAATATCATATCTCTTTCTACTCCACTAATTTAAAATACCTCTTTGACATATCCTAAAACTTGTATGTACTTAAGTCTATGTCTGAGATTTTCTATTTTGTACCACTTATCTTTCCTGCTCTAGTTACATGTTCTTTTACTTATTAAAATACTACATTTTGTTTTAATAACTTGATAAGGCCAACTTAATTTTCATGGTACTTTTTTCACCTTTCCTAGTTATTTTTGCTTTATTACTGTGCAACTTCAGGATTAAATTATAATTAGTTTAATCAAATAAATAAATTATTCATTTACAAAAATTAAAATATACAATTTAGTTAGGATTGAACTAAGTTTGTAAGTTATTCAGAAAAAAATCACAAATTGAAATTTCCTGTCAAAAATATATGTCTTTCATTTATTCATACATACTAAGTATCCTTTAAGAGTCTTGTAAAGTTTTCCTCCTAAAATTTTGCACAGGATTTTACTCAGTTTATTTTTAGGTAGCACATTAAGGATATTACGAATATTTGTTATGTATTCAGAGATACAATTCTAAATATCCCATCATATAGAAGCTAAAATCCTTTTTCCCTTATCCTCCTAGATTCTCTAGTTGAAGCCTTATAAATGTGACTAACAAAAGACAGTTTAACAAGAGAAAGACATATACATTTATTCACTGTAATGTTTATGTGACATAGAAGATGTCAAAAAAGAAATGACTGACAAAAGCCATTAAATCTGGGGGTTTTATACATTAGGTTTGATGAAGAGTGAAAAATTGTAGAAATATATGATATGATGAAAGGGTGTAGCTAAGGGTAGGTCAGTGAGAGAAGTTAGCAAGGCCTGTTCATTCAGATTCCATATGTGACCCTCACGCTTTGGGGCTAATGCTTCTTTCCTCTGGGTGTAGAGAAAGAACTTCTCATGTCTTAGGACCTGCTTCAGAGAAAGGTCAGAGAGTCATTTCTGCACCCACCATTTACCAACTTCCCTCAGCTTAATGTACTCAATATGCCAAGGCACCATATTTTGGGATAGAGTATTATATACTCTGTCACCACTACCTTACAAATTATTTTATTTGTAGTAGCTTTGTAGTTGAAAGCATTAGGTTTTTTTTTTCAGTTTTATAATTATATTATCTACAATTAGGAATAGATTAACTCCTCCTTTCTAATTATTTCTGAGTAGGAAAATTTATTGGGGAATAGGAATGGGGAAAAGAATAACTCCAGAGAGACAAGAAGGGTCCCAAGTGGGTGTCCAATGAGTCCACTTTGCTGAGAAAGTTTTATAGAGTAAAATCATGGGGTGCGTACAACATGGGTCAAAACTATAATCAACCAATAAGATTACAAATATAGCAGCTTAGATAATATTGATCCAATAGTAGCAAGGGCATATGGGTGACATCGTTAACCTTGATCAATAATCTATATTCTTAGTCTTGTCTTAAATCTTAGTAGTCTTCTTAGTCTTAGTAGGTGGGAGAGGATGGCTCACCTCTAATGAGATGCTGGTTTATTTATATGGGGAATCTCAAAAGGGTGGTATCAATAATCTCAAGCTTCCATTTATCCCTTAGAGAAGTATATAAATCTAGCCATTGTGACTTTAATCTTAAAATGTGCTTCCAACCATGGTTTTGATATATTCTCATCTTCTGCACTGACTCCTTTGGAGGCCTAACCTTGTCTGACTGCCTATAATATTTTTACCTAATTTAGCTGTCTATAGTAATCCCCCCTCTGAAGAAGCATCCCTAATTGTGGTTAGGAGAGAATAGGCATAGTTTTCATTTAACTGCTTTGAGCCAAGAAAGGTCTGTTAGGAGAGACCACAGTCAGGGACCTTCTCCAGATATCAAATCTAATGGGCGTTGAATAGAAGACATGTTGCAGTGTAGCAATTATTAACTCCCTTCATAGGGCTGATCTAGTGGATCACAGTAAAAGGAGTCTGGTACATTGGTTGTTGGCTCCATCTGCATTATCACTTGGAGTTTGACAGCCTCTAGGCAAGAATAAACAAATTTTCCATGAAATTTAAGCATGTATAATCAAAGCATAAACACTAGAATGGAAAGCCAGGTTGGGGAAAGGGCCATCTCCATGCACTGCTCTTACAGAACTGGAATAGTGATCATAACCAGTTAGCTCTTACAGTCCTCTACTGATGGAGATTATCTATAAGTCTGTATTTCTTGTCATAAGTTCTTCTAGTTTTAGCTGTAGGAGGATGGATAGTTTGGAGGGTTTGAAGAACATTTTAGCTAAGGAATTTAGACCCTTTTTGAGTTTTTATAGCTTCCACTGTAGTTTTTTTAGCCTCACTGAACCATAACAGTGGTTAGCTACCAGTGTAGCTGAAAACTGCCAGAAGGGGTCAGTGATTGAAGCCCCTTTCTATATCTAGTGTTTATTACTATGGTATTGTTTTTATATGTCTTTTGGACATAGTTTTCTGCTGCTTGTTTAAGACCAAGTTAAAGTGAGATCTGTGTTAATCAAAATTAATCTCTTGCTGTCTATCAAGGTCAGGTAAGTATCCTCAGGCATTACTTTTAGAACCATGTACAAAGCCTCTTATCTCTTCTGTCAATGTCAGCTGCCAGGATGGGTCATAGTCTTGCTTAACTATGTTGTTTTCTGTGAAAGCATGGAAGCCTCTTCTCTCTTTGGTGTTCCTGTTTTCTGGTGGATTGTACATTTGTTGATTCATGACTTCTGGTGTACAGGGGACTGTAATATTGATTATGCCCAAAGCAGGCTGTAAGCAGTACAGGCTGTGAAGTGTTAACCCCACAATTGGCTTCTTTATAGAAGCGAGTTCAGCCAAAGACTATGTGCTGTGGTCAGAGTAACTTGTACCCAAATTTTATTCCCAAAATTAAAACCTTTTCAATGGAAGGGCAGTGTTCTGATTACAACCATATATTTTGTCTATTCTGCTCCCAATTCAAGAATGCTTTGTCTTGTCCTTTATAAGCCTTGCCTACATTTATTTCCAAAAAAACCACATGACTGCACATCCTCACACATAGTCCTGCCCTTGCACATAGCTTGACTTTACCCCAATTGATTACCAATAAAAATCAGTGGGTTGAACTGGCCAGTGCTTTTTTCAGTTGTACTGGCATTGATTGTCCTGGTGCCCCAATTTCTCTCTTAGTTCTGCCATTTATTTTTTTCCCTCAGGCCTTCATCATACACTGAGCAGGATACTGGAGCTTACTTCAGAGATTTTCAGTAACATTTCAGGGGTTCCCTGTACTGGGGTCCAGAAATCTCTTTGCTCATGAGAGACTCACCAAAGTTGTAGGATCCTATAGAAAAGATTTCCTCATGTCCTGGGTTCTAGTTGGCCTTGGAGGGCAAAGGCCAAAATATTAGCTGTCCTCTTAGCCCAGTTACCTTTCTAGTTCTGGTCTCCAAACTTCAGTTGTTGAACACCCAGAAGAGAAGATCGGTTACATCAGTATTGCAGTGGAAGCAGTGAGCTTAACTATTATAATCTCATCTGGATATCAAGCAATTTGAAATATAAAATATAGCCAAAGGACTGTTATTTCTTACCAATCATGGTTGGTATAGAAGTTGAATCCCTGCAGAATGTTAACAGACAACAATTATAAAGTTTTACAGAGAAAACTTGAGATCAAGAACCACATGTATTATTTCACCATGACAATTATATTATCTTTGAAACACATTTAAATGTCTATCTTAGTATAGAATAGCCTTTTTAGTCAATCATCTCCATCTAGTACATTAAGGAGCTCTCACCTAATTTGTTATCCTTTGATAGGATGTCATGAGGGAAGCAAGTGACATTGATGAGACTACTCAGTGCCTGAGCATCTCTAAGTGTAGTGACACATATATAACAGAGAAGCTTTAAAATATATCAGATAAGCTTTAAAAAAACACTATCATTTAACTGGTAGTCTCATGCTGGCTTCACATGTACCTCTTTTCACAAATAGCTGGAACACAAGAGAAAGGCACATATTTGAGTCTAAAAGAAAAGGTTATCATGACAGACAGTCCTAGTTTTGCATCTTAGAAGACCTGTGCACCAAGAAGGCATGAATGCATTTAGTACAACATGAAATTAGCAATAATAAGTGCCATAGCTATATGGGAAAATTTTTTTCTTAATTCAGTTTTGTACCAAGAGCATCTTTTAATGAGAAAACCTTATTGTTTTACCCACAGAAAACTTAACCTTTTGAAGATAAACAATGTAAACATATTACAATAATATATTTAGCACTGTTTATTAGGGTATGTCTCCCATAAGGCTATGGAAATTATTTGGGTCCTATTAGTGAATAAAGACTGCAATCAATGTTTCCAGGCAGCTGCTCCTTTATTCATCAAGGGGAGTCTCATCCAGCAGATTCCCCAAGTCTTAGGAATCCTCATTTAATTATTTTAACTAATTTTTCAGATGATCTATGAGAACAAGATTGTAACAATTAACACATTATTCTTGACCAGTGAAAGACACAATAGATTTGTAGTATAGTTTCAGGTTGGGGATTGTGATACCCACAGCTGTGTCTCTGCTGCCCAGAATTGATTTTGCTATTCTAGGTATTTTCTTGTTCATTTTTGTCATAATTTGTGGATTGTTTTCTCTAGTTCTGTGAAATATATTGTTGGAATTTCAATTGGCATTGCATTAAACCTATATAGCAGTTTTGGAAGTATGGCCATTTTCACTATATTGGTTCTTCCTACCCAGGAACAAGGGTTTTCTTTCCATTTTCTTATATCCTCTTCCATCTCTTTTTTCAGAGTGCTGTAGTTTTCTGTGTAGAGGTCTTTTGCTTCCTTTGTTACATTGATTCCTAGATATTTCATGTTTTTAGGTGCTATTGTAAAAGGAGTTATTTCCTGAATTTCTCTCTTGAGTGTTGACCTTATATCCAGCTACTCTACTGAATCTGTCAATTAGGTCTAGAAGACTTTTGACTGAGTTTTTTTTTTGTCTTCTGTGTAAGGTATCATATCATCAGCAAATAATGACAGTTTCACTTCTTCCTTTTTTATGTTTATTCCTTTTATTTCTTTCTTTTTTCTAATTGCTATGGCTAATGTTTTCAGAATGATATTGAACAGGAGTGGTGATAGTAGGCATTCTTGTCTTGTTCCTGATTTTAGCGTGAAAGTTTTCAGTTTTTGACCATTTAGTATGATGTTGGCTGTTGGTTTTTCATAGATAGCCTTAATCAGGTTGAGATAAAGGACTTATATTCCAATTTTGTGTGGCATTTTTATCATGAATGAGTGTTGGATTTTGTCAGATGCTTTTTCTGCATCTATTGAGATGGTCGTGTGGTTTTTGTCCTTGACTCTTTTAATATAGTGTATTACATTTATTGATTTACACATGTTGAACTATTCTTGCATCCCTGGGATAAATCCGACTTGGTCAGGGTGTATGATCTTCTTGATGACCGTCTGTATTCTGTTTGCCAGTATCTTGTTGAGGATTTTTGCATCTATGTTCATTAGGGGGATTGGTCTGTAGTTCTCTTTTTGGGTTGAGTCTTTCCCTGATTTTGGAATCAAAGTAACACTTGCTTCCAGGAATGAATTTGGAAGCCTTGCTTCCCTTTCAATTTCCTTGATGAGTTTAAAGAGTAATGGTGAAAGTTCTTCTTTAAATGTCTTATAGAATTCAGCAGTGAAGCTATCAGGACCTGGGCTTTACTTTGTTGGTAAGTTTTTTATTACATTTTCAATTTCACTCATTGTTATTGGGGTGTCTAGAAGTTTTATATCTTCTTCATTTAATTTTGGCAATTCATATGCATCTAGGAATCTGTCCATTTATTCTGTGTTTTCCATTTTATTAGAGTACAGGTTCTCAAAGTAGGTATTGATGATCCTCTGGATTTCTGCTGGATTTGCTGTGGCTTCCCCTTTTTCCTTCCTAATTGCATGGATTTGAGCCTTTTCTTTCCTTTTTTTGATAAGATTGGCTAAAGGTTTATCAATTTTATTTATTCTTTCAAAAAACCAACTTTTTGATTCATTGATTTTTTTTGTATCATTCTCTTAGTCTCCATTGCACTGATTTCTACTCTGATCTTTATAATTTTCTTTCTTGTACGAGCTTTGGGTTTGTTATGTTCTTCTTTGTCTAGGAGCTTGAGGTTCTGCATGAGGTTATTTAACTGAGTTCTCTCTGTTTTCCTAATATGAGCATTCACTGCTATGAATTTCCCACCTAGAACTGCTTTGTGTCCCATAGGTTCCTGTATGTTGTACTGGCATTATCATTTACTTGTAGAAACTAATTTCTTTAATTTCCTCTGTCACCCATTGGTTGTTCAGGAGGGTGTTGTTTAATTTCCATGTGTTTGTGGGAGTTTTGTGATTTCTTATGTTATTGATCTCCAATTTTATTGCACTATGGTCTGATAATATACAAGGGATAACTTCAATTCTTCTACATTTACTTAGATGTGTCCTGTGAGCTGGCATGTGATCTATTTTGGAGAATGACCCATGTGCAGCTGAAAAGAATGTGTATTCTGATTTTGTGGGGTGGAACACTCTGTAAACATCTGTTAAGTCCATTTGTTCAATAGCTTGGTTCAGTTCTAGAATTTCATTTTTAATTTTTTTTCTAGTTGATCTGTCTATTTGTGATAGTGGGATATTGAGGTCCCCCACTACAATTGTATTAATGCTTATTTGGTTTTTTATGTCTATTAATATTTGTTTTGTATAGTTGGGGGCATTTATATTAGGTGCATATATATTTATGATGGTCATCTCTTCCTCTTGGATTGTTCCTTACACAAGGATGTAGTGGCTATCTTTGTCTCTCTTAATTAGTTTTGGTTTGAAATCTGCTTTGTCTGCAAATAAGATTGCTATGCCTGCTTTTTTCTGGTTTCCTGTTATGTGGAGAACTGTTTTCCATCCTTTTACTTTCAGTCTATGGATTTCCTTTTGAGTTAGGTGTGTTTCTTGTATACAGCATATTGCTGGGTTTTGCTTCTTAATCCATTCTGCCAGTCTATTTCTTTTGATTAGTGAATTGAGGTCATTAACATTGATAGTTATAATTGACAGATATTGACTTATCCTTGTCATGATGTTTTACTCTCGTTGGCTCTTTTATTTCTTATTTTCCCCCCTTTCGCTTTAGTGTCTTACCTTGCATGGTGCCTTCTCTCTGCTGGGCCTCATGGAGTTGTGACCTTCATTGTCTTTTTCTAGGATATTGCTTAAAATTGTTTGGAGTGCTGGTTTGGTGTTCATGAAATTTCTTAGGTGGTTTTTGTCATGAAAGTATCTAATTTCCCCATCGATTTTGAAAGATAATTTTGCCAGATACAACAGTCTAGGTTGGAAGTTATTTTCTTTTAGGGTTTGAAATACTTCACTCCAGGCTCTCCTTGATTTGAGGGTTTGTGTTGAGAAGTCTGCTGTGATTCTGATGGGCTTTCCTTTGTAGGTGATTTGTTTCTTTTCTCTAACTGCCTGTAGAATTTTGCTCTTCTGTTGGGTTTCTGGGATCTTAACTATTATATGTCTAGGTGTAGAATTTTTTTGGTCATGGCTAGTTGGAGTTCTATATGCCTCACTTATCTGTATGTCCAATTCTCTACCTCTGTCTGGGAAGTTTTCTACTATTACTTCTGGGAACAGTTTTTTATGTCAGTTGTACTTTCTCCTGTTTTTTTGTGGACTCCTATGATTCTTATTTTATTCTTCTTTGCATTATCTAGCAGCTGTTGGATTGATTTCTCATGGTCCCTTACTATCTTTAAGAAGTCTCTGTTTTCATGGTCCTTAACCACTATCCTCTCTTCTATATCTGATGTTCTGTCTTCAGATTCTCTTAGTCTGCTCTGCATGCTTTCAATGGAGTTTTTAATCTCCTGGATATCTGTTTTAATCTGTTTCATGGATTCTCTTCCTTTCTTATGTTGGGCAATCATAGTTTCCATTTCTTTCTTATGCTGGGCATTCATTTCTTCCAGCATGGTTCTGAGCTCATCTATTTTTTTTTTTTTATCAGTTTCTGTTCTAGAGCCTCTAATCATGTCTTTCACTCTGCTCACCATGTCTGTATTTATCTGGGAAATTATTTCTGTTTTGAATTTTTTTAGAGCCTCATTCATCTGTTTTGTTACTTCCTGTGCCATCAGTTCAGTGTGTCCAGGTGGTGGAATATCAGACTTTTCCACCTCATTTCCCCAGAATTTGCCTTTAGTGTGATGGGTATCTGAGTTTGTGCCTTGCTTAAATGTGTTCTCATTTTGGTATTGTCCTTGATTTAATTTCTGGGTTAATACTTCAGAACTGCTTATTGTAAGTATCTTTGTTCCTTGAATTTAGAACACTTATGAAATGATTGCTTCTCTGAGGTGTCTTCCAGATATAGCTGGTCTTTAGGTTTTGAGTCTCTAATGACTCTGAGGCTATCTCATTTTCATTATACCTGGAAAGACAGCTGATTATATCACAACACCTTAGCCCAAGTGATACAATCAGCAACACCATAGCATCAAGCACAGGTTAGAAAATGACAATTCGTGGTAGTTATTAATCTGTCTCCTTTAACTGTGTGAATTATGTCAAAATCGAGGACCAGTCCAATATATGTTTATAGCAAATAAAATCTTCAATACACCAACTTTACCCTTCAGGATGGGGAGTTAGAAGGAGTTGGGGAGGGAGGGATAGATAAGTAGAAGGATCAGGAAAGGTTAGCAGTGAGGCCAGAAGACACAGGAAGATCACGCAAACTCTAAGAAACTGTTGAAGACCAGAGGAAAAGACAGATTGAAAGAACAAAGACGAGAACAGAACAACCTAACAGCCATAGGGAGGCTAGAAACTATATTTACTTTCCTTTACAACTAATGACAATCAAGAGAAGGAAAAACAGAGGAAAAGAAAAATAAAGAAGAAATCTGAATTAGGGCCAGAAAAGGAACAAAATGGGAGATAAGAACAATGTGGGAAAGCAAGAGAATGAGTAAGAGAGAGAAAAAGAAAATAGAAGAGAAGAGAGAGAAAAAAATAAGAGAAAAATAAAAATTTGAAAAGAGTAGAAAAAAAAATAAGAGCAAAAAACTTTTTTTTAAATAATTAATTGAAAAATAAAAATGAAGGGCCTCTTTCAGGGTACATCTCTGCTGTCACAATAGACAACATGGGCAGCAGTGTGCAGATATAAGTCAGTAAGACTCAGCAAGCCAGTAGCAGACCCATGAGATTCAGGCAGATTGCTGGCTGCAAGTCCCAAGTTGAGCTCCCTGTCCTCCTGCAGGGTTGAACTCTGCAAAGCTCTACTGCAGGTTCCTGCTGCCCTTCTTCTGAAGATAGTCCAGGTTCCAATGGGAGGTGGTGATCCCTTCAACTTACCAAGTGTGGTGGTCTGGTATGCCTTTGTTGTAAAGATTCTCTTCGCTTTTCCAGTGGGCTTCAGTTTTCATTGAGGAGCCTGAGTGAGGCCCTCTTTCTGTAGTTCACTTCTGCTCTATCTACTGGAACTCAGGACAATGGCCTTTATGACCCCCTGTGCCTCTGTAGTGTGGAACCACGTAGCTAGCAGCACAGCCAGGAGGGTGGTAGGGGGTGGGGCGAGGCTAAGCTGGTTGCCAGTGGGCTGAGTGCAGGGACAGAGTGGGGCTCCACGTGGCCCACCAGCTGGTCACTGGTCTGATAAATTATATTTTCTTAAAATGATCTCATTGCATCCAGGTTTTCAAATAAACCTGTTTATACTTGTGTAAACTATGATTTCAAATATTCACCTCCATTTCTATGCTTATTTTCTCCTTGATAATTCTTATTTTGTTGTTCTTATCATTTTCTCTGGGGTTTTTTTGATTAGGTTAATTAGAAATATATTTAATTTGAGGAATTTCTCACCTTTGTTACTACATGTTGAGAATCCAAAAATATGAAATCTGGAACATTTCTGGTCCCAAGTATTTCAGATAAGGGATATTGAACCTGTATTGACATATGGTGTGAATAATCTTCTGTTTTCAAGGGTGTCTTGTGTGTTGTAAGATGGTATCTAGCTGTAACAACCAAAATATTTCCTGACATTTCCAAATGTCCTTGGGAGGGCAAAATTGCCCCTATTTGAAAATCATTATACAGTACCAAAGTGAGAGACTGTTTCTTTTTAAATGTGATCTCTCTGCGTAATCACCTCCTTAACAGCCAGGATCATATTCGATTCAGGTGGGATTTTGGCACCAACCTAGTGTGACCCCAGTGTTACCCCAAGACCTCCTCTTGCCCACCATCAAGAGCCATCTCCTTGGCTTCCAAGGTGCTGCTTTTACTATCAGAGCTGTATTTTGCTACATCTTTTAAAGGTTCCTTGACAATTTTCCTCAGCTAGTTGTTTTCTCTGCCCCCTAAGGATGCAAGCTCTTTGTCACCCCTGAGCCCTCTTTGTTTCAGCCATGCTCTTTGAAGCTCTTGCTATATGCTGTGTCCCCAAAGCATGAAGATATTTCAGAGATCTCCAACAGCTCCCTGGTGCTCTGTTCCTCTGTTTTACGGTCTTCTTGCCTCTGCCAGTAGCAATACCTCTTACATATCATCTGGAGTTTTGGAGTTTTCTACATTTTCTAGTATTTTTACAAAATGTAGTTTGTGGTAATTTTTGTTTTGTCCTTTTTTTTCACATCTATTCATTGTATAGGTTTGTATACAGGAAGTGGGAGATTCAGAGCTAAATTGTCTGTGTTCTTATTAAAACCGGAGCCCTGAAAATGTATTTTAAATATTTATTTTTTAGAGAAAAATTCTTCTGTGGTAGATGTGATGGATTGGCATTCAGTCAGTATCCATTCCAACATCCCTGTGGTGAATCTTCTATGTTCCTTACTCCTTTGCAGACAAGTTCTGGACGCTGCTTTGAGTTTCTAGCTATCAGAAATACTCATGTAGGATTTTGAAGGTCAGTGATAAGCACTAAGGAGGGGCCAACTGCCTACTGTCCTGCTTTTCTCTGTGAAGCACAATCCTAGAGAGCTTAGGACTTTCCTTCATTAGAGATCCAGAACCCAGTTATGTGCTTTTTTGGTGGAAGAAGGGGCTATAGTCGCACCCCTGTCCTGACCTCATCTCTGACTCCTTGCCAAGGCAGTGTGCTTTTGAAGTCAACAGATCCCCTGGCAGCCTACTGATTCTGACTACCACAGAGGCAGAAATTCCATTGCCAGACTAGTTCTACAGTGTTGTTCTGTAGCATGCTTCTCTAGCCCTTCCTAAAAATTTGAAACAATTAATGCCCTTTCTCTCCATAACTACTAGAATGCTTTTGGTTTTCAGCAATCAGATCCTGTCTCATGCAGTCATTGCTTTTAGAATTATTATCAGCAATAATCTTCAAGTATCAGAAACTGAGTTTGGTTATCTGACCTACTTGTGGATCATTAGATTATCAATAGCATGGCACACAATGGCCACACAATGGTCTAATGGTCAGTTATTGATTAATTCATTAATAATCAATCAATTTTTTTTGGTACCAGGGATTGAACTCAGGACCTTGCACTTGTGAGGCAGGCAGGTGCCACTGAGCTACATCCTCAGCCCCTAATGGTCAGTTATTTAAATGGTCCTCTGCATTCACCTGGGATGAAGGCTTAGAGGAGGCACATTCTGGGCAAGCTGAGTAGCTGCTGTGATGGAGCATATGGGCAGAAATGAGGAATGAAAGGACTTGAAGGTGAGCTGGCTCTTTCTGATTTAAAAAAAAAATTGGTACGTTTTATTTTTTTACTGGAAAAAAAATCTTAAGTATAATCTCATATTTTTATTTTATGAATTTTTTCTTTTCTTTTTCATAAGTACATTTTAATGGTAATATTTATCATAGGGGATTTGTACGTGTACATGATATATCTTTCTTTTTTCCCTGATTCCCCTCACCTCTCTTCAACAACATTTCCCTTCCTTACTTACAAAGGCTTTGTTTCCATTTTTCCTTCTATTCTCTTTTTTTTATTTTATCTTCCTTCCTTTCTCCCTCTCCCCTCCCTTATTCCCTTTCCCATTTGAATATTTTCTTCCCATTTCCCAATATTTATTATATATTTTGGTCCTCATTTATACTTTTGGTTTCTCATACCAGAGAAATAATGTGGTATTTAAATACGTGTGTCTGATTTATTTCACATAAGAATATAGTTTCAAGTTGCATTCATTTAGCTAGAAATGTCTCAAGCTTATCCTTCTTTATGGCAGAGTAGTACTCCACTGAATTAAAAAAATCTTCTTTATCCATTCATCCATTGATGAGCATTTAGTCTGTTTCCAAGATGTAGCTATTACATACTGTGTTGCTATATACACGGGTGTGCATATATCACTCTGGTATGATGTTTATAATTCTTTTGCAAAAATACCAACAAAGGGAATAGCTGGATCTAATGGAACCTCTAGTTTTAGTATTTTGAGGAATATTTACACTGCTTTATACAGTGGGCACACCAGTCTACACTCCCACCAACAGTGGAGAAATATTCCTTTTTCCCCACAGCCCCATTAGCATTTGTTATTGGTTGATTTCTTGGTTGAACTGGGGAATATGTATATAAAAGCAATGCTCAGTAAGTATGTATGTGTGTGTGTATATATATATATATATATATATATATATGCTCTGATACAACATAAATCAATTAATAATTTACCTCTGAAAGGCTATCTAGTTTTATTTCTATGTTCTTAAGGCACAGAGAGGTTTCCTTGCTATTCCTTAGGAGCAAGCATAGCATTTTTAAAAAATTAATTTTATTGGTACATTTTAGGTATATAATATAATGACATTTATCATTGGAAATTTGCACCTTTACATAATCTCTCTTGGTTCTTATTTTTTCCCCATTTCCCTGCCCTCCCTTCAACCCCTCCATCTCTCCCTATTTACAAAGACTTTGTTTCCATTTTTCCATTTGCTCATATTAATTACATTCCCTTCTTTCCTTTCCCCTACCAGTCCCACTTCCCCTTCCCCTTTGCCCCTTTCTTCCTATTTCACATTATCTATTATACTTTTTAGTCCTTATTTACACTTTCAATTTCTCACACCAGAGAAACTATTTGGTATTTACACATGTGTGTCCTATGTATTTCACTTAAGAGTATCGCCTCAATATGCATCCATTTAGCTATTTTTTTTGTATTAAATTCTTTTATTGGTACCTTAAGGTATAAAACACAATTACATTTCTCATTGGGCACTGTACCATTATATACTGCATCTTGGTTCTTATTTTTTCCTGATTCCTAGCCCTCCCTTCACGCCCTCCACCTTTCCCTATTTACAAAGACTTTATTTCCATTTTTTCCATTTCTCACCATTTTTTCCTTTCCCTTCTTTCCATTCCCCTGCCCCTCCCACTACCCCTACCCCTTTGGACCTTTTCTTCCTATTTTACATTATCGATTATTCATTCTAATCATTGGTACATTTTAGGTATACAATATAATGACATTCATCATTGGAAATTTGCACCTTTACATAGTCTCTCTTGGTTCTTATTTTTCACTCTTGCCCAGCCCTCCCTTTAACCCCTCCAGTCCTCCCTATTTACAAAGATTTTGTTCCTATTTTTCCATTTTCTCATATTAATCCCATTCCCTTCTATCTTTTCCCCTAGCCCTCCCACTTCCTTCCCCTTTGCCCCTTTTCTTCCTATTTCACATTACCTATTATACATTTAGTCCTCATTTACACTTTCAGTTTCTCACACCAGAGAAACTATTCGGTATTTACACATGTGTGTCCTATTTATTTCACTTAAAAGTATTGCCTCAATGTGCATCCATTTAGCTATAAATGTCTCTAATTTCTCATTTTTTAATGGCTGAGTAGTACTCCATTTTATAAAAAAACCACATTTTCTTTATCCAGTCTCCAGTTGATGGGCATTTGGGCTGTTTCCAAGTTTTAGCTATTACAAACTGTGCTGCTATGAACATGGGTGCACATATATCACTGTGGTATGATTCTTTTAATTCTTTGGGGAAGATCCCCAGCAGGGGAATAAGGGGGTCAAATGGGACCTCCAGTCCTAGTTCTTTGAGGTATCTCCATACTGATTTCCACAGTGCTTGCACCAGTCTGCACTCCCACCAGCAGTGGAGCAGGGTTCCTCTTTCCCCACAGCTCCACCAGCATTTGTTATTGGTTGATTTCATGATAGCAGCCATTCTTTCTGGAGTGAGGTGGAATCTCAGCATTGTTTTCATTTGCACCTCTTGAAGGACCAGTGATGTTGAACATTTTTTCATGTATTTATTTGCGATTTCTACTTCTTTGTGTGAGAAATGTCTGTGCATTTCAGATGCCCATTTTTGGATTGGGTCTTTAAATTTGGGAGGTCTGATCTTTTTCAGTTCTTTATAGATTCCAGATAGTAGACCTTTGTCTGAGGAAGAGCAGGTAAAGATTTTTTCCCACATTGTGGGTTGTCTCTTCACACTGCTGGTGGTTTCTCTTGCTGTGCAGAAGCTTTTTAATAAGAAGAGATCCCATTTGTTGATTGTTTGTGCTAGTTCACAGGCGACTGAGATTTTGTTCATAAAAACTTTTCCTACACTGATGTCTTCAAGGCTTCTACCTAACCTCTGTTCCAACTGGTTCAGCGTTTCTATTTTAATATTTAGATCTTTAATCCATTTTGATTTTAGTTTAGTGCATGGTGAGAGATACAGGTCTAGTTTTAATCCTTGGCAAGTTGAAGCCCAATTTTTCCAGCACCATTTATTAAAGAGGCTATGTTTCCTCCAGTGAGGGTGCTTGACTCCTTTATGCAAGATGAGATGGCTGAGTGTGTCTGGCGTTGTTTCTGCATCTTCTGATCTGTTCCACTGGTCCTCAAGTCTATTTCTTTGCCAGTACCATGCTGTTTTTATCACAGTAGCTTTGTAGTATAGTTGTAGGGTGGGGATTGTGATACCCCCTGCCATGTCTCTGTTACCTAGAATTGCTTTTGTTATTCTGGGTCTCTTCTTGCTCCAAATGAATTTTTGGATTGTTTTCTTGAGGTCTATGAAGTATGCTGCTGGGATCTCAATTGGAATTGCATTAAATCTATACAGCAGTTTTGGAAGTATGGCCATTTTCACTATATTAATCCTTCCTGCCCAGGAGCAGGGGATGTCTGTCCATTTTCTGATATCATCTTCAATCTCTCTTTTCAGAGTGCCATAGTTTTCAGAGAAGAGGTCTTTGATTTCTTTTGTTAGGATGATTCCTAGGTATTTCAGTTTTTTGGATGCTATTGTGAAAGGGATTATTTGCCCTATTTCTCTCTCAGTGAGTCTGTTGTTTGTGTAGAGGAAAGCTATTGATTTTTGTGTGTGGACCTTGTCACCAGCTACTTGATTGAATTTGGTTATTAAGTCTAGAAGACTTTTGGTGGAGTTCTTGGGGTCTTCTATATAGAGTATCATGTCATCTGCAAATAATGACAATTTGACTTCTTCATTACCTATCTTTATTCCTTTTATTTCTTTCTCTTGTCTAGTTGCCATGGCTAATGTTTCCAGAACTATATTGAACAAGAGTGGTGATAGTGGACATCCTTGTCTTGTTCCTGATTTTAGTGTGAAGAATTTCAGTTTTTGACCATTTAGTATGATATTGGCTGTTGGTTTTTCATAGATAGCTTCTATCAGTTTGAGGTAGAGACCATTTGTTCCATTTTTTTGTAGGGTTTTTATCATAAATGCATGTTGGATTTTGTCAAATGCTTTTTCTGTGACTATGGAGATAATCATATGGTTTTTGTCCTTGGCTCTATTGATATAGTGTATTACATTGATTGATTTTCATATATTGAACCATCCCTGCATCCCTGGGATGAATCCCACTTGATCAGGGTGTATGATCTTCTTCATGATCTTCTGCATTCTGTTTGCCAGTATCTTATTAAGGATTTTTGCATCTATGTTCATTAGTGAGATTGGCCTACACTTCCCTTTTTCAGTTGGGTCTTTCTCTGCTTTGGGGATCAAGGTGATGCTTGCTTCCAGGAATGAATTTGGGAGTATTGCTTCCCTTTCAATTTCCTTGAAGAGTTTAAACAGTAGTGGCAGCAGTTCCTCTCTAAATGTCTTGTAAAATTCAGCAGTGAAGCCATCAGGGCCCGGGCTTTTCTTAGTTGATAAGTTTTTAATTACATTTCCAATTTCATTGGTTGATATTGGGTTGTCAGAATTTTTAGGTCTTCTTTGGTCAACTTTGGTAATCCATATGTCTCTAGGAATCTGTCCATTTCTTCTGTGTTGTCCATCTTATTGGCATATAGGTTCTCAAAGTAGGTATTGGTGATCCTCTGGATTTCTGCTGGGTCTGTTGTAATTTCACCCTTTTCATTCCTAATTGCATGGATCTGGGCCTTTTCTTTCCTTTTTCTGATAAGGTTGGCTAAAGGTTTGTCAATTTTGTTGATTCTTTCGAAGAACCAACTCTTGGCTTCATTGATTTTTTGTATCGTTCTCTTAGTCTCCATTGCATTGATTTCTCCTCTGATCTTTATAATTTCCTCCCTTGTATGAGCTTTGGGGTTGTCCTGCTCTTCTTTTTCTAGAAGCTTGAGGTTCAGCATCAGGTTGTTTAATTGGGCTCGTTCTGTTTTCCTCATATGCATATTCACTGCTATGAATTTCCCTCTTAAGACTGCTTTCATTGTGTCCCATAGATTCCGATATGTTGTATTGTCGTTGTCATTTAATTGAAGGAACTGTCTGATTTCTTCTTTAATTTCCTCTGTGACCCATTGGTTACTCAGAAGTGTGCTGTTCAATTTCCACTTGTTTATGAAATTTTTTGAGTTTCTTTGGCTATGGATCTCCAATTTCATAGCACTATGGTCTGATAATGTACAGGGGATAACTTCAATTCCTTTGCACTTCCTTAAACATGTTCTATGTGAGAGTATGTGGTCTATTTTGAAGAATGACCCATGTGCATCTGAGAAGAACGTGTATTCTGATTTTGTGGGGTGGAAGACTCTGTAAACATCTGTTAAGTTCATTTGTTCAAGAGTTCGATTGAGTTCTAGTATTTCATTACTTATTTTTTGTCTAGCTGATCTATCTGTGACAGTGGGGTGTTGAGGTCCCTGCCTACAATTGTATTAGTGCATATATGACTTTTCATGTCCGTTAGTATTAGTTTTATATAGTTGCGTGCACTAGTGTTTGGTGCATAGATATTTATGATTGTCATCTCTTTCTCTTGGATTCTTCCCTTTACAAGGATGTGGTGTCCTTCTTCATCTCTCTTAATTAGTGTTGGTTTGAAATCTACTTGATCTGCCAAGAGGATAGCTACTCCTGCTTTTTTTTTGGTTCCTGTCACATGGAGTATTGTTTTCCACCCTTTAACTTTCAGTCTATGAGTTTCCTTTTGAATGAAGTGTGTTTCTTGTATGCAGCTTATTGTTGGATTTTGCTCCTTGACCCATTCTGCCAGTCTATTTCTTTTGATTGGTGAATTGAGACCATTAACATTGATGGTTATAACTGAAATGTATTGACTTGTCATTGCCATGACTTTTTCTTTTTGTTTTGTTCTCCCCCTTTCCATTTAATTTCTTGTCATGCCAGATGGGTTCATTCTGCTTTGCTTCCTGGGGTTGTGATCCTCAATGTCTGTTCCTAGGACATTGTGTAAAATTCTTTGGAGTACTGGTTTGGTATTCACGAAGTTCCTAAGGTGCTCTTTGTCATGAAAGTATCTTATTTCTCCATCAATTTTGAAAGATAGTTTTGCAGGGTACATCAATCTGGGTTGGAGGTTGTTTTCTTTTAGGGCTTGGAATATGTCACTCCAAGCTCTTCTTGCCTTGATGGTTTGTGTTGAGAAGTCTGCTATGATTCTGCTGGGCTTTCCTTTGTATGTGATTTGTTTCTTTTCTCTGACTGCTTGGAGAACTTTGTTCTTCTGTTGTGTTTCTGGAATCTTAACAATTATATGCCTATGTGTAGATTTTTTTGATCAAGGCTATTTGGAGTCCTATATGCCTCACTTATCTGTATGTCAAGCTCTTTTCCCCTGCTTGGGAAGTTTTCTGTCATTATTTCTGTGAAGTGATTTTTTACGTCATCTGCACTCTCTCCTGTTTCTTCATTGAGCCCAATCAGTCTTATGTTATTCTTCTTTGCATCATCTAGTAGCTGCTGGATTGATTTCTCATGTTCCCTTATAATTTTGAAGCAATTTTTCTTTTCCTGGTCACTAATTGCAATCTTATCTTCTATTTCTGAAATTTTGTCCTCACATTGGCTCATTCTGCTGTGTAGACTTTCAATGGAGTTTTTCATGTCCTGGAAATCTATTTGCATCTGTTTTATGGATTCCATTTGTTTCCTATGTTGGGATTCCATCCTGTTCCTCAGGTCCTCTCTATATTTATTAATCATGTCTTGCACTAGGGGCACAATTTCTCCTGTTATCTGAGAAATTATTTCTGATTTTATTTTTTCCAGATCCCCTTTTGTTGCCAGTTCAGTGGGTCCAGGTGTTTGAGTATCAGAGTGTTCCATCTCATTTCCCTTTGGGGTTGCTGTAGGTGATCTGGAAGTCTGGTTTTGAGACTTATTCATGTGTTTTCTCATTTTGACTGGGGCGGGTGGCTGTTAGTACCTGCACAGATTACCTCCTCTGAGCTGGGTGAGGTGGGACAGGGGCCGGGAGCAGCGGTAAGGATGGTTACCCAAAAGCCCTTTCCTGTGGGCTGGGAGTAGCCGGAGGGATGGTGGCCTGGAAACCCCTTCCTCTGGACCAGGAGCAGTGGGATGGTGGCTCAGAAGCCCCTCCCTCTGGGTGGGGAGCAGTGGGAGGCATGGTGGCCCAGAAGCCCCTTCCTCTGGGTCAGGAGCAGAGGGACAGAAGGTGGCCCAAAAACCCTTTCCTCTGGGCTGGGAGCAGCAGGAGGGATGGTGACGGGGAAGCCCCTTCCTCTAGACCAGGAGCAGTGGGACGATGGCTCAGAAACCCCTACCTCTGGGCCGGGAACAGTGGGACTCAGTACCTTGGTCTGGTGGTCTGGTGTCCTCTGGGTCTTTGTAGTGTGGAATCAGGTTGCTGCCTGTCTTCAGCGGGCTGAATCGGTGTGTGTTCCGCGCTACTGGGGACCTCCGTATGGTGTGGGCAGACCTGCCTGTCTCCAGCGGGGTGATGCAGCATCTTCCGCGTGACTCAGGACCTTGGTAGGGCATGCACAGACCTGCCTGTCTGCAGCGGGCTCCCATTTAGCTATTAATGTCACTAATTTCTCATTTTTTATGGCTGAGTAGATTTCTTGATAATAGCCATTCTCTCTGAATGTAGAATCTCAGCATTACTTTAATTAGCATCTCTTGATAGACCAGTTATGTTGAACATTTTTTCACCTATTTATCAGCCAATTGTACTTCTTCAGCTGAGAAGTGTCTATCTATTTCACATGCTCATTTTCAGATTGAATCTTTACATTTGCAGGTCTGATTTTTTTTTTTTTAGTTATTTGTATATTGTAGATATTAGTCCTTTGTCTGAGGAACAGCTGGCAAATTTTTTTCCCCATACTGTGGATTGTCGCTTCACTCTGTTGGTGGTTTTCTTTCCTGTCCAAAAGCTTTTTAATAAGTTCAGATCCCAGTAGTTGATTTCTTGTGATATTTCCCGTGTGATCAGGGTTTTGCTCTTAAAATCTTTATCTACACCAATGTCTTCAAGAGTACTATCTATTATATCTTCAAGCAGATTTAGTGTTTCTCTCTTAATATTTAGATCTTTGATCTATTTTGATTTTAATTTAGTGCATAGTGAGAGATACGGGTCTAGGTTTAATCTTCAGCATGTGGAAAGGCAGTTTTCCCAGCACAATTTATTAAAGACGCTGTCTTCCAGTAAAGATTTTTGGTCCCTTTGTCAAAGATGAGGTGGCTGAGTGTGTCTGGAGTTGTTTGTGCATCTTCTAATCTGTTCCACTGATCCTCAGCGTTTTTGTTTTTTTTTTTGTCAGTATCATGTTGTTTTCATCAAGTAGCTTTGAAGTATAATTTCAAAGGAGGTATTGTGATGTCTCCAGCCTTGCCTTTGTTGCACAGAATTTGTTTTGAGATTCTAGGTCTCACTTGGTTCCAAATGAATTCTAGGATTGTTTTCTCTAATTCTGAGAGATGTGCTATTGGACTTCTCATCCATCAGGATGGCATTAAATCTGTATAACAATTTTGGAAGTATGGCCATTTTCACTATATTGGTTCTTCCTACTCAAGAGCAAGGGATATCTTTCCATTTTCTGATAACATCTTTGATCTCCTTTTAGTTTTCAATGTAGAGGTCTTTTACTTCTTTTGTTAAATTGATTCCTAGGTATTTTATTTTTTTCACCTATTATGAAAGATGCTTTTTCCCTAGTTTCTCTCTCAATGATTTTGTTATTGTGTATAGGAATGCTATTGAGTTTTGAGTGATTTGTATCCAGCTACATGACTTACTTTGGTTATTAAATCTTGAAGTATTTTGGTGAAGTTTTGGGGATCTTCTATGTAGAGTAACAGGTTATCCACAAATAATGATAGTTTAACTTCTCCATTTCCCACCTTTCTTTTATTTCTTTCTCTTGTCTAATTGTTCTGGCTAATGTTTTCAGAATTATTTTGAATAAGATTTGTGATGGTGGAGATCCTTGTCTTGCTCCTGATTTTAGAGTGAAACTTTCAATTTTTTTCCATTTAGTATGATGTTGGCTTTGGTTTGTCATAGATGGGTTTTATCAGATTGACCTAAAGACCATCTATTCCAATTTTCTGCAAGATTTTTTTTTTATCAGGAATGGGTATTGGACTTTGTCAAATGCTTTTTCTGCTATTGAGATGATCATCTGCTTTTTGTCCTTGGCTCTGTTAATATGGTGTATTACATTTATTGATTTGCATATGTTGACCCATCCCTTCATCCCTGGGATGAATCCTACTTGGTAATGGTGTATAATCTTCTTGATAATTTGGTGCACTCTATCTTCCAGTATCTTCTTGAAGATTATTACATCTATGTTCATTGCAAAGATTGGCCTGTAGTTCTCTTTTTTTGTTGGATTCTTCTCTGGTTTGGGTATTAAGGTAATGCTTGCCTCCAGGAATGTATTTGGGAGTATTGCTTTCCTTTCAATTTCATTAAAGAGTTTGGGAGGTAGTGCCATTAGATCTTCTCTAAATTTCTGGGAGAATTCTGCAGTGAATCCATCAGGGCCTAGGATTTTCTTGGTTGGTAGATTTTTATTTACATTGTCAATTTCATTGAGATTGGCTTATTTAGAGTTTTTGTATCATCTTGATTCAGCTTTGGTAATTCATATACATATCTAGGAATCTGCCCATTTCTTCTGTTTTTCATCTTATTACACTACAGATTCTCAAAGTAGGTATTGATGATCTTTTGTATTTCTGCAGTGTCTGTTGTGATTTCACCCTTTTCATTCCTAACTTCATAGATTTGAATCTTTTTTTATATAATGTTGGCTAAGGGTTTGTCAATTTTATTCCATCTTACAAAGAATCAACTTTTCTATTGATTGATTCTTGTATTATTTTCTTAGACTCTGTTGCATGAATTTTTGCTCTGATTTTTATAATTTCCTCCTTTGTAGATTCTTTCCATTTAACTTGCTTTTCTCTTTCTATTAGCTTGAGGTTGTATATTAGATTGTTTATTTGAGCTCCATGTTTTTCTGATGTGGGAATGCATTGTTATGAATTTCTTTTGTAGGACTAATTTCATTTTGTCCCACAAGTTCTGGTGTGTTATAGTGGCATTATCATTTGTACAAAGTGTGTAATTTCATCTGTGACTCATTGGTTATTCAGGAAGTGTTATTTAATTTCCATATGTTTATGATTTTGGGGGGTTTCTTTTGCCATTAATTTCCAATTTCATTGCACTATGGCCTGATAATATGTATGGAATAAGTTCAATTTCTTTGAATTTACTTACTCATATTCTATGACTTAGTATGTGGTCTGTTTTGGAGAATGTCCTGTGTGCAGCTAAGAACCATGTGTATTCTGATGTTGTAGTGTGGAACACTCAGTAGACATCTACTAAGTCCATTTGTTTAAAAGTTTGGTTCATTTCTGATATTTCTCAGTTGATTTTTTTTTGTCTAGTTGATCTGACTATTTGTGACAGTGGGATATTGAGGTCCTGCATCCCAATTGTATTAGTGTTTATTTGATTTTTTATGTCAGATAATATTTGTTTTAAATACTTGAGTGAGCTAGTATTTGGTGCATATATATTTATGATTGTTTTCTCTTCCTCTTGGATTTTTCCCTTTATGAGGATGTAATGACCTTAGTCCCTCTTGATCAGTATTGGTTTGAAATCAACTTTGTCTTCAAAGAGAATAGGTACCTCTGTTTTTTTTCTGGGTTCCTGTTTCATGGAGTACTGTTTTCCATCCTTTGACTTTCAGTTCATGAATTTCTTTTTGAGTTAAATGTGCTTGTTGTATGCAGCATATTGTTGAATTTTATTTTTTGACCCATTCAGCTAATCTGTTTCTTTATAATTGGTGAATTGAGAGCAGTTACATTGTTGGTTATATCTGATATATATTGATTTATCCTTGCCATATTATTTCCTATTGTTGGTTCCATTCCCCACCTCCTATTTAATTTTTTGCCTTGCCTGGTGAATTCATTCTGTTGTAGTTCTTATTATCTCTTTCCAGTATGTCCTTCAGATCATTTTGGAGTTCTTGTTTGGTGGCCATCTGATATTCTTTGTCATGTAAATATTTTATTTCTCCATCAATTTTGAAAGATTGTTTCACAGGTCACATCAATCTGAGTTGAAGGTTCTTTTCTTTCTTTCTTTTTTTTTTGGTACCGGAGATTGAACTCGGGACCTTGTGCTTGCAAAGTGGGCAGTGGAACCACTGAGCTAAATCCCTGGCCTAGAGGTTCTTTTCTTTTAAGGCTTGAAATACCTTACTCCAACCTTTCCTTGACTTAATGATTTCTGTTGAAAAGTCTGCTGTGATTATGATTGTCTTTCCTTTATAGGTGATTTGTTTCTTTTCTTTAATAGATTTTAATATTCTGTTTTTTGTTGAATTTCTTGGGTCTTGACTATTATATGCCTTGGTGTAGATTTTTTTTTTTAATCATGGCTAATTGGAAGTCTATATGCCTCACTTATCTGTATATCAACCTTTTTCCCATGCTTGGGAAGTTTTCTGCTACTACTTCTGTTAACTAGTTTTTTAAGTCATTTGTGGTATCTCCTGCTTGTTCATTAACTGCAGTCCATCTTGTTATTCTTCTTTGTATAATCTAGCAGCCGTTTGATTGATTTTTCATGGTTCCTTGCTATTTTTAAAAGTTTTTCTTTCATGATCACTAACCACAATACTGTCTACTATATCTGATATTTTGTCCTCACATTGGTTCATTCTGCTGCACATACTTTCAGTGAAATTTTTAATCTTCTGTATATTTGTTTAAATCTGTTTCATGGATTCTATTTCTTTCCTATGTCAGGTGTCCATGGTTTCCATCATTTTTCTAAGCTCCTCTATTTTTTTTAACCTATATCTGCTCTAGAGTCACTAACCATGTCTTTTATTATGGTTGTCATCTCTTTAGGTATCTGAGAAATGATTTCTGATTTGATTTTTTTCTAGAGTCTCATTCATCTGCTTTGTTACTTCCACTGTTACCACTAGTTCAGGTGAGTGGCTTTCAAATTTTTCCACCTCATTTCCCTCTGAGTTTGCCTTTGGTGAGCTGGAGGTCTGAGGTTGTAGCTTGCTTAAGTATCTTTCAATTTTCTTTTTTTTAAGTTTAATTCTTAGGTTGATGCTTGTAAGTTGCTTATGGCAGGTTGCTTTATTGCTGGTATTTAAAACCCATAGGAAATAACTAGTTATCAGAGATGTCTTTCAGGTGTAGCTGAAATTTTTTTTTTCTTTTCAGGTGTAGCTGAGTTTTGAGTCTATTGCAAGATTTTGTCTTTTCAATGTATTGGGGATAAGAAGTTGCTGCCTATTTGGCCTAGCCACTGGTTCTTTAGTACTTGCCTATAGTAATGTTTATGACCCTTATACAATCTCAGTCTTGGCATACTAAGAAGAACAACTAATTAGAACAATTATGTTGTCTTGCAGTCAGCAATAACAATAGCATTAAACACAGCAAATGACAAAATAGTGGTAACTATTAATTTGCCACTTTTAACTGTATGATGTATATTTGTGGTTATATAACAAAGTCTAAAACAAACCAGAAAAGTGTATACAGTAAATATGCCCCCAGTATGGTGACTTTACCCTCAAGGGAGGATATTTAAAAGGGATTAGGAGGAAAAATAGAAAAATAGAAGAAGAGGAAGAGATTAGAAACAAGCCTGGAGGAGAAAGGACGATTGCATGAACTTTGGGAAACTGGTGAAAAAGACAAGAGGGAAAGAGAAAAAGAAGAAATATAAACAAGAACAGAACAACAACAAACTAGAAACAGTGTTCACACTCATATAAAAATAAGAAGAAACAAGAACAAAACAAAAGAAAAACAGAAACAAAAACAAAAAACAAGAGTAGAAAATAAAAGATTCACTTCAGGGTGTGCTTCTGCTGTTATTGGTAGACAGAGTCAATGGATGGAGCTTAGATCTGTGTTGATTACTCCCAGAAAACCAGCCTTAGATTTACAGTGGGGTAGTGATTAATCCAAGCAGGCTTGCACCTTTAAATTCCACTGAAGTTCTGGATGGTTTCTGGCTGTGAGTCTGGAATCTGCAGCACTCTATGTGTCTCATGCCAGCTTAAACTACCTGCCAACTTGCACTCAGCTCCTTCACCTCCTGCTGACTTGAACTTGGTTCTGCCTCACCATGACACTGGGACCTGCTGGATGGAGCTAGCCTGCACAGGCTCTGAGCTCCGAGCTCAGTTATCTCCTCTCCAAGATGTGAAGGTGACTGGCAAATCACCCTCTTCTGGGGGCAATCTGAACCCGAATAACACACCAGCCACTGCAGTCTGCTGTGATCGCTGCTCTATTCCACTAGTCCATTGCACTGTGGAGGCCACTGGGGTAGCCAGTAGTCACTGTGCATCTGCAGGTAAAAGCTGCCCCTCCCATGCAGGGAGTCAGGGCTCAGGGAGTAAGTGGCACTTGCCACCTCCTTCTGTGTTGAGGTCTCTCTCTTCACTGTCCCCATGGATTCTTGCTTCAGATCCTTGCTGGGTTCCAAGGACTTTGTCTTCTCTTCTCCATGTTGTTACATTTGATCTTAGCCAAAAGGCAGAGAAGCGATGAAACCTATTCCGCCGCCTGCCTTGCAAGCACAAGGTCCCAAGTTCCATCCCCGGTACAAACAAAAATAAAAGATCAGACAACCAAAAACCTGTTTTGAGTGGCTTTATAATATATATTATCTTTTGAAGCTTGAGAGTTGATATAGATGAGTTCAGACACAGTGTCCAACTTTACAAAGTAGGTTTAATTCTAGTCTTTCCTGATGTACTTTTGGGAAATAAAGGGACAAAGAACTGCAATGGAAAAAGTTTTAGGGACTTAGATGAGTCTTAGTATCCTAAGCATAAGCTCCATCAAATGTTGCTTGTCAAAAAGCAGGAGGCCTACCCTGCCATTTTTTTAGAGATGGAGGTCAAAGACATTATTACTGACATGACGCTCCTTTCAATGCAGATGATGGCATCAGAGGCAGAATGGAAACTGTCAGTCATCAGAGTGAGAGGGCAGGCATGAGTGCTGCAGTAGGCAGAAGGTCAGGAATGTAGTTGCAGTGGTTTGTTCTGCAGAGAACTTTTGCAGTGGAGAATGGGACCTTCAAGCTGAAATACAAATACAACTGACAACAGTTTTAAAAGACTCTAGCTCTAGAAATTACAGCAGCCCCCTTGACTTATCATTGTGGAAAGTGATAGTTCTTCATTTGATATCTCACAATCCATTAATTCAAAGTGCATTTGAAGAAGAGCACTGTGACAAATATGTCTTATGGATATTTTTGCTGTATTTCATTAAAGGAACCTGTGACCATTTATTGAAGTTAATGTGTACCTAGACTTTGCAGGGATTACTGGGATCTACTTTGATGCTAAGCCTTTCTTCTTAAATATCACTGTGTTGTAATGGTTGCAATTGTGGCTTATGGAACTCAGGTGATAAGTGGAGTTTTGGCCTGTTGCAGTCTCCTAGTGACCACACTGGGAGCACACAAACATACCATTGCTATTTTCCCTACTTACGAATGTAGACTTTAAATAGGATAGTTGGTAGTTGGCAGAATATACATATTGACCCACTAACTTCAGGAGTAAGGTCTATGTTGATGAAAGTGCCAAGAGGAAGTGTCTGAAAGTAACCCTCCATATGCAGAGTTAACAAATGCCAATATCACTTTTCTGGAGGAATTGGGTATGTTAGTGTCATCCTCAAACACTTGAAAGAACCAAAGGTGGTATTTACTATCATATTCCCTTTTAAATTGGTTTTTCATTTTGGAGAGTAAAAAGTGATTTTTTTCCTGAAATTAATAAGGTAGTGATTCAAATCATAATGGCTGTTCCAGATGTGTTATATTCAACACCATCCCAGAATATGGTATGCAGCTATTGATTTGGAAAATGGTTACACTGAACCACCTGGAAAGACTTATCATGCTCAGGACCAATCAATCCTGGGAGCTTTATGACTTATCTGGTAGAAAGAAACATTACACCCCCCCCACACACACACCAAAAAGGTAATGTATGTTAATTTTGTAATCCAAATCTTGGGGAGAGACACAAGTTGCAACAATTTATGTATCATTTGAAAGTCATATTCTGATATATCTCAGACTCTGAAAAGTATCACTGAGTGAGAAGGACTCTGAGCTTTCTCAGTTATATCTTTCTGGCACACAATAGTTTTACTAATTGTTTACAGTGCCCGCTACTTTCTGCTTATCACGGTTTATTGTCATGATATTAAGATAGTTGATATCCTCTGAGGTTGGTTGTTCTATTGAAACATGGTCACAATTTTAAAGTGGAGGAACACATTTTTATCTGATTTGGTTTGTTGAATATTTCAAGTGCTTAGAATTTTTCGGATACATAATATGTACTCAGTAAGTACGTGGGAAAAGAAGAATGTTATGGTTCCTTCTTTTTTGCGGGGAGGTACCAGGGATCAAACTCGGGTCCTTGGGGTTGTTCAGCAGGTGGCAAAACCACTAAGCTAAATCTCGGCCCCAAGATACAATGTACGCATTCTTTTTTGGTACCGGGATCGAACTCCGGACTTTGGGCTTGCTAGGCAGGCGGCGGAACCACTGAACTAAATCCCTGGCCCAAATCTTGTTTTGTTTTTTCGGGTTTTTTTTGTTTTTTGGGGTACCAGGGATCGAACTAGGGTCCTTGCGCTTGCACAGCAGGCGGCAAAACCATCGAGCTAAATCCACAGCCCTAAGAAGAGTGTTATGGTTTAGACTTATAATCTAAAAGTTTTATGTTCAGAGGTGAGGCCGAGTGTGAAGAGGCAGGTCACTGGGGACATGACCTGGAAGGATATATTCTTGTTCCTGACTCCTCCCTCTCTCTCTACTTCCTGGCTGCCATTCAGTGAACAGCTTTCCTCCATCATGTCATTCCACCATGCTGTTTCCGCCTTGGAGCCAGCTGTCCATAAACTGAATCCACTGAAACTATGAGTAAAAATAAACCTCTTCTCCTTTAAATTGCAAGTGTTTGGTATTTTGTCCCAGGTATGGGAAAGGTAACTAATGGTGGGTAGGTGGGGGGGGGGTGAAACAGCCAATATCTCTTTAGAGCATATTATCACAAATATCCAGAGTAGACTTAATCCTAAAATAGGTAATGTAAGGGAAACTATTGCTTCTTTGAGGAACGCAAAGTTCTTGTGTTTTCTACTTCTATGAACAGAGAAAAAAATATTTTCCATATCAATACCCAGAAGTGGAGTGCAGTAGCATCACTTTCTAGTAAAGGTTGGTTTGAGAAGGGATGGTGTGGGAAGAAGCCTAAATTTTGATGAAGAGATGAATACACATGTGGCAGTTTATACCATGAATTACTACTCAGCAATAAAAAATGGAAAACCATACTGATATATACAATAACATGAATTAATTTCAAAACCATAATTCTGAACTAAAGCCTGATACAAAAAAGTATACATTATGTGACTTCATTTATATGACACAATAAAAATGAAAAATCTAATCTATAATGAATGAAAGCAACCAGTTACTACCTAGAGCTGAGGGAAAGGAAAAAAGGAACTGTCTAGGGTGAAAGAAATGTTTTATATGCTGATTGTAGTGGAGGTCACATGGGTATAATTTTGTCAAAACTCAGAGTTGAATGCTTTAAGTAGATGAATTTAGTTGTATGCTAATTATTCCTTTATAATGCTAATCCAAACAAAAACAAAAAAGGCAAAGGAAAAAAGTAACAATATTTTACAGCTGGAGAAGACCTAAATATGAGGGACAGTATTGAAAATATCTTCAAAGTAATCATATCTTCATGACCTCTAGTCTTAAAGGATTTCTCTCAAAAGTACAAACCATTAAAAAAATGCTCCCCACACATTTGTTAATCTTGGTCAAAACTTACCATTTATATTCTTCTCATTTATTATCTTCTTTATATTTGTTGATGTTGTTAGTCTGTCTTCATATCTAAAGACATTTTTCTGAGTTTTCCATCTTGCCTACTAAACCAAATGTACCATATTTCCAAATATGTTTTTCATGCTTCTTGTCATTATTACACACAAGTTTTTCATTTTTAAACTTTTTGATATCAAGGAAGCTTACATCACTCATTGTGTCATCTTTGGTTACATGTAACATCTTTAAACTTTAAACATGTTTAACATCTTTAAACCATTTTTTCCCTAAAAATTCAGATGTACTGATGAAGATAATGAGCTAATGTATATAAAAATATACAAAGAAACTATATAATTTACTTATCATTTCATCTCTATTCTGAATACACACTTTTTTTTACCATAGGCATTGGAGAAAAATATCACGTTTCATAGAAAGAGCTAATTATTCTGCTAGCACTCATTATATCATTCATTTGTGAGCTCTCTGAGTCATTTTTCTATAAATTATTCTGTCTTGTATCTTCAGTGATGTTTCTTCTGGTTCCGTTTCTTTTGCCAACATACCTTTATCTACTATGTACCATTATAAATGAATGCTTTTCTTGCATGATCCTTAGACCCTTTCCTATTATGACCTAATGTCTCTCTATTATTCTTTAATATTGCTATTTTTGTATAGTTCCTCCTTCTTTAATATTACTATTTTTGTATAGTTACTGCCCCCTTTATTGTGTTGTAGTCTGCTTTCCCTTCCTACTTCAAGTTTGAAGTTGTAGCTTTAAAGGTCAGCAATGATCCTAATTAAAAAAAAATTGTAGTCATTATGTTCATCTTTGCAGGTTTTGACATGAGAGATCAATTCATTTCCTGATTTCCTCTGTCCTGTGTCTCTCTTCTTATCCTCTCAATATGTTGTCTGACTTGTATGAACTATAAATTGAGAAAATCAAGTCTGCTTACATGCTAACCCTCAGTGTTCCTTTATGACTCACTATGCTGGTCTCCCCACCACAAGAATCCCTTTCTCTGTCTTTCATGAAAACCTTTGGACACAAACCAGTGAATGTAAGTTCTCATCCTTCCTTTACATGGATGTTTTCCTAGTACCCTGATATTTGCTTTGGTTTTCTCTTTGTTTTATTTAGTGGCATAACTTATTAATATACTTATCCTCCCTTCAATTTGTAACTGATTTGAAGGCAGGATGTCTTTCATTTGCTTACATCTTTCATAGAAAACCTCACATATCTAGCACATTATAGGTATGTAATCTATAGCCTATCTAAATAAAACTAAATCCTAAAATAGAATGTTGCGAGGAGGGATGGTATAACTAGTTTTACCCATCATGAGTGTGAAGGAGTGCTCGATTGCCTAATATGATCAATATCATTAAGGGGTAGGACATTCCCCTTACTGAAATCAAAAGTACCCATAGCAAATAATTTATATGATGTTGTGATATTAAAAAAAACAATTTTACTAGAGTTGTTTTAAAAGTGGTGGCTGATATTTTAAAATTAATAACCATATTATATATTTCATGTAATATGTTTTTGGTCTTAGTAGGTAAGCCTGAAAAAGCTTTTACTTCAGCTATAGTTAGTGATGGCCAAGCAGCAAGCAAGCAAACAAACAAAAGGCTGCCATAGGCTCTTAAATTCCAAGTAAACTTTAAAAAATCTGAGTTGAAATAACAGCTTCAAAGGAAATGTTTTAAGGGTGAAAAGCCTGGACTTTGAAAACAAACAGCTCAAAGTTCATGCTATACAGCCTATTTTGAAAGATTATATGATTACACTAGGCAATTTTATGGTCAAAAATGAAACAAACAAACAAAAGTGCCCTCGGTGAAGGGAAAGGAAAAGAAGAGTTGGGAAGTGAAGCTAGTGAGATGATCTTTGATGGGTGTCTCAGCACGAGCTACTCCCTCCCTTGGGTTAAAGACTGAGGGTCAGGACAATGAAATCCCTGAAATTTTGAATCTCTGAGAAGAGATGCAACTTGTGTCCTGTCTGAACTTTAGGCCTAAATGGCTGCCTTGGGTTTTTCTCTGTGCTAATGCAGAGGACTGCAGCAGAACTGTTCAGCCTCTACACATCCTGCTGGCAGAAAGTTAGGATGCACGGTGTTTCAGTTCTGTATTCCCTAGAGAGAGGAGCTGATGGTCCAAGTGACAGGAATGCTCCTCCTCCATTCTATAAGATTTCCTTTAACTTCAGTGTTTTCCTAGAAAGAAGTGACTCAGTTTAAACCTCAGGTGTCTGAGAAGAACTGGGATTCCTTGGTTTTATAATCTTCCATCAGGGTGAATGGAAGTACAAAGCAGAGAAGTGGTGGGAAATATTTACATGTAGCTGGATATGTTTTAGAAAGACAATTGGCACTTTCTTAAATTCTGGTCAGAGAGCTTTTTTTTTTTTTTTTTTTTTACCTAATCAGTGATTTTACACAAGTACAGTAGAAAATGTTAGCTAGAGCACATGTGGCTCCTTGTCTAGCCGCAAAGAATCAAGGACTATATGCTTCCTCATGATAATCCTTGTTAGTTAATTGAAATTAGTTTGTGGGAACCTCAAGAACACTTGCAATATTACTGATGACTTATTCCTGGACTAGAGATAAATTTCATTTTTTTCCAAATTAAATTCTGCTTCCTGTTGGAGTAACAGCCCGTGAAGTGGGGATCTGATGCTCCTTCAGAGTTTTTCCTAAGAATTCCTTGTTTTATTTATTTTGGAGGTTTCTAGATATTCTTCTCAGTGCCTCTAGCTATTAAGCTATATAGATAAGATGTTGACCAATTAGAAGTCTGGTACTGACATAAAAAGTATCTTAATAAAGTGCAGAGTATCATAATAGGAATGAGTTGAATATTGATCTCTTGAGCTGACTTAAAGAAGAATAGAATTAAATAGTTTCTGCAAA
The DNA here is from genome assembly GCF_053883595.1 of Heterocephalus glaber. Lineage (NCBI taxonomy): Eukaryota > Metazoa > Chordata > Mammalia > Rodentia > Bathyergidae > Heterocephalus > Heterocephalus glaber. Next base: position 1,639,765 of record NW_028258364.1, read on the forward strand.
GTGTCCTGGGGAATCCTAAGGAAAAATAGTAACAGAGTGATTTAATGTACCTAGAAAAGAATAGACCCAGTATGTGTTTTTAATACCTTGCTGTTGTTTGAATGTGTCTGCTCCAAATTTCAGGTGTCTCCAATGTGATAGTATTAAGAGGTGGGTTTTTTATTAGATTTTGGGGGCTTCCCAGTTTTTAATGAGGTTAGGCCTTTATAAAGAGGTTCCACACAGCTTTTGACTTGCTTGCTCTTTTCACCTCCTTCTGCCATATAAAGATATAACAAGAAGGTTTTCACCAAATATCAGATGGTGGCACTTTGATTTTGACCTCAGTCTCTAGAATTGTGAGAAATAAATTTCTATTCTTTATAAATTACCCAGTATAATAACATTCTGTTACAGCAGCATAAAATGGAGTGAGGCAACAATGGTGAAGTCAGTGCTACTGAAAATTTTGTTAGAGGTGTTTGCTGATTTACAGTCAAGGTCCAATTTTTCCTAAAGCTGAAGGTTTGCTTAATAGTGAAAGAAAAACTCATGAAGGTGCCTTCTGATGTTTCAGCTGAACAGCTGTTAAATTTTTGTTATCATATTCAGGTGGGGTAATGACAATTCTGGTAATCCAATAATTTCTTTCCTTCAGTGATAAGAAAAGGTACAGAAGAGTAGCCTGCTAAAAATGGCTAATATGCATAAAAATATATAGATAAATATTGTTGGTTAATCTCTGGAACTCACCAATATGATGACAAGTAAGATTAAAAACAGAAGGGCTGGGGATTTAGCTCAGTGGTGCCGCCACTGGCCTCATAAATGCAAGATCCGAAGTTTGATCCCTGGTATCAAAAAAAAAAAAAGATTAAAAACAAAAGAAGTATAAATAAGAGGACAATAATATCAGAAAAATATTACTTTGTGTCATCTAGACGCAAGCTGTCTACTTTGTTTTATCATTGACTTAATGTAAAGATCTTGGAATAACAACCCTACTCTGACTATCTTCCATCTTTGGATGATTCTTAGGAATTTTTGGCTTAAAGTCTTCTGATGAAATGGCTGTCCAATGGTCCAGGGAAGATAATCTGTGTTTTCCTAATTAGAGAACGTCGATCAACGTCAGGAGGCCCGCCATGGTATTAATGTTAATGGTACCTGATACAGTCTTTTTGATCAAAATTTGAAGCCAGTCTTCTTTCAGAAGACTGTCTCTCTGGGTTTTAGATTATTTTGGGTTGGTTCAATAGGATGTTATCATGAGGCTGCTTATACTTGCTAATGATGAGTGTGGGTATATTCTTGAATTCCTTGAAATATTCATTCATTTCAACTTGCAACAGGATTGAAGGTGAAATTCCTAAGTATATGGAGTATCCTCTCATTAATTTATAAGGTGAAATGTGATGAATCCCAGAAGGAGTTGATTCCATTGCCACTAAAAATTTGTAAAATATCTTAGACCAGGAGAGATTAAGGACCTTGGGAAACATTGCTTATTTTAAATTTAGAATTTCTTTCTCTCATTTTTTTAGTACCAGGGATTGAACTCTAGACCTTGTGCTTACAAGCCAGGCAGTGGAAACAGAGCTAAATCCTCGGCCCTTAGAATTTCTTTCTTTTGCTGTACTTCTCCAGAAGATTGAAGATAAAATTTTCGTTAGCAAAAAACAAGGCTTTGCAAATTCATTGATGAGTCCCAATCAAATGTATGCTGTGTTCCTAGAGAGAGATGGGTTAAATTTCCCCATAACAGAAAGAAACAAAAAAATCAAATAAATTTTGTCACTACCACCAGACTTCTTCTCTGGGAAGAAGAAGGCTTGATTCATCCTGAAACTAAATAAGCAACGTCTAAATATATTTACTACTCAATTGTGAGGGTGACTGGGCTTGGCAGTGTGTAAAAGAGACTGTGATTCCTGTCCATGTCCCTCCTTTAAGTCTTGCCAGGGTTGTGTTGTTGGCAAGTAAGACTGGATACATCCCTAGCAATACTCGGAAAATTACTCAGCTGTTGATATGCAGTATCATGTCCAATTTAGATACACTGCAGCATGTAATATAGTAAAGCATTTTTGCTAACTCCCAGGAGATCATTTTGGTATGACCCCACAATAGTTCTGTGAATGGTGCAGTTATCTTCAATTGTGCATTCTGATCTTCTCTGTGTTTTCTTTTTTGTCTCTGAATTATCTTTGCAATTACTGAAGGCCTCTTTGAATATCTGCAAGGATTTTCCCATTTAAATGATTATGAGTGCAATAATGTCAGTAAATGCTGCTTGTTAACATAGTGGCCAGTCAGGTCATTATTGTGGGATCCTGAATCATGCTTTTAATGATTTTCCTCTTTTATTATGGCTCAAAGTTTAATTTTCTTCCATTTTGAAAACAAGTTTCTGCAGCGATCCGAAAACATTGGACTCCAAAGCATTACAACATCTTGGACCACCTTACAAGCATACTTGGTGTCCGTGTAAATATTTGTTCTTTAACTCTTGTTAAAAGCACTCTTGGCTGTCTCCCTGGAGTGGTAAATCCAGCCATGTGGCCAAATTAACTTTTGGTAGGAGCTCATATTTTAATGGTGAATTTAGATATGTGATAATATAGCCTGTCAAACATTTTCCATTTCTTAATTTCAGGTAAAATACAATTGTATCAGAATTTTCTAAGGGAGTTTTAAAAAAATTTCCCAGAGGTCAAACAATCATAGGATTTTCCTTCCTTAGAAAAAAAAATGAAGAGTTTTTGGATTCCAGGTATCATAGCAATGTATAGATATAGTTGAAAGAGACATCAACAGTTTTCCACAGGAACTAACCGAGGAGGCCTGATGGTCTTCACATGATGGAGAATTATCAGCTTTGTGGAGACGAAATGGAACTACAATGGTGTAAACTTTCATAAACTTTGCTGCTACACCTTTTATTACACAGGCTGGGCAGAGATAAGTAATGGGTTTCAGACTGCTTCCTTGCAGTAAAGTCAGTATCCCAGTACCTTCCCAGAACATTCAGGATCAAAAAGACAAAAAAGTTTGTAACAATTAGATGTAGTATTAGATATTCAGCTGTTTCAGGAGAATTCAGTGTCCTGTGCTACACTCTTAGGCTAGGCTTTAAAGTCTGAACTTCCCCTTTGGTAACTACACTAGGAATTTCCTAAATTATATAGTTGACTCAGTCTTTACAATGGCCACACTGATGCACTGTATAAATTGTTTATATTTATTGTCAAATTATTTTTATGAAAAGCCGTGTCTATAAAAATTGCTAAAGGGTATTATATTTAAATACTTTTTTACTAGAGTTGCTTAATAGTATGTAGAGCTATCTGAATGTAAAATTGAGCCTCAAATTTTACATGATGAAGACACTATATTTTAAACACTCAAGATGGCTTTGCTGTTTAAAACTGGAAACATCAAAGAATGTTTGGGTAAAGCTTATGGCCAGTGATTTTATCGTCTAGGATAAGTATCAGATTTTTACCACTGTTGAAACTTCATTTCTTAAATTTTGCCTAATTTACCAAAAATTCTATTACATTTAAGCCATGCTAATATACTCTTGATTTAAAAATTGTTGACTACACAGAATGCTGATTTTGTTTTGGCATTTCTTTTTGCCAAATATTATTCTTTAGTGATTGCATCCAAGTAGAGAGTACGTGGTGTTAAACACTGTGAGTCACAAGAGTTTTATCATTAGAAGGAACATTAGGGATTTTCCAACCCAAGCCCTCTTGTACAGTTGAGACTTAAGTGGCTTTCCCTCACAGCCAACAGGTGGGCAGCCCCTCTGTGTTTAACAACTTCACCACCAGCTGTAATTCATATGTCTTGCTGCCTGGCGGCTCTGAACTACTAGTGGTACATGCATGCATGTGCCATTGGAGGGCATGGGACAGTGCCATCAGGTTGTACAAGTTGCCCGATGGGACAGTCATGCATGTACCACTAGTGGCACAAGCCAGTGGGAATATGTAACCCCCCTTACCAGCTTACTGTCCATTCTGGTACATCCAGACCTCTCAATAGTGGCCTTTAATAAGTTCCCAGGTGTACCCAAAGCAGAGCATCCAGTGATGAAAGAAAACAATACGTAATAGGTATATTGTTAGATGACTTCAGTGTTATTTTTTCCAAAGAATAGTATTTCTACAACTAGTTGAACTTTTTGATTTGTTTTGCTTTTTGGTACCGGGGATCAAACTCATGACCTTGTGCTTGCAATCCCCGGCCCCTGACCTTTTTGAAAGCTTGCCATATTCATCCTGTCCTCTCTCTTTCTTGTGGTCCCAGTTGCATTGTTACTCTAATTCTTACCTTCTGACAATCAAACTCAGGAATTCAAGAGCAGAGCCATAATATATCTCACTCTTAACTTCAGGTTAGATTTGTACCTTTCCTTAAGAAGGGGTCAAGAGGCTATCTTTAGTGCTTTACACTTTTATACTTACTTTAACATAGCCCATGCCTTCAACCTTTTGCTGGGATTCTGATTTGACCCATTATTATACTTATTTGAAATCCTAAAACTCCATATCTTAGAGACAGAAAAACAAACCTAGCAAACAACAAAACCTTGCAAATGCGTTCCTGCCTGCTCTTTGTGGTGTGAGAAACTAGCTTTCCCCCCAACACTGCTTGTAACATAGGAGACTCAGATCCACCCCAAAGAGTCCTGTGTGGGCCCCATTCTGCTCTTGTTCAGCAGGGCTGGCTGGAGCAGAAGACCATTAAATTATTTTATATGTGGCAAACCCATCAGTGGTGTCCTCTGCGATACAGCCACCTTTTCCCTTTTACACTGTGACTTGTTCTTACTTTAAAAGATATAGGAATGTGAATTTTCTGCTTCTATACAAGCTCTAGCATTTATTAGTCCTCATTGCCATTTGCTCTGGAAAGCAGTGTTTTTAGTTCCATTCGGAGTCCTCCATCCTGTTTCACATGGTTGTTATTAATGATCACTGCTCCTCAGTAAGAGATGGTTGGGACTTGTCTAAAATGGGCTTTTATTAGTCGTGGACTATGTTAAGCATGGTTAAAAGGAGAACTGATTTATAGGCCCATCTCTCATTTTAAATGTGTTTTTTGGAGGGCTAATCATTATTTCTAAAATAAAGCTCCATGTAAGTATTTTTTGTTTGTTTGTTTTTGGTACTGGGGATTGAACTCAGGACCTTGCGCTTGCTAGGCAGGAGGCAGAACCACTGAGCTAAATCCTCGGCCCTGATGTAAATATTTTTAATGACCAATGTTACTGCAAATTGGAAAAAATATAGAAGAATAGAAGTATTCACTTCTGACCATTGCTTTCACCAATTAAATCTGAAGTTTAGATTTGCATGGAGTTTTGATAATTGAAAATACTTGCACAATAAAATTATGTCAATCAGGTAGAAGTTTGCTAACTAATTTTGAAATTGTGTCAGTGAATGGAGGAGTCAAACGAGAATATAATAGGAAGAAAGAGCTTTGGGTTGGAACCTAGGAACAGCTGCTCTAACTTGCTGTTTTATTCTGAGCAACCTGCTACACCACTCTGAGTCTATCTTTTTAAAGTGAGATTAGCTGAGAGCTCTTCCAGGACTTTTTGTTTTGTTCTGTTTTATTTTTGAGACATGGTTTCACTATGTAATTCAGGCTGGCCTTGAACTTACTATGCAGACCAGGGTTGCCTCAAACTCACAGCAATCCTTCTCCCTCAGCCTCCCGAGTGCTGGGATTACAGACATGCACTACTATGCCTGACTCTTCCAGGATTAATTATCTAGAGTAGTCTATGTCTCTGGTTTTATGACTTAACTAGAAATCACCAGGTGGGGAGGGGTGAGATATTTCCTTTCTGTTTCTGAATTAACAAGTCATACTGTTTGTGTCCCATCATTTGAGCTGATCTGTTTTCTAACAGCAGATTTACAACCCATGTTTCAAAGCAACCCCGTTATCTATATTGCCAATGTGGAGGGTCACAGAATGTTTTTAATAAGTTAGGACCTAAACAGCAGGCAAGCTTCTCAGAACAGGCATGCATTAAAGAAACTAATCACAGGCGCTCCAGTCATAACACTGAGCAGATCCAAAAGAGGCACATTTACACTCTACTGCAGTCATCTTCCGCTGGCCCAGGGTAGAGCGTAATGTTTGGATAATTTATAAAGGGTAGAGTTTGCCAGCTCCTGATGGATGGCTGATGTTAACACACACTTTTTCTTCTTTTATCAAAGTGATAAATTCTCCGTGATTATTTTGTGATGTAGTCGAAGGGAAGTCATTGAATTTTTACAGTTTCAAAATGCATGTGCTTTCCAAGATCCTGTTATGGCTGTGTTTTTCAGGGACTCTGTTCTGATTTATAAGTAGTCAAAGGCAGTGTAAGTGGAAACTTGAATAAAACTAATGTCAACCAAAAGAAAAAAATTTGAAGGCTGAGGCTTCCTTTTATCTAAAATCAGGTTTATTTTCAATGAAATTTTCTCTTTTGATCATCCTGTCTGCAACGGTGTTAGCAACCTTGAGTTTTATTTATGGCTCCTTGGTATGATCTAGCTATGTGGGGAAGGAAGCCTGGTACCAGGCTTCCCTAAATACCTTGGTGATAAAGGTCAGTCAAGAGCAGAATTGTGAAAGGAAGCAGTTACCTTTGCTTGGTTCAGCTTGGCTTTACCATAACACATCTAGCTGGAGTTAGGAGAGGGCCTCTAAAACAGAGGGACATTTAGGGGTGTACATACTGCTTTTTCCTTTATGGACATGCGTATGTATGCCTAAGTCGACATTCACATATGACCTGGAAAGTTGAATTTGGAAAAAGATGGCTGAAGTAAAAATCCAAATGATTGCAATGGCCTTCAAACAGCAATCTTCAATTAAATTTTTGGTTCTGCAGTTAAGGCTAACACAGCTAGTGAAAGGAAACCACCAACAGAGAGAGGGGTTCCTTCTCTTTGAGTTTCAATAAAAAATCAACTGACTCTCTTAAATTTTCACTTAATAATTATGAAAATTTCTTAAATTATAGCATCTTTACCTAAACCTGCAGACCCAGTATTCATTACAACTGAAATAACATCTTTTAAAGGCTGTTTTGTTTAGCAGAATCTTTCTTCTATCCATGGACAATGATGAAGAGATATTTATTTGGGTCCCCAAATTCCATTTGCTCTGTTAAAACAACACTGGAGCCAAAAGACTCTAATGAAAGTTTCCCTGTGACAAGCCTAAACAATGATCCAATAGGAATGAAAAAACCAAACTAATGAGAAAATGATGTAAAAGGCCAGCTTTCTGCTTTCCCCGCAAGGATTTTAATTACAGAGAAATCAACAGCTGTGCCAGGGGTAACACAGGAGTGCTGGCCATGCAAAATAACACCTTGTACTTGGAGGAATTTGAAGTAAATGGGCTGGAAATATTGACTTTTCAAGCAATCAACAACAACAACACGAGGGGAAACGTGGAGCTCTTAATTTGGTTAAGTGTGCCGATCCCAAACTTCTCTATAGCATGTGAATTCCTATGAGTATGCAGATACTGTGGTCCCCAAGTAAATGGGAAAGTAATTTTTCCCATTAATTGCCAGTCACTGATCTGAGAAAATGAGATAATATTTAGCTAGCTTAGAACCTCATAAGCTTTTGTATATTTTTCCACTTACAAAAATACATGTACTCTTAATGCTGTGACTCACTATAGGAAGATATTATTTCTTATTATTTCTTTGTTTTGTATAGCTCACCTGACACAGAACATTTTGAGTAAAAGACTTTTTTTCTTTCTTTAGGAGGACTTCATATATTTTTCTCTTTTTGCTTCCATCTCTGTGATGGTTAAAGATATGCTCTTATTAACCAGCTCACTAGAGAGAACTTAAATATACACATGAATACCTAGAATACTTCACAGCTAATAAAACCAACCAAGAACCAATCTCAGATGGGTTCAAAACAGTAAAATAATGCAAATTCTTAAGTGAAAATAATATTGTAATGACTGAATGATTTAGAGCTTTTATTATTGCTTTTACTTTGTTGTATAAGTGTTGTGATACAAGGCTGTGCTAATTTAATTTTTTTGTAAAAATGAATATTTTGCATGTAGTCAGTATACATGGAATGAAATTTCAGCAGCAGACTCTGATTTCTTCTTGAATCATTTGCAAATTCTAGGCTGCTGTTCACTCCACAGCATTGTTCTTTAGGACCATGGCTTCCGTCTCTGAATATCTGTATTAGTTAGCTACTGCTGCTGGGGCAAGATGCCTGACATACCTGACAACTTAAAGGAAGAAGGATTTATTGTGACTTAGAGTTTCAGAAGTTTCAGTGCATGGTAAGCTGACTAAGGTAGAAACATCGTGGCATTGTGGCAGGAACATAGAGGAAAGTTGCTCACCTCATGGCAGCCAGGAAGCAGAGTGACAGGGAAAAGCCAGAAAGGAAGGGGCCAGGGACCAGATATCATCCCCAAGAGTACACCTTCATGGTCTACCAAGATATACTCTTCAGTATATTTTATTAATCTCTCAGGCAACTCTATAGCTAGTCAAGTTGACAATCAGATTACCCATCACAGTGGCCTAAGCTGTGTTCTGTCTGTAGCTCTGATCTGCATCTGGAATCCCATTTCTGCTGTGTACTGAGTTGATGCAAGAAACTTCAGAGGGAAAAAGAGTACCTTTAAATATATATTCGAGGTCGGACTTAGTGATGATGTTCTCCTGATCTAATGAAATGCAGGTCTATATGCTGGCAATTATTTTTACTCTCTTTTCTTGTGTTGTTTCAAATATGTATCTTAATGATTGAGATTACTTCTCAAGACCTGGGCACCCAAGACCTAGGTGTGTCTACTTCTTTTCTTCTCTATGCAAAAGATTCAGAAAATCTCCAGGCTCCTGTCTCTTGGCAATGGAGCTCCTGGAGCTAAGAGTCACTTTTAGCAGGCACTGACCTCCACTTGGATGTCAGAAAGAAAAGACTAGACTAGACTTTCTGGGAAGGTTGTGATTATGTTTAATTTTTCCTTATTATTTGTATATCAATACCTACCATAGTGTTTGGTTCCTGGTGAGCGCTCAATAAATATTTGCTGAGTGAATCACTGAGTAAATAAAGCATTGTAAGACTAAAGTCACAGTTGTTTGTAAAAGTCTTATCATTTATTTCATATCCAGTAACCTCATACAGTGGATCCATTTATGTAAATGCTTGGGAGTATATTTATACCTATAATATTCTGATGAATTCACTAGGAAACTATATTTTCACTACTCGATATGTGAAGCAGTGTTTTTGAGAATTTTCTAAGATCATGGAGTAACATATTTTCTAAAGTTTGTTTTTAACCTTTATTTTTAGAAAAGATTTAGATTTAGTGCAGAGTGTTTCCATATACCTCATACTCACTTTTTTCTATTGTTAACATCATATGGTACATTTGTCCATTGTATATTAGTATGGAACAATAATGAACCAATATGGATACATTGTTGTCTAATGTCAAGGTATGTTGTCAAATGTCAGGGTACATTGTTGTGGACCAAAACCCATATTTTACTGAGATTTACTTAGTTTTTACCTAATTTCCTTTTTCTGTTCCATGGTGTCTTTGAGGGTATCACACTACATTTAGTAGTCATGTCTCTTGTGCTCCTCTTGGTTGTGATAATTTCTCAAACTACCCTTACCTTTCAGGACCATAGAAGTTTTCATAAGAGGACCTTTTTTAGAATTTGATGATTCTTTTCATGACTGCATTTAGGTAGTGTTTGGGGAACCTAGGAAAACCACAGAGATACAGTGAGATTTTCCATCACTTCCCATGTCAAGGTATTTGCTGTGAAGATGATTTCTTGTTGATGTTGGCCTTTATCATTGGACTGAAATAGGGTTTACCAGACTTCTCCACTATAAAATAACATGTTTCCTTTCCCATTCCATACTGTTGTCTTCCCATACTTTGGAAAGAAGTCACCATGCACAGTCTACAATAAGACTTGATAAATTACACTGAACCTTTTAAAGGAAGAATATCCATATAAATAATTTGGAGTTTTGCATAGAAGACTTTTCCTCTCTCATTTATTAGTCTCTTATTTTTATCAGTGTAGACTTATGGTATTTATGCTTTGTTTTATAATCCAATACTCTTTATTGATTTTATTGTTTAAATTGTTCTAGGTGTGGAATTAAGAGCTTTTCAGTGATTTCAGTGTTTCTTCAACAAGCCCTCTTTATGTGGGGTTTTAGTTTTTATTATTATTTTTTCAGCATTTGCTTACTTTGTGGTAGTATAAGATGCTTCAGCTTATTTTATTTCTAGTTTAGTCATTAGAATGAGCTGTTTCTTCAAGGAATCCTGAGTCTTTTTTAGACAATGGTGCTAAAAACTAAGATGTGGGTACTAGGCATGCTCATTGCTATTGTGGATTTCTAGGGGTCTATGTGTGCTATTCTAGGTTCTTTCAGCTGACAAAAAATGGAAATATATGTTTGTATACTAATGTATGCATGCTATCCCTTATGTACACACATACTAAGAAATATTTCAATAATTTACCATATTTGTATCAATTTAAGTATGAATATATACTAACATCATCTGTGGCTCTACCAAGTTCCCACATGAATCATTGTAGTCTCCTCCCCATGCTTGTCTGTCAGTTTCTACCCCACAGTGAGAAACTTGCTTTCTGCTATTTTTAATCCCTTGATTAATTCTACAATCTCATTGTACATGCATAGCAATCTCAGAATTGCTAACCCACTGGAAACACTTTATCAAGTATTGTATAGGGCTTATGTAGACTTTTTTTTCTTTAGTTTTATAAATGCCATTCATTTCCAAAGTTGATTAGACTGGCAACTTTTTCTTGCACTCCTTCAATTAAATTGTTTCAATATCTGTAATATAGTTAGAGCCTATGGTCAAATACTACATCTGTTCGAAGATTCTCTGATCTTCTAAATGAGTTTTTAAAGTTTGTGTGCATAAGGTGTAAGTATTCTTTCTGCCATAAGTTAATGAATTAAAAAAAATGCATTTATATACATCTTAGAAATTTTTTAAGCATTTAGTATGTATGAAATGCACACCCTCTTATTTAAAATAATGTTATTTGTGGTTCAATACTTCATATATAGATGAGATTGTCCTCCATCTTGTGTGTGTATTCTTGTTTAGATTCTTTGATCTGGTGAAAAGATGGAATATTGTTTTCGTGTTTCATTTTTTAAGTATACAGAAAAATTTCAATCAGCAACTCAAAACTACTTCATAACACCAGAAAATATAACCTCAAATGATTATGCTATTTATCTTTATCAGAAGCCCAGTTTAGGAAAATCATGTTCATAATCAGACTAAATGAAAGCCATTTTCTTTTTTGTGGAGAACTGACTCTCTTGAGATATTCTAGAGTGCCTGCAAGCCATATCATTAAATATATACTAGTACCATATTGTCTTGGTTCTTGACAGATTGCTTATATAGACCTTACATTTAAAGGTCATGCCTCTGGCTTTTTATTGAGGGATTAGAAGAAACAGCCATATTAAATGCCTCAGTGAACTTGTGATAGGAAGGCCTTTGAGGACATTTTCCATAAATTCATCTCTTTGCCTTCCAATAAGTGGTTTCAAGTGAGAAATGGAGACAATTTATTGAAAAGAAGAGGTTTTAGCACTTGGGAGACTGAGGAAGAAGAATCGCTGTGAGTTCAAGGCCAGCCTGGACTACATAGTGAGACCCTGTCTCTAGAAAGCAAGAATAAATAAATATGTTTGTATAGACTCTACTAGGGGAATACATTTGCTCTGATAGCACTTTTAAACAAAATCATCCTCAGGAAGATTGCTCCGCATAATATGGATGTACAGTTTTACACAAACAGAAAGGATTGAAACCTTTGGGTCATTAACACATCACTATCACTAATTTCCTAGTTTCATATTTTTACTATCATGTTGTTCAAAAGAAATACAGTTTAAACATATTGATACAGGGATCGAAAAAGCTTTAAAAAACAAATACTAACCTAAGGAAAGTTGAAATAGAATAAATGTTAGACAAAAAACTAAGGAAATAACCATCTAGGATAAATACATATTATATTAATGATATTAATTATGAATTAATATTGCATGATAATTTCAATTATCTAGTATTTATATATTATTAATAATATCTTGCTAATTAAATAGTACAAATAAACCCTGGCAAATAAAAAGGTACCAAGTCACTGCCAGATCACTCACATCCAATTTATTTAGAATTTAGAACTAGGAAAAAATTTATTTCTTTAAGGAATTAATGTAATACTTTATATTGCAATAAGATCTGTGTAACTGTCCATGTCTCTTTTTAACTTTGGCCTTCAATAAAACTTCAGAATTTGAAATTCAAGTTGAATAACTATCTAGAATGGGTCATTAACACATCACTATCACTAATTTCCTAGTTTCATATTTTTACTATCATGTTGTTCAAAAGAAATACACTTTAAACATATTGATACAGGGATAGAAAAAGCTTTAAAAAACAAATACTAACCTAAGGAAAGTTGAAATAGAATAAATGTTAGACAAAAAACTAGAGAAATAACCATCTAGGATAAATACATATTATATCAATAATATTAATTATGAATTAATATTGCATGACAATTTTAATTATCTAGTATTTATATATTATTAATAATATTGAAGTCATAAGGGAAGTTCATTAAAAAGTAATAAAATTTTGAGCTTGTGTTCACATAGAAACACAACTTTACAATATATAAAGCAAAATTTAACAGTATTGGATAGAGTGACTAACATATTAACAGTTACTAGAGATTTTAGTAAATTTGGTTCTGAAACTGATGTGTCAAATAGACAAAAAATGATATATACAATGTTTGACCACATAATTTACAGATTGTAGACAGGCAATCTGTGTATAGAAACTTATCGGTATGAGGATGAACACTTTTATAAACTTCCTTGAGACACTTATATAAATTGGCCCTGAATAAGCCACAAAAAAATGTTTAAAATTTTTAAAGAATTAATTGCACTCAGATGACATTCTCTGACACAATGAATTTAAGCCCATAAATAACCAGAAGAAAATAATACTTCTCAGTGAGAATTATGAATGCTTTCTAACTTAACAAATATACTTTATATAAAAATATATAGAAAACTTCTTTATTTTTATTTAAAGAGAATGTTATATTATTAGCCAGTTTGCATTGCTTGGGACAAAATAACTGACACCCACAATTTAAGGAAGGGGAGATTTATTTTGACTCATGGCTTTGGAGATTTCAGGCCACATAGGGCTGGCTCAAAGCCAGGAACATCATGGTGGAGCAAAGTCGCTTGCTTCATGCAAAAGCACAGGGAAGGAACACCAGCTAAACATTACTCCCCAAATCCCCCTCCATGACCCACCTCCAACTGTGCCCCACCTCCTAACGGCATATTCAGCTATGAACATCAGTGGATTAATCCACTGAAGAGTACAGCACTCCATTATCCAATCTTCTAAGTGTCCCTTAATCTAGTCAAACTGACAATTAAGATTAACGGCAAAAAGTCCACCTCTTGCCAGCTTGACACCTAATCACATCTCCTTAATGACACTTAATCATCAAATAAAAATAACAAGTTAATAATTCCACCTAACATGATACAACTATCCTGCATACAAGTGAAAAGTACTAATTCCTTTCCCAAAATAGAAAGCAGAGGCTTTCAGGAAGATCGAAGAGCAGTGAATAGTAGAAAATCAGCTTCTCTGAAATTGGAAGAACAGATGCTGGAGTATATAGAAATGTGGAGAAGAGAAGAAGGGAGGTTAATCCCCAAGACCCGGGGAAGTTCTGAAGGGAGAATTGGAACCCATGGGGAGAACAAGATGATGGACTTCAAGGTGAAGAGGGAGGTGGCAAACTGTGCTTTCTTCATGACTCCCAGCTCACTGGCAAACTATGCATTCTTACTGACTTCTGGCTGGAAGTGTGAGAGGGAAGGCTTCAGCCTACAGAAGTTCAGAGATGGTGGGAGACCTACAGGCCTCCAGGGAGAAATGCACCAGTGGAGAGGAGCAGTAGATGCTGTGGATTGCAGTGGGTGGTGAGTGACTCCATTTCAAATGTCCCCAGGTTAGGATGATTGACTGGATGCCATTTTTGGGTGGGAACCAGGGACTCAGAGCAGCCACGAGTTGGCTTCATATTGGGGCTCTCATGTCTAGGTGAGGCACAGCCCTTGGAGAAGCCCAGGGTCAAGGAGTTGCAGTCAAGCTGGCCAAAAAACACCCACAGTGCTGTGGGCTGAATAACTCAGGTCACAGGCCCACAAGTACAGACCAGGATCAGCCTGAACTTTGGAATTGAATCAGCATCCCACCCTGTTTCTACCATAGGATTGCTGGGATTATACAGTACCCCACCCTAATCCTACTGCAGGATTGCTGGAATCATACAATATGGATCTGGGCTCTATCTGTCTCCTTCATCTAGCAGTGATAGCAGAGACATGCCCTGAATTGGCAACTACCACAATACTGTGGACTCCAGAACATAACCTCAGTGTTAAAATCACAGAGAAATCTCTCTGTCTCTGTCTCTGTCTCTCTCTCTCAATTGCATATTCTTGTATTTTCATGAATGTGAACATTGTTTTCAGGTTTTTTTGTTTTGTTTACTTCTTGTTTTTATATCTTCCTTCTTTGATTACCTCCTGTCTTCTTCACCAATTTCCAAAAGTTTCGGTGATCTTTCTTTGTTCTTCAACTTTGCTTCTAATCTCTTTCTCTTCCTTTATTTTTCTATTTTTTTCCTCTTATCCTTTTTAAATTTCTTCCCCGAGGGTAAGATCATTCAACTGAAGGGATATTTGCCACATATAATTTTCTGGTTTGTTTTAGATTTTGCTATATAACTATAAATCTTGTTCATATGGTTAAATGTAATTTTCTAGGCTGTGCTTGATCCTATTGTTATCACTGATTGTGCTACTTTAGCTGAGATGACATAGTTGTTCTAATCAGTAGTTCTTTTAATATGCCAAGACTGAGATTGTCTGACGGTCATAATCAATACTATAGTTCAGTACCACAGAATGAGGGGCTAGGCCAAATAGGCAGCAACTTCTCATAGTCAATAAATTGAGGAGGTAGGATCTTGTGACAGACTCAAAAGCCAGCTACATCTAGAAGTCATCTCTGAAAAGTAGTCATTTCCTAAGGAGTTCTTGATACTAGTAATAAAGCTACCTGCCATAAGCAAATTACAATGCAGAAAATAAATTTTTTTAAAAAATAGAAAATGAGAAGACATGGAACCAAGATAGAACCATAAACCTCCAGCTCACCCAAGGCAAACTCTGGAGCAGTGAAGTGGTCCAAATAAAAAGACACCCACTTGAATTCTCTGGAATGGTACAGTGGAAGTAGAAAAAGAGATGGATGAGGCTCTAGAAAACAAAACAAACCAGAAATAATTTCTCAGGTAACTAAAGAGACAATGACCATAATGAAGGACATGCTTAGTGAATCTAGAGTAGATACAGATTTTTTAAAGGAAGAATTTAGGAAAATAATGGAAACCATAAATGCCCAAAATAAGAAAGAAATGGAATCTATGAAAAGATTCAATCAGATATCCAGGAGATTAAAAATTCTATTGAAGATATATGCAGCAGAATCAACTAATGTGAGCATAAAATGTCATATCTAGAAGACAAATTTTCAATTAGTGATCATGAAGGAAAGATTTCTTCAATATATCAAGGGACCATGAGAAATCAATATAACAGCTGCTAGATTATGCAAAGAATAACATAAAATTTATAGGAGTCAATGAAAAAGCAGGAGATAACACAAAAGACATAAAAGAAAAAATACTGCTCACAGAAGTAATGGCAAAAACTTCTCAAGCATGGAAAAAATAAGTGAGTCATATACAACTCCAATTAGCCATAATAAAAAACTACACCAAGGCATATAAGTCCAGAAACACAAGAGCATAATATTAAAAGCCATTAGAGAAAGGAAACAAATCAACTATAAAGCAAAGCCCATGAGAATCACAACATAGTTTTCAATACAAGCCCTTAAGTCAAGGAGAGGTTGGACTGAAGTGTTTCAAGCACTAAAAGAAAACTAACCCCAACCAAAATTGATGTACCCCACAAAAGTACTTTTCAAAATTGATGGAGAAATAAGATACTTTCATGATAGAGAACACCTGAAGAAATTCGTAACCACCAAACCAGCCCTCAAAAATGTTCTGAAGGATATTCTAGAAAGAGATAATGAAGACTACAATTCCATGAACACCGATAAAATGAATCCACCAGGCAAGGCAATAAATTAAACAGAGGGTAAAAAATGGGAACCAACAATGGAAAAATAATATGACAAAGATAGGTCAATACATATCAGTAATAACTATCAATATAAATGGTCTCAATTCATCAGTCAAAAGAAATGGATTGGCAGAATGCATGAAGAAACGAGATTGAACAATATGCTGCATACAACAAGCACATTTAATTCAAAAAGAAATTTATAGACTGGGCCGGGGACTTAGCCCAGTGGTTCTGCTGCCTCCCCTGCAAGCCCAAGGACCTGACTTTGATCCCTGGTGAAAAAAAAAAAAAAGAAAAGAAAAGAAATTCATAGACTAAAAGTCTATAAAAGTACTCCATGCAACAGGAACTCAGAAAAAAAAGCAGGGGTTGTTATTCTATCTGCAAACAGTGAATTCTAAGCCAAGACTGATGAAGAGATACAAAGAAGGTCACTACATACTTGTTAAGGGAACAATCCAAGAGGAAGAGATAAGAACCATAAACATATGTGAATAAAATACCAGCACACTTAACTATAAAAAACAAATATTAATGAATATGAAAAATCAAATAAGCACTAATGCAATTGAAATGGGGGACTTCAATATCCCACTGTCACAAATAGACAAATCAACTATTCAAAATAGCAACAAAGAAATGTCAGAACTGAATCAAATATTTGAACAAATGGACATTGTAGATGTCTCCTGAGTGTTCCACACCACAACATCAGAATACACCTTCTTTTCAACTGCACATGGGACTTTCTCCAAAATAGACCACATACTAACTCACAGAACATACTTAAGCAATTGCAAAGGAATTAAAGTTATCCCATGTATATTATCAGACTATATCACAGTGAAATTAGAAATCAGTGGCAAAAGAAACCACAAAACAGCATAAACAAATAGATATTAAATGGGTCACAGGTGAAACTAAAGAAGAAATTAGACAGTTTCTACAATTAAATGATAATGTCAATATAATACACTAGGACTTATGGGACACAATGAAACCTGTCCTACCAGGGAAATTTATGCTTGTCAATCCCCACAGCAGAAAAACAGAGGGAGCTCAAGTGAACAATGTAGCATTAAGCCATAAGCTACTAGAAAAAGAAAAGCAAGTTAAACCAAAAGCACATACAAAGGAGGAAATTATAAAATCAAAGCAGAAATTCACGCAATTGAGACTAAGAAAACAATACAAAGAATCAATGAATCAAAGAGTTGGTTCTTTGAAAGATTAAATAAAATTGACAAACCCTTAGCCAACCTTATCAAAAAAGGAACAAAACGACTCACATCCATGCAATTAGCAGTGAAAAGGGTGAAATCACAACAGATCCCACGGACATCCAGAAGATCATCAATACCTACTTCAAGAACCCGTATTCTAATGAGATGGAAAACAGAAGATACATATTAATTACCAATGTTGAATCAAGAAGATATAAAAATTCTAAATAACCCAATCTCAGTCAATGAAATTAAAAATGTAATTAAAAACCTACCAACAAAGAATAGCCCAGGTCCTGACAAATTCATTGCAGAATTCTCCAAGCAATTTAGAGAAGAGCTAACGCTGCTACCCTTGAAACTCTTTAATGAAACTGAAAGGAAAGCAATACTCATACTGGAAGCAAGTATTATCCTGATACAAAAACCAGAATAATCCAACCAAAAAAGAGAACTGCAGGCCAATCTCCCAAATGAACATAGATGCAAAAATCCTCAATAAGACACTGGCAAACAGAATGCAGCAGATCATTGAGAAGATCATACACCTTGAACAAATAAGATTCTTCCCAGGGATGCAGGGATGGTTCGACATATGAAAATCAATCAATGTAATACACCATATTAACAGAGCCAATGACAAAAGCACATGATCTTCTCAATACATGCAGAAAAGGTGTTTGACACAATGTGGTTTATTTCCCTTAATGAAAAGAGAGACTTTTTTTTTCAGAACTGAGGATTGAGCCTAGAGCCTTTGCACTAAGGTATATGACCAGCCCTTTTAATTTTTTTATTTTAAGACAGGATCTCACTAAGTTGCTAAGGTGCCCAGGCTGAGCTTAATATGATCCTACTGCCTCAGCCTCGCAGAGTAGAGGAATTTCAGGCCTTCCACAAGGCTTAACTATATATTTTAAGTTAAAAACCTGTGTCATTTGAATATTTTAACTAAAATATTTAACAGGGGGTTGGAGGTATATGGGATCACTGAAAATAATGGTGCCCCATTTAGATGGCACAATAGCTATCATTATTAAATTATTACATCACATTGCCTAGAGTAAAAAAAAGGAAACAGTGTTTGACAAAGTCCAATATCTATTCATGATTTAAAAAAAAATCCTACAGAAAATTGGAATAGATGGTCTTCATCTCAATCTGATAAAAGCCATCTATGAAAAACCAAGCCAACATCTACAAAATAGTCAAATAATGAAAGCTTTCACTTTAAAATAAGGAATAAGTCAAGGTTGTCCACTCTCACCATTCCTATCCAATATAGTTCTGGAAACATTAGCCAGAGCAATTTGACAAGAGAAAGAAATAAAAAGAATAAAGATAGAAAAGGAAGAAGTTAAATTTTCATTTTTTGTGAATGACACAATACTCTACATAGAAGATCCCAAAAACTACATCAAAAGATTTCTAGATTTAATAACCAAATTCAGTCACACAGCTGGATATAAAGTCAACACTCAAAACTCAGTAGCATTCCTGTGCACAAATAATAAACTCACTTAGAGAGAAATTAGGGAAACTGTGCTTTTCATAATAGCATAAACAATGAAATACTTAGGAATTAATATAATGAAGGAAGTAAAAGACTTTTACGTTAAAAATTATAGTACTGTGAAAAAGATCAAAAAGGATATCAGAAAATGGAAAGATAGCTCTTGTTCTTGAGTAGGAAGAGTCAATATAGTGAAAATGACTATACTTCCAAAATTGTTACGCAGTTTTAATGAAATCTTGATCAAGGTCAAAATACCAATAGCATCCCTCACAAAATTAGAGAAAAAAATCTTAAAATTCATTTGGAACCAGAAGAGACCTAGAATAGGCAAAGGAATTCTGGGCAATGAAAGGAACACAGAGGGCATCACAATCCCTGACTTAAATTATACTACAAAGCTACTGTGATAAAATCAGCATGGTACTGGCAAAAAAAAATCAGACACTTCTCAGATGAAGCAGTACAAATAGAAAATAGATAAAAAAATGTTCAACATCACTGGTCATTCACGAGATGCAAATTAAAACAACACTGAGATTTCACCTCACTCCAGAATGGCTATTATTAGGAAATCAACCAATAACAAATGCTCATGCCCTTAGGGGAAAAAGGAGCCTTTCTCCACTGTTGGTGGTAGTGTACATTGGTTAAAACACTGTAGAAATCAGTATGGAGATTCTCCAAAAAACTAAAACTAGAGGTCCCGTTTGACCCATTTATTCCCCTTCTTGGTATCTTCTCAAAAGAATCAAAGACTTTGTACAACAGCAATAGGCACACCCATGTTTATAGCAGCACAGATTGTAATAGCTAAATCTTGGAACAGTCCAAATGCCCATCAAGGGATGAATGGAAAGAAGATGTGGGTTTTTTAAAAATGCAATAGAGTACTACTCTGCCATAAAGAAGAATAAACTTGAGACATTTCTAGGTAAATGGATACATTTTGAACCCATACTCTTTTTTTTTTTTGGTACCGGGGATCAAACTCGGGACCTTGTGCTTGTAAGGCAGGTGGCAGAACCACTGAGCTAAATCCTCAGCCCTGAAATCATACTCTTTTTCTTTTCTTTTCTTTTTCTATTAATTTTATTGGTACATTTAAGGTATACAATATAATGACATTCATCAGTGGCAATTTGCACCTTTACATAATCCATCTTGGTTCTTATTTTTCCCCCATTCCTCTGCCCTCCCTTCAACCCCTCCACCCCTCGATCCACACATTCAAAAATTGCATTGTTTCTCTGGTATGAGAAACTGAAATGGTAAATAAAGAACAAAATGTATAATAGATATTGAGGGAAGAAAGCATTAAAATGGGAAGGGGAACAAGCGAGGGAGGGAAAGAAGGGAACATTTAAAAAAAGAACACAAGAAAAAAATGGAAACAAAGCTTTTATAAATTAGGAGGGAAAGAAGGCTTGAAGAGAGGGTAGGGGAAAAAACTAGTATTAGAGGTTCCATTTGACCCAGGAATTCCCTTGCTGGGTATCTTCCCAAAAGAATTAAAAGCATCATACCACAGCGATATATGTGCACCCATGTTTATAGTGGCACAGTTTGTAATAGCTAAGTCCTGGAAACAACCCAAATACCCACGGAGTGGTGCCTGGATAAAGAAGATGTGGTGGTTTTTTTTTTTTTTTTGTAATAAAATGGAGTATTCTCTGGCCATAAAGAATGAGAAACAAGACATTTATAGCTAAATGGATGCACATTGAGGCCATACTTTTAAGTGAAATAAATAGGGCACATGTGTAAATACTGAATAGTTTCTCTGGTGTGAGAATCCAAAAGTGTAAATGAGGACCAAAATGTATAATAGATGGTATGAAATAGGAAGAAAAGTTCCAAAGGGGAAGGGGAAGTGAGGGAGGGGTAGGAGAAGGGAAAGAAGGGAAAGGAAAAAATATAAGAGAAGGATAAAATGGAAACAAAGTCTTTGTAAATAGGGAGGGGGGAGGGGTTGAAGGGAGGACAGGGAAATGGGGAAAAATAAAAACCAAGATATATCATGTAAAGGTACAAATTCACCATGATGAATGTCATCATACTGTATACCTAAAATGTACCAATAATATTAATGAATAAAAAAAAAACAGGGGAGAGGAATGTGGAAAAAAAGAATCAAGATATGTACAGGTACAAATTCCCTATGATGAATGTGATCATTATGTATATCTAAAGTATACCAATAGAATTAATTTTTAAAAATAGGAAGCAAACTTTTCCTTTGGGTGATGATTACTCTTTTCCTGGCATTCCATAAATACATATAATGTAGACTTTAGAATACTAATACAAAAGCAATTAATGTTATGTTACGTGATGTGGAATACAAAGAAAGAAAGGAAGCTGTTTAACATAAGTATATATGTGCACAAGCATAGTCTTAATAAAAATAAAGAAAATACTCATGACAAGTACAATCCTGTTTTCTGTACCTGGTTAGGAGACCATGGCATGTATTTATAACTACCTTTTTCTATAAATTATCTGTATTCTATTGACCTTCAGCAAACATTTCAGCAGGTCTTGGTCCTTTACCTTGTGAGATGATCTACATCTTCATTTGTAAAGGGTCTGACTGTACTGGGTTGTTATAGTTTTCCATTGATCTTAATAACTAGGTATGATAGTATTAGGAAACACCCTAAGGGATCTTCTGCACCTCATAATATTCTTCTTTATGTCCATTGTGGAGTAGCAGTCAGATTTGCCCTTTATGGTCTAGATCAGTCATCCCTGAAAATACCATCCTCCCTTTTTAACCGGTTGATACAGAAGTATGAGGAACCCCAAATCTCTAGGAAAAAGTCTTAATTTTCAATTCATGGAAATCAAGAAACCAAACAAAGCTAGTATGAGAGAGAGAAATCAAAAAGCATTCTCATTCTGGAACATAAAAGTATAAATGCAAGTCAAATATGTTATGGTTTTCATAATTCATATATGGCTTTTATAAATAACTTTATATCTTCTGTGTATTTTTGTAAAATATATATAATTTTTATAAATACATAATCAAGACATACAACTAGATGTTAGCATTAACCATATATTTTATAGATGCATAAACTTTTTATTATATATTCTTCAAATACACCATGGAAGTCTTAGTTTGGTCCTCTCTAGATCCCTCAAGACTAATTTCATTATACTTCATTCAATCAGAATTTGGAAAGAGCATGAGATTGGAAATTTAATAACATTTACCTCAAACTCTTCCCCCAGACAAATGTCATGACATTTAGCCCCCAGATAACAAAGATCTTGAATCTGCATCTCTACCCTCTTTTGTGCCTCCTAGGTATCACTCTCCTACCTGAACATTCTTCCAAGGAGCAATCTGTGCTGGAGAAGTCCTCAAGATAATGTGAAGATGTTTTAAATTTGCACCTATGACTTAATTGTTTGGCAGTAATAAGTGAAATAGAGCCTTCTCCTTCCCATTACTGCCAACCCAAACAGGAAACTATCAAACCCCCCAGAATAACTGATTGCGGTTCAAAATATAAGCAGAGTGAAGATTCACTTTAGAAAGACATGGATAAGATGTGAAAAGCACAGGCAATACAACAAAAAATAAACAAGTGGGATTATATTAAACAGAAAAACTTTGTACAGTTAAAGGCATCTATATGAAATAGGAGAAAATATTTGCAAATCATATGTCTGATAGGGATGCAATCTCTAAAATATATAAGAAGCTCCTTCAACATACTAGTAAAAAAACTAATGTCCAAATTAAAAATGGGGTATGAACTCAAATAGTTGTTTCTCTAAACAAAAAGACACACAAATGGCCAAAAAGTATATGAGAAGATACTTAGCATCAATAATTATTGGGGAATGCAAATAAAAATTACAATGAGATATCACATCACATAAAAATGACAACAAATTTTAGTGAGGGAAGAACTTGGATGCCTAGCATGCTGTTGGTATGAATGCAAAATGATGCAGCCACTATGGTAACCAGTATGGAAGTTACTCAAAAATTTAAAAATAAAATTACCATATAATCCTACAATCTTGCTTCTGGGTATTTATCCAAAAAATTGAGATCAGAGTCTTGAAGACTATTAGCACTCTCATGTTCATTACAGCATTATTCACAATAGCCAAGATATAGAAACAACCTATGTGCCCATGAACAGATGAGTGGAAAAACAAAATGTGGCATGTACACACAACAGATCACTACTCAACCTTAAAAAGGAGGTGAATTCCATGATCTTCAGCAACATGGATGAACCTGGAGAACCTTGTGTTAAAAGGATATTGCACATTACACATTCTCTTAAAAATTTGTTGAGAGGGTAGATCTCATGTTAAGCATTTTAAACCACAACAAAACAAAATTGGGAAAAAGGGAGAATGTACCTGGCTCTTTGCTGTTATTGAATCAAGCATTTGGTTGGGGGGAGAGGCAAAGGTTTCTGGGAATAGGAAAGGAGAAGCCACGGACAGCCTACTTTTAACTTATCAATGTCACATGCACACAAGGAAAATGTCTGCATAGAATATCAGTTTCACTTGCCAAATGTCGGTTTGATGAGTGTGAGCAGAAACAGGATCACCTCAAGCAGTTTTAAATATAAATGTAAACTTAAAAGTCCCTTAAACTGGGCTTTAGAAACATTTTTTTGGAACTTATATTTAAATGTATTTGTCTGATTCTTAGAATTATGTATCAACCACTAAGCAATATTCTATTGTCAAGGGAGGGCCAGGGATGTAGCTCAGCGGTGCAGCACCTGCCTGGCAAGTGCGAGGCCTTGAGTTTAATTCCAGGCACCAAGACAAACAAAGAAACATATTATCTGGGGACCCCCCCCAAGTACTAATAGGCTGAAATTGAAGACAATTTCTGGAAGTATTTTACTTGTTGGAGGAGGAAGGTCATGTGCAAGAAGGAACACAAAGAGAAGTACTTGAAAGTTCAGTACTAAATTTGGAGACAGTTTGACTTGTAATTGATACAGAGCTCCACTGTATGCTCATATGCTACAAACCTTCACACATCAGAGAAGAATGGGAAGAACTGACTTAAAAAAAAAAAGTTCAAGCTGGCATGAAATGTAGGGCAAACTGTCAAGTTGGAAGGCAAAAAGCCAGTTGCAAAACTATTTAGTATACATCCATATATGATAAAAATGAAAGATAATAATATTTTTGTACAGAGAAGGAAAAAATGTCACAATAGAAGTAGAATTTTTAAAGATAGATTTTTTGTGGAAATGAATTAGAGTGAAGATTCAAATTTTATGTTATGTGTTGTAGTAATATAATGGTTTACATGCACACACATGTAACACTACTTTAGAAATAAAAAATATTTTTAAGTTGGGGAAAGAGCAAGAAGGGGAACAAGACCCTCACTTCTCCTTCTCACTTTTCTCCAGAAAAGTCTAACCAAAGAAACAGCATGGAGTAACTCAGGCTCCAATGGTTCTATCTGAATTCTGTCATTGGCTTTCCGCATTCCCATGAAAAGCTTGCTGCCTTTCAATCTGGAATTCAGGTAGTGGCCATGTGTGAGCTTCTTAAATGCTAAGTGTATAATCAAGAATTTATATGAGAAAAAAAGTGTATTACCACAAATCAGAAGAATACAATTAACAAACACTTAGTGTGGCATCAAAGCAAATCCTATGTAGAATAAGCCCATGGTTAACAAATATTAAAAGTAGATTTTTGCCAGTGAATTTCATGGAAAGAGTATCTTTCCCAAAGGAAGTGAAGGAAAGTCATGCCTTCCAGCACTGGCTTTATTTGTAACCCATCATAGGATTTGATACAGGGCTCTTATTAGCGGTGTGAAAATAGGGAACTGATCCTTAGTTTCTTCATCAGTAAAATGTGGAAAACAATAGTATCTACCTCATAAGGTGGTTATATGGATTAATGATATGATGCCTTGGTTCAGGACATAGCTCTCAACTCAGAGCTTGATGTGTAGTGGAAACCTCCCCCCCCCCAAATATCTGCTATTTCAAAAAAATTAGGGCAAAAGAAAATAAATATGTTCAAGGACAAAACAGAAAAAAAAAACAAAGGCAGTTACATATGCAAAAACACCAAATGATTAAATAGAGGTTTATTAACACCATATTACAGATGCATTATGTCATATGTAAGCATATAGCAAATTCTAGATAATACTATAAGCAAATACCAAGCAAAGTTATTATGGTAGTATAAGATATAATACAGGTCTAGGATGGGAAAATTCTACACAATAAGAGAAACAGCATACTTTGTCAATTATTTTTCTTCTGTCTCTAGCTCTCTATATACATTTTAAAGACTGTTTACAAATGTTCAAGCCAAGCCTGGGTGTAAACTTTCTCCTATTTTTATCAATCTACTCCTCATGTATTCTATTCTAGTGAGTTCTGGTTCACAAATAAGCTCTAGAGTTCATAACTATGCTGGTAGATTTAGAAAGATGAATGTATTTAGAGCCAGATGTATCTAAGTTCCAGTTCCTGTATTAACTTTGTGACCTTGAATATATTATGTAATTACTTTGTTCTCTGGTCTGGTCACTGAGAATACAGTGATGTCCTCATGTGAGCATTGTTGTCAGGATTAAATGTCTGTATTTCAAATACTTGGCATTTAATATGTGCTTAATGTTGTTAGTGTCCCTGATTTTCCCAAAAAGGAACTTAGAGATCACCACTCTTCTCATTTTATAAATGAGAAAGACTAAGTCCACAGAAGGTTAAAAAAAAAATAATAACCCAAAGTTCTATTTCTATACCCTTTCCACTGCTGTCCGTTCTCTTATTAGCTTGCATAACTTCAGTGGAGAAAACTCAATGGAATCCAAATATATTCTTTTCCATTTTTTAATATAGGTAGGCCACCAAGAGACTTTTAAAGTAGCAGTGAGTTTTATGAAAGGTAATAAGTAGTCTAAGAACTATTTCAAGTCCTCAGAGATATTAAAAATAGAAATTCTGTTCATCCAAGCTTTCCATAGCAGAACGTAAGTATTCTGTATGCTTTGGCACCAAAAACTCCAGAACTGTCTATTTATCTTCACATTTCAACCCAGGTCTCCCAGAATGGCTGCCCATGTAATTGGCAAAGCAACTGGCCTTTACAATTTAAGGCAGTGAAGTTTGCTCAGCACACAGATGCATTTGAGGCACAGCTCACTGCTAGTAATCAACGGGACTCGTACAAAATGCAGTGGAAATGTTGTGATTCTCACCCAGCTTCCATATCTCTGTCATCTTTTTTCATGCCTGAAGATCATGCAGGGACTACCTAAGGGAACCCATGATCATGTACAGGATGAGAGGAGGCAAAATTCAACAACCTGTAATTTACAGTTTGGCCTCTTTATCTGAGGAAGAATGACAGGCTTTATTTGGAAGGAAAGAGATATTCAATACTACCATTTTCAAATGGTCAACCAAAAGAGTCTTATTTCTTTAATAACATGTTCCTAAAATGATATCTTATCATAATAAAACTAGTCGAGTTTTATTTGGTTATTTTAAATTGTATGTATGCTTACTTGTCTCTCTCATTTAAAGTTCTTACTGCATCCAGAAAAAACAAGAAACACTAAATGTTGCTAAGGCTTCTTGTAGTTGCTGTAATGCCTGAAAACTCAACCATTGGAAAAAGGACACTTTCTGGACTACGTTAGTTGCTCTTCCAGAGTCACTCAGATAGCAGAGCTGTATGGATCTACAGAGGCCTGACAAATGCAAAGGCCTACGAGATACTCACCTATGGCTCTGGGGGTGAAGTGCTGCTTCTAGAAATGACTAGTTTACCTGGTATTGTGGAGCTTTTCTAGCCTGTGTGCTGAAAGTTGCTAATATGTTAAATGCCACTTAAAAGGACAGAGTATATTGTGTAAGAGATAATACTAAACAGCCAAACCTCTATCCTGCTAAGTATTAATGTATTTGGTTCTGTTTGTTACATACAATGTTTCTCAGAAGCAAAATTCAGTAAGATTCATAATTAAATATGGACATTTCAAACACATCCTGAAAGTACTATTAGATTACTCTATGCTGCCCCATTTATAAAGTTGGAAAGATTATACCAAGAGGTAATTATAGACAAAAAATGGATATTTTCTTATTTCCAAATCATGGAGAATTGACTGGATATTAATCTTGGCAGGTATTTATGGGAGAAGAAAAGCTGTTGCTTTTGAAACTGTGTTTAAACCCAGTAGTTTTATGCCAATAAATAGAACCAGCATCAGTTACATTTCTTGGTTGTAAGATGGTTATATTTTACAGTGTTCTAACTGAATCTCATCACCCATAACCAGATCACTCTGCTCTGATCCTTCTGTTTCACGTCTTTGTTTTCTTTCAAAAATATCCCCATTTCCGAAGCATCCCAGGGGATGGCTGGATCCTGCAAGGTTATTTGATGTGCCAGTCCCTGGCTCAGAGTCTCCAAATTACATTTCTAGCAAGTTTTGAGAAAACTTTCCCCTTTCCTGAAAGTTTTCCTCTGTGGCATAGTAGAATGATGAGTTCCCTTGTGCTGCTTCAGTCTTAGCTCTGTTTTTAATGGGTCTTTTATGAGGACTTGGAGTCCTCTGGTATACTGCCTCCCTCCCCAACTCTGGGATAGCTGGTTTCTATTAGGATCTAAATAAGGGCATCACAACAGTGTCACCATGCCTAAGACCTTGAATTTTTCAATCTTGGACCAATTTTCTGTGATGTAGATCAACAACCTTGTATTTCTTTTGCTCTTTGAAAGAATATTTTAAGATACATTTCAAAGTGTTAGATGGATGGATCTGAAAAGCCACTTTAAATTTTGATTACTAAGATTGTTTCTCATGGTTGGGAAGGAGTGTAGAGAGAAATGAAGGAAATCCTGTCCAGATGCATGCTCAACCACTCCTAGGAAATGAAGTATCTATCAGTGAGATACAGTTTTAAAAGAGAGAATAACGATTTAGGTCACAATTTCCAGGGTGAGATGCATAGAGGAGAGAATCCAAAACCTTAATGAAATAAGGCTCTATTAGATCTCTTGCTTTTCTCGATCTCTCAAACCTCCTAAAAGAAGAAATGAGATAAAACTACTTCTTTCCGCACTCTGCTTCCTCTCTCTGTTCTTGTTTCTTCCATTTCTCACATTCAAAACAACAATAAAGGCCCAAATCCCTTACCACAGTGCATTTTTCTGGCCCAAACCCTCCAGAGAAAATCCAATGGTGAGTGTGCCCTGATGTCTCCCAGGTCCTGCAGACAACTCTCAATGGAGGACAGCTGATGTCTGGCAGTGGTCACTTTGCTTGGTCTTGGGGAGAGAGGCAAAAGGCCAGCTCCCTGCTGATTTCATCTCTGTCACACCATGTCTAAGTGGGGAAGGGAGTGGCTGGAGATGCTCCAGATGACCTTGTTGTTTAAGTCACAGGCTAGCTTTTGTTTTGTTTTGCTTCCAGCCAGCTAATGCATAGAGACATAAAAAACACTCTGGGTGAGTTGCTGCAAGCTTTTTGGGGTGAAAATGTGCTGAAACCAAGTCCAGAGTGAACCCTAACTGGGAATAAAGAAATCTAGTTCCTAATCATATTTGGGCCTCAATTTCCTCATCTGTAAGTGAGATCACAGAACTACATGACCTGTGGAAAGAGCTAGTAGGGCATGGAAAGGGATCCTAGATCATTTTCAAGGCAACAGATGCTTTGAAATATGTTCCAAATTGTGTTTGTGTGGGTGGTTTCATTGAGGACGTCTGCACCCTCAAAAACCATTATGAATCAAGCCTTTTTCAAACTCTAAAATTTGTCAACATTAATTTTTAAAACTTGAAGTATTGTTGTCATTTGTCTAGTGAGGATTGTGAAATTTTGATTTTTTTCAAATGTGTTCTAGAGTAACAAAAATCAAGAATGGATAAGTCCTTTTCAGAACTAATCCTTGAATGATTGTTTAAAAAAATTAAACCAGGTATTGACTGTAATGTAATTAATTTAACCAAAAAAAAATCAGCTAGAATTCTTTATAAATTCTGAAATATTTTAGATTTTTAAAAACCAGAGTTTATAATTAAAGAAGTAGACTAATGACCTCATAGTCTCAAGTGTGTGTGCATACAAACTTAGACTGGAAATACTTTGTCTTCAAGACTAACAAAATGACCATAAATTTTTTTTCTTATAAGTTTGTGGTTTGAAGTGGTCAGTTATAGTTAATACACATATTGTTTTGTTTTGTGGTACAAGGGATTGAACCCAGGGACTTCCTATTAAGTTTTATCCCTGTTTTTTTTTTTTTTTTTTTTGGTGTTATTTTTGAGATAGGATCTCCTTAAGTGGCTAAGTTGCCCAGACTGGGCTTGAACTTGTGATTCTCCTGCCCTAGCCTCCCAGACTGCTGGGGTTACAAATGTGCAGTGCACACATTCTTAAGGAAATCTGAAATGGCCTTGAAGTAAAATTGCTTGAAATCATTAACAAGCCATTTCTTTTTGGAAAATGACCCACAGAAGATTTTTTTACATCAAGAATTGGAGCTTTGTATTCTGGTTAGAATTCTGGAATCTAAACAATTACCTAGCTGTTTTGTCTATAAGAAATTCTTAATTTATTCCTGTATTTCTGGTCTTTAATTTTCTTTTTGCACTTGAAAAGCAAATATAGTGAACTAAATGTCCTCAAAGACTCCTCTTTCCTCAATGATATGTGACTGTACTTGTAACTGAAAATGACCTGTATAAGACATATAGCTTTCCTGGAGCTTAATGTGGCAGACAAGGTTGTCCTTTCATATTTGCTAATTTCTTGTTCTTTTGTCAGTTAAGAACAAGTTTTTCTTTCTTGTTCCTATTTACCCTAATTCTCCAAAAATCTAAGCACATTAGCAAATATGAGAGCTTAATCATAATAGATTTTCCTCTTTCTTTGTGAATGATACAGGTTTCAAAATGTGTATTTCATTTTCCCGTAGTTATAAAAAGGCAAATTTCACTAGGACCATGAAAGAAGTCTCAGATTTATCCAGACTATTTATAAACCACCATCACAGCTGGCTGAAAAGTGAAAGCTTGGTTAAATTGACTTGGCCTGGTTCCCAGGGTTTTCTGGGCATTAAGCAATATCTGAGAGTTAAGTCCATCACCTTGAGAAGCAGCAATAACTCTCTGATTCATTATAGGCTCCTCTAACCCATTACTCTATAAACTAATGCATATGCATATCATATAACAAAGTTAATTCTCCTTCTAAGTCACCACACTTATAATAGGATATAACACTTATGGGCTGTTGTCAACTTTAGTCTCTCCTTCTAAGGTGGTTGCTTACATGACCATTGAGTATGTATTCTTTACCTTTAAAAAATTCTTTCAGATGTCATTCCTATTTGAAACAGATGTGGTCAATTTCATTTGAATATCTTGATACTGAGGAGTTGTATGACATGCTTTAAGGGAGATAGTTTTCCCCAACGTGAGCAGAGCACATTTCCTAAGGACCACTTAAACTGCTTTAGTGGCAGCAATTCTGAACTCCACAGGGAATGTCACTCATGAATACCCCTATCTGAAATGTAGTGGCACCATGCAGGGGGCAATATAGAGATGAACAGATTATCTCAGTCCCCACTTGTATTCACAAAATTTTGTAATTTATAATCATAGAATTCACCCAAAAGACTACCTCTGTTGACAGAAGGCATCTAAATGTCATTTTATGAAAATCTATCACTTCCTGAGTTTATAGATGGGAAAAGGAGCTGATTTGAAGGAATACATTTTCCCAAAGATATATTATTATTATTATTATTTTTTTTTTTGGTACCGGGGATTGAACTCGAGTCCTTGCGCTTGCGCAGCAGGCAGCGAAACTACTGAGCTAAATCCCTGGCCCCCAAAGGTATATTATTTTGAGTGATTGGAAATTCCAGACATTTCTGAATCTTGGTCAAGTGATCTCATGACATCTCATGATCTCTGAATAGAACTGGTGGGGAAGGAAAGTCCTTAACACCACCCTTTCTGCAGTTGCTGATAATTTCAGTTATCTCTTGCCTAAATTGTATCTTACACCAAAATTACTTTTAAAAATTCATTAAAATTTTAAGTTAAGAGCTGTAGACCACTGCTATTAGAAGACAGCAGCTTTTACTTATTACTACCTAAAGTCCTAAATGGTATTTGCTAATTTGCTTCTGCTGGAAGTTAAAATACTTATTTTTCTAATATTATAGCAGATGGAAATACTTGGAAAATCTCAATATTGTACTTAAATTCTTAAAATGTGATATAGTTCAGGTTCTTAAGGATGATTTGACAACCATTTGGCTTGTCCTCTTTTAAAACAAGACTATTATAGCTCTCTCAACTCTCACTGCTGCTGGGTCCTATTTAATGCCAAAATATACACTTCAATAATTGTTTCTAATATCGTAGTAACTATATAGAGAGACACAGCAGTCCCTTGTAACTATTAAAAAGAGATCGATTGTGGTGCCAAATTACAGAAAGATACAGTTTTAGGGACAGATTAGAAATTAAATACACCAAGGTAGCTGCTTGGGAAAAATGAACAGTATATAATCTAATATCTTTAATTTTATGTACATGAATATAATGCATGTCAACTTTGTACATGAGATACATATAGTATTTAAACATTTTACTCAACAAATAAGAATTTACAATAGCAATATAACTGACTAGAGGGCTGCCCACTTAATAATACTTAGATTAGATCTGTACTTTAACAGGAAAAGAATTTAATAGTTTACAATCATAGAGACACTGACATTTAAAACAAAACTTTATAAAATAATTTATATATATCCTAGCATCTATAGAGAGGAATGTTTTGCATTTGTGGATGTGTGCAATGAATGGCATATTTTAAATTTTTAGGTAATAAAATAATTTAGAAGCAGTTCATGCAGTGGTCAAAGCAAGGGATGGCAGTTCCTTCAAGATGTCCTCTATCTTTGACATCAATGGCATCAAACACACTAGGTACCACAGGGGTACACTAGAATAAGTCTCCTCCAAGTTTTTATAAACATCAACATACACATGATGATATCCTTCCTTCCATAGCTCACAACTTGTACAGGTCACAACTTCTCTCAGTTGTGGGAGTAGTCAGTCTATAGGTAAAGTGATTTAAAATCCTTCCTGGAGTTCTATGTAATATATCTCTACACAAGGTGACTAACAGAATTTCCTGGTTTTCACAATTTTACTCTGATACTTCACTGAGTGTCCCCCATGTCCTATGACATAAACATCCAGCAGGTAAGATTTTCCGGGCTGAAGATCTTTAATGGTTTCTGTAGTCACTGCTTTCTGCAGGTTCTGGCTGTGAAAATATTTACAGAGGACCTTTTCAGATTTCTTCCTCATATCTGGTCCTAGGCATTGGTTTTGTTCTCTTTTCTTCTGGTCTTCATTGTAGTTATCATCTACTTCTTTTTTGTAGATGCAGAACTTGTTCCTCTCCTGGGTGCCCAACCAGGCCACCGTGGCTGAAGAACAAGTACGGAGCTTATCAAAGGCTTTGATTCTCGTATCTTCAGGAAGAGAGGGAAATGACTGCTTACTAGGCCTGGTGGTGGCTAGAATTTTCAACATGGATGCTCCTTTCTTGTTTCCTTTCAGTCGAATGAGATACTTTGCTTTAGGTTTTCCTCTCAGCTGAAACTGCCGAATGCCTTCCACATTCTGAGACAGAAGAAGTTTCCCATCTCTTCTCACTTGGATTTGGATGGCATCCAGGCAAGAGTGAATAAAGATGGTTACTTTTTGGTGAGAAGACACTGGAGCAAACCGTAGAAACTTTGCTCCCTTCCTTTTAACAAATACATCTGTCACTTTCCCATCTTTGAGCTCCACAGTCATCTGTTTTGCTTCTTCCTTGGTCCTGGCAAAGGTACCCACATAAGCAGTGCTCGTGTTGCTGTTGGTGTTGACCACGAAGATGTCAAAGTAGTACTGTGTGTCAGGTTTCAGATCAGAAACGGTGAAGATGTTCTTGTTTCCTATGCAGATCTGCTGAATGTCAACCTTGGGCCTCGAGTAGACATGGCGCCCCAATTTTGGAGAAGGCTTTGCCAGGTAGCTGCGCTCTTTACCCAGATTATCTGAAGGAAATCCAAAATGGGCAAAGTCAAAGGGGCTGAAATCTAGTCCAGGTTTTGGGGCCATCATGAAAGCATCATCGGCACTCAGCTTTGCATCCACTGCACAGAGACTTTTAAAATTGTGTTCTCTGTTGATGACCACACAGTACTGGATGGGTTGTTTCAGCAAAGAGGCTGTGGGGCTCGGTTTCCAGGCCAAAGTGACTGTGGTGCGTCCCAGGGAAGTCACATCTACTCTGGGGTCATATGGTAATTCAGGGTATAGCTGATCTGACTCTGGAGTGGTGGTAGCATACACTTTGAAATGTGTGTCTTTCTCTGTTGAAAGAAGTTCTAGTTGATATAAGCCAGATGGAGAGCTAGAAGAGATGAAATACTCCACATCATTGCCTTTGTAGGAGAACAGCTCTGTGCCTTCCTCATTAATGATCTGTTGCTTCTGCTGCTCAAGAGGTTCAGGGTCACCTAGAAGGAACAAGAGAAGTGCAGGCTGGGTGTCAATAGTGGCTTGCAACCTCAAATTGTGTTTCTGAGTTTATATTATTTTTTCTCCATTTTAAAGATAATATATGTTCATAATAAGAAACTGGGATATATACGAAAATAACAAGATAAAAGTCATTCATTAATTCATTATCCAGAGACAGTGCTTTATTACAACTTTTATGTATTTTTGTTCCGCCTTTTCCCTTACATATTGTTGTGCAGTTAGTATTATTTTTCACTCATTTTCCCCATAGCTTAATAACATTTATTATCATGCATATGTGTATCTAGACAAACCTCTACTTTTTGAATCACGTTTTCTCACTTAGTTAAGACTTGATTTTTTTACCATTATAAATAATGCCCTTATGTATGTAGAAGATTTTTCTGAATTTAAATTATTTCTTCAAATTAGAACCCAATTCATAGAATTTTTAGTCCAAAATGGTAAACTTTTTAGAGATTGTTAATCCTGACTGCCAGTCTGCTTACTGAAAGAATCCCATCAGTTTGTATTTTGATGGTCAGCCATGTCACTATTGTTAGCAGGACTGGACAATCTTATTGACGTATAGAACATAAAACACCAGTAAGAGTAACTAAGATCAATATCCAGAATGTGTATCTGGGAATAATACAGAGGAGGTAATGGAACTAAATTATTTTTTCCATCTTTTACTACTCTTAATATTTATCACATAGATGTCAATGTGCAGATAAGTTTCCAGAAGTTGATGAAGGACCAGGGAACCAGAGTGGGAACAAACCTTTTCCAGCTCATCACTGCAGGCTGAAAGTGAGGTATATAGAATTTTATATCCCTGAACTATGGGGTGAACACAATCATCACAGGACTGGTACTCTAAGAGTTCATTTTCTTTATCTAAGTCTCCTCACTACCTACAGCCATTTTCAGTATTTGCTAAGTGTGATGTTTGCTCTCTATTGTAAGTCATAGCTTGCTGCATGCTCTATACAACACCAGTTGTCCAGACTTCACCTGTAAGCTATGATGCCCTTAAAAGGATCAGCATCACTCCAGGCCCCAAATATACTCCTCTTGTCATTTCACTTGCATCTTATTATATGTTTTCCATTATTTGCACCTGCTTTAAATGCCTAACCCACTCCACTCCTCTTTCTGACTTTCTCTTCTTCTTGGACTTAGTTGCTAAAGGTCTCTCTGCTCCTGTTTGATTATTTCCCAGAAGTTCTTAAACTTGGCTGCACATTAGAATAGTCTGTGGGGAGATTTTAAAAATTCCAATATCCAAGCCACACCTCATAGTAATTAAATCCAAACTTCTGTGGGAAAAAAATCCAGGCATCAATAGTTTTGAAAGCCTTCCAGGTGATTGGAATGTTCAGAAAAGATTGCAAGTGACCATCATAGAGGCCAAACCTCTGGCCTTCTCCCTAATCCTTTATACTCCTACCGGCCTTTCCTAACTTCTTGTTTTACCAACATCCATGTTATCATTCTCCACTATCTCCATCCCAGTCTCCAGCTTCACCTGTTTATCCCTGCAGGTTTTTCTTACTTGGAGAGAGCTATGTGTTTCACAAGCTTCCCAACCATCCATGCAGAGGTCCAAGGCCAGATCTGTCCTGCTGCTTACCTGAGCCTTCCCCACTGGTCTCCTCAGGCAGCTCCTGGAGACTCAGCTTCCACTCCAAAGGCGCATCACAGGGAGTCACTGTGACTGACAATGGGGTATTGTCTTCTTCAACCACAAAGAAATACCTGTAGGAAAGTGGACCAATTCAGGCCATAGTCATTCTATCATTAGCAAGTAAGATTTACTGGGCAAACTGTTTGGTTTTCATATTTATTCTTTTAACAGAATAAAATTGGCTACTTTGCACAAGATACAATACAGCTTTAACTGTGGAAGTCCAATAGTCAGTCCTAAGGTTCTGCAACCAGATTTAGCATTAACAAGTAAGGTATAAAATAGTAAAAAGACTTGAAGCAAAAGAATTTTAGGTTAAAAATCATCCCATACCTGTGCCTAGATATTATTTAACATAGGCCCTGCTATTGCAAAGTAAGTCATAATCAAGAAGAATTTCTGGGTATGGTGCCTTACAGTCATTGTATTTTCTATAAATTTGGTGATAAATTTATACATTACCCTCTAGTTGCCCACTGTTTCAAAGGTCATTTTCACAGCAACCTAGTTCTGAAATGTATATTGATTTCTGGCAAGATAATACAGTCTTCACATTATCACATTAATGATTTTTATTCAAATCTACTATTACATATCCTTTTGGATAGAGGGACCTAATCACCATTTGAGAAATAACTTTTAAAAGTAAAGATAGCTGTGTCTGCCACTGAAAAGACACATTTTTCTATTATTTTTTTCACTAACATTTCCTGTTGAATTAAATAAGCTAATAATTTTAAAGCAGAATTGTAAAACATCAAAATATTCAGATCTATGCTTTTCCCTCAGACTTTTTAATGATGCCTCAAAAAGCTTTTAAGGAAAATAAAAATACTGCTGAACTATACAGATGTGGTGTATTCTTATACCAAGTAATTGAGACGATTTCACATAGTTATCTTTCAAAGCCCATACTCGTGCAAAGCAGGAGCCAGTGTTTTCAATGCATGGAGCCTAGAGTTCTGCTCCGGTTCTATGGCAAAGCAAAGTAGGTTTGATGTCCTGTACATTGTACAAGTGGGTGTCTCTCGCCTTCCCCTTTCTACCTTTACCTCCAACTGCTCTCCAAACCAACCCCTATCATCCTCTGCTGATTCCCTCTAACCCCCAATCTCTAAGCTCTGTAGTTAACTGCAGATCTGAGCATGGACATCTCTCTTCTGCCTGCCTTTACTTCCTGTGTGACCTCCCCCAGACTGATAGCTTTGCAGCTTCTATATTAAACCCCAGATTTAAATCATCAACCTGGACTCTTGTCTAATTTCAGATACAGCCACCTTCTCATCATCTTCGTTAAGAATTAATGGAATTTCAAACTTGAGATGTCTAATCCAAACTTCTGATTGTCTCCCCCAAATCAGCTTCTTCTGTAGCCCCTCCCTTCTGAGTAAATGACTGCTCCAACATTCTGGTTATTCAGGGCAAACATTTTGGAGTCATTCTTCACTTTCTCTTTTTTTCCTTTCCACGTGGAATGGATCACCAGACACTAGTTTGACTCCACTTTTAAAATATATCAGAATCTATTACTTTGTTCTAGGCCACCTGTTTTCCCTCGCCTGATTCAAGCCTCATCTCTTGCCTGAGGCTTCCAAAGGGTCCCCGGACTGGTCTCCCTGGCTCCACCGGTAGCCCCCTTGGTGCACTCTCTCCCCATTTTGGCAGAGTGACCCTCATAACCCTTCTAAATGGCACTCCTTTTTTTTCAAGCCCTCCAGAGCATCTGATTCATTCGGAGTATGAGCCACAGAACTCGCAATGGTTCACAAGTGCCTCCATGTTCAGGCCCCAACACAATCTCTAAAGTCTTCTTTTACTTTCTCTCTCATACTCTGGTTTCTCTTCAGATCATATAAATCTTTCGCCTTTACTTTCTCTCTCTGTAATCCAGCTTCTTGCAGACCCCTGCCTCAAAGTCTCTGCTTGCTGTTCTTCCACCTGAGAGACTCCTCCTCCAGGAAGTGGCCAGGCTCATGATTTAAGTGTAATCTTGCCATAGACCCACTTTCCTCCCTTATGTAAAATATCACTTTCCTACCGTGAAGCTCTTTTGTATCTCATTTTCCTTCAATACACTTACCTACCTGTTATATATTTCTTTTATTATTTTTTCCATCTCCCCGAACTAGAATGAAAGGTGTGAGCAAGCACTCGAGACACTTGGTTCATTGGTGTAGACTCAGAGAACAAAAGAATTCTTCATATAATATTTGTTAAATGAATTAATGAATTGCTATTTCTTACATATCCACCTCCAAATATTTTACTCTTTCCAAATCATGCTTTATATTGCACCAGAACAATCTCTTTTAAAAGTAAATATAGCATGTGATTTCAGCTTACAGGGCCCCTTCTCAGCTGTTGATTTAGCTCTGTGGGAAAACCCATAATTACTCCTCAGAGGTCTGATCATACCTACTGCCCCAGTCTCTTGTCAGGCCACTACCCCTTTAGCTATCTATACTTCAATCACATAAGACTTCTCTGGCTTCCCAAACCCTGCCTCATCTGACAGCCTTTGGGATGTGGATGTGGTTTTCTCTGAAGTTCACCACTCTGCCCCCACTCATGTGTAAGTGTCACTTCTTTAGAGATACCTTTTCTGACTCATTCTGATCAGGGTCTTATATACTCTCAGAGAGTCCTGCAACTTTAACTCCCACCACTTACTACAATATACACCATGACTATACATTTGCATGATTTTTTACATTACTGTCATTTTCCCCAAGGGCCCACCTGGGGCTAACCTTCCATGTCGGTGTATTCCCAGCATCTAGCACAGATTTATCTATGAAGTGAGTACTAGACAAATATATTTAAATGCATGAATAAGTTCATAAACTAAAGTCAAGCATCTTAATACTAATCTCATTAATGTAGCCTGAGAAAATGTACATCTGCAATCTCTTTCTGTGTGAAGATACAGAATATCAGTGAAACTTTAAGGTTTTTCTCCTCACCATTGACGGATATAGAGATGGAGGGTTGAGAGTGGGGCAGGGGGAGGACAAATAAACTGAAGACCCTACAAAGACAAAACAACTTATTCATAAGATAGACAATCATCTTGATGAAATAACTAAATCAGGGAGTTGTTTATTCCAGTTTTGTGTATCATAACCCCCCTTAAAGAGAAGTGCCAGAGGATTACTTTTTAATTCAGCATGCTTTGGGGAGAGCAGAATTTTGTTCCTTTGGCCAGGCTGAATGGGTGATATTAATCACATAAACACAACTAAACCTATCCTATGACAAAGAAAGAGGTACAACAAAATACTTTATTTGGCTTTAGGAAGGTAAAATAGTGTTCAAAACTTCTTGGTTTTTCTGGGATTATGTGAGTAGCATATGAAACTGACTCCAAAGTCAAAAACAATGGGCAAGTTCATCTATGACCTTTCCTTTTGAGCAAGTAGGTAGTTTATCTCCTCAAGTAAGCAACTGTGTCTTAGTAATTTACATATAGGCTATGGGCAACTAATAGCATATACAACAATGCTTACATTCCACAAGATAATCCTTGTACATAAATGCAGTAGAGAATTCTTATAGGGACGAGCAATGGTGAACTTTTTAGAGTCTTTGATGATACCAAACAGCTTGGT
This sequence comes from Heterocephalus glaber, assembly GCF_053883595.1. NCBI lineage: Eukaryota > Metazoa > Chordata > Mammalia > Rodentia > Bathyergidae > Heterocephalus > Heterocephalus glaber. The sequence continues at coordinate 1,678,755 of NW_028258364.1, forward strand.
GCAGCATATGTGCCATAGGTTTGCCACTGCTGCATATAGGCCAGTATTTTCACATTGAAACACTTATGAGGAAGGATAAATGATAATGTGAATAAACTTAATTTATTATCTACCATGCACAAAGTACATATGGAAAAGAGTAGCAATCAGAGATGACAGGATTTGATCTGTGTTCAGATACTTGCTTTTCAGGGCCAAAGGCTGAGAGATAAATATACCATGAGACATTTTGTTCTTGGAATTTATGTATAAACATAAGAACAATTAATGAATTTATTGTCTTTTTCTGTTCACTACTGCTAAACTTCATCTGAATTTTCATCGTTGGCTGGAATATCAACAATGGTTATGTGTGTTTAACAATGCATAAGCCTCCAACCCCCAATGATGTTTCTACTTGTGGCTGCAGCTCTTAGCTAGGGTAAACAAGCACTTCAAGCAACTGTGTATATCAAGAGCCTCCATAATGATTTTGGGCAAAAAAGACAAAAATAATGACTAAACAAATGAAAGACAAAAAGGAAGGGAGGGAAGTAATATTTTCTAGTAGCTCATAATAAAACATTGTTTCAAAACAAAAAAGGAAATGTAATTTTTAACCTTACTTTTAGGGCTAAAACATTTAGTTTTTTAAAAAATGGAATGACCCAAGAGGATAAACTGTTTATTTGATTAAGTAATTTGCTTATATAATGCGGATGAATACAGCAAAGAAAGTAATGTGTAAGTACATTTGGGAAATTAAAGTGATTCCTAAAGAAAACTTTTGGTTTGATCTGATTCAGTCAAAAATTTCAAGGGACAAAACAATATGGAAAGCAAACTGTTCAGTGAGAATTCAGTTAATACTAGAGATTAATTTGCAGTACTGGAACAGCTTCGTATGTCCTTCCTTGTTTGACAGACTGAGTCTTTTTAAAGACTAAGACAGCAAGTTCCTTTAATGTAACCATCTTTTTACTCTTGCCTTTATTTGTATGAATGTTAAAGATTAGAATGATTTATATTTCAAGTCAGTTCTTAGTTTAGTGTATTCTTGCAAACAAATCATTTCACTCAGACAGTGATGAAATGATTCCCATATACCACTTCACTTTTGTCAGAATAGGGAAACTGATCACCTACCTCATTCTGACTGACCTCATGGTAATAACAACTGGACATTACGTGCAGGGGTTTACAGCACCAACTCCAATTACTACTATTGCTCAAACTCAAAAGATGACCCAAGGATCTGATACACCTCAGTCTTTGGAAAAAGAAGTATTAAAGATGCAAGACAATTTTACTTCTTGGAATACTAATGTGTCTCTAGTTAAAAGGAGAAATTGTTTTTGAAATATAATTATCCAGAGATTAAATGAAAGGTACAGCAGGTTAGAGCATTGGAAAGTAACTGTATATATAACTAGTTTATAGTATATATTATTTATATGATACATTTTTTTCTAAAAATATTTGGAAACATGAGAGCCCAAATGCTGATGCTGGAGTTAAGGAAATGAACACAGTCAGTTTTTATCATTGGTTTGATTCTCTTAGAATCTGATCATATTTGTTAAGGAAATATTATCCTTATAAAACTTAATGTACATCCTTGAAGAATCATATATATTCAATTAATTTTATTTTAAGCCTACAAAGCTCATCTTAGAAAGATCCTACTATGCTGAAGATGAGGAATAATCACTACAGAACATGAACAATGCAAGACTGCCTTTTCCACCCAAGAGGAGATCATAATCAACAAGAATCGGCCTCAATTATGATTAGAAGTTGTACTGCCACTTAGAGAAAAAAGGTAATGCTGCTAAACTAAATTACATATGAAAAATTACTTTCTTTGATGAAGGCATCCTTTATGAGCATACTGATACAGAAAGTATGGGAGGAAGAATACCTTTTTGGTGTATCTCTGAAGAGATAACTGCTAATTTCAGCGCCATCTGGAATGACTGAGGAGTCATGAAAAAATGCCTTGTCTCGGATCTGCATCTGGAAAAGCTCCTCATCACGAGTGGGCAGCTTTTGGGTCCTTGAGGCGAGAGGTAACAGCAGCCATAGCAGACACCAGTGGGGCAGCACCATCCTGGGGCAACAGAAGTGATTGCTTGGGTTAGCTCTGTAGGCGCACGCTCAGGGAAGTCTGCAACTTCCCAAAGTGTCAACACTATTTCAGTTGTGACAGAAACTTAGGGATGTACAATATGTCTTGGATACACACACATGATCTTGAAGGCAACTTTCCTGTGTTTATTTTTTCTTCAAACTATTTCATGTTGTCAGGAAGGAATTTGTCAGAACTTCAGACATTAAAAAGATTTTGAAATGAAAGGACTCTTGATGCCTAAATTTCCCTGCATATTCAGAGAGAAAATCCTTACCTCATTATGGCAGAAGGCAATATGGTCATTATAGATAATGTCCTATTGATGTCTCAAAACTTAAACTAAAGTGATCATTTAGGGGCAGTCCTTTTAGGGATTACGAGTTGTGCCAATGGTTGGTCAGAGTCACTGCTCAACAGTCAAGTTACTAATTTAATTGTTAACATAGTTGAACTTTTACTTTCATCATATGTCCTGAGACCCATTGAAAGCCAGAAAATTAGTATAATTTTTTTTTCTTCCTTAAAATTTGACTAAGGAGTTTATATGGCAATATGCTTATTACAAGTCCAGATTATCATAAATCAGAAAATTTGGGGAGATTAAAGTTTAACTCCCTCAAAATCATTAGGTGAGCTATTTATTGATGTCTAATTGTTATAGATTCCTGGACTCTTCAACATTTACCTATAAAGCTCTAACAGGTTGGAAAATGATTTGATTTTCACTTTTGCAACAAGCTAAGACAGACTTTAGAAAGTTGTCTGTTGGAAACATCGGCCCTAACCTCCTGCGCAGCACTTTCACTGAGTTACTTTTAGGCATTCATCAGTAACTTCCACCATAGATCCGGTAAGTAATTGAGGGTCAGTCTCTATTCCTCACTGCTGTAGTAATGCTGGCAAGGCCAAAATCTTCTACACATCTCAGTTTTCCTGTGCTGAAGTCCCAGGTAGGCAATTTATTTAAATCATAGGCATTAGTGACAGGCTTTTCTTCCCTGGATGATTTAGTAATTTTTTTTTCACAGAAAGAACTATGTAAGGAATTCTTTTCCCTTACCTCTTTGACTTAGCATATATCAGAGAATTCAACTATTAGAGAAATGCAGGGTTTTTTTACATTTAAGTACTTTAAATAGTGAGAAAGTCAAATGTAAATATTTACAATAATTTGAGATGAAGTAAATGCCAGTTTTATTTTGTTTTTTTGCCAGTTTTATTTTAAACAGTAATTACTACAGAAGTGACAAATTAACCTCTATGTAAAACAATACCTGACTTTAATTTTTTCTTCCTTTTACCAAAAGTAGAGTCAGATAACTAAACATTTTTGAAAGGAATAAACATTTTCTGTTTTAAAATGATAACGTGCATAGTTTTTCATTGTATGCTTGCCCAAAAGTTCATTTAATTTCATTCTTCCAAATATGTTTTTCCTGCCTTTTGTTTTGCAGTTTTCCATTCAAAATATCTGCAGTGATTGAGTTAGCATGTATAAAACTAAATTCACTGACTGCTTTACTATACTTAGTTCTCACAATTACCCTGCAAAGTAGGTATTATTCCTCTATAAAAAGAAACTTTCATTATAAAACCAGAGAAAGGATATAAATCCAGTGGATCTGACTGCAGAGCCCAAACTTTCATCCTCAGCAATATCTCTAAAGAAAGCCAGGACAACTTCTTATTTCCCATCCCTTGTTTCCCATCTTGTTAAACGAACTGTAATTAAAAGAAAAGTAGACTGAACAGTAAGAATATGCCATTTGGTTTCAGTTCCTAATTAGATATATGATCTTAGGCAACTTATTTGGCCATTCTAGACTTCAATTTTCTGAAGGGTTTAGACAAATGATTCCTAATACAAATGGACAATGATTCTGTGATTGAATACTAAACCTTCCTTCCCAATCAGCCGGAAGTTTAGGAACAAGACCAGCCCCCTTGAGTTTCATTAAATAACCTGTCCCTCAGATGGCCTGGTCATTTTCAAGGAGAAATCTAAGGGAAGTGGGGGATCTAAGTGAAAGCTGTGAGTTACTAATGGTAAACAAATGTTATATCTACTAGAGGTGGTCGGACATACCAAAATCAAAGCTAGTTAACTTATTCTACATAAATAGGGAGACTGTGGACTGAACTGAATAAGACCTCTAGCCACGATGCTCCATCCCTCCTCTCACTCTGTTCTGCCTGGAGTTAACAGAAATGGAAAATCTGAATAGCATTTGATTTTGCTAAATAACAGTATGTGCTTAGAAATACTTATCTTAGCGAAATAAAACATATTCAGTTTACTTGTCTTTGTAGTACCATCGCCAAACATTGCCTCTTGAAAGCAGAAGAGGCCAATTTAAAAAAAAAATCTCTTTAGGAGTGGTTAGAATTTGGCTTTCTGTATTTGTGAGGACCATAGAGCAAATGTGTCACCAGAGCAGTTCAGTGTGAGATACTTAGGCACATTTGCCCTAGGGCCTCTCGGGGGCAGCCCTACCTCATTAGGTGCCATGCTTGCCCATAAAGCTGTCACTTACACAGTGCCACTAGATGACCCAGCCCAGGTAAGCTGCCCAGGACCCCAGGATAGTCAGGGTAATGGAGATATTTAGGTCAGCCACAGAATCAGAGAAATAGATAGTCATGAATAGTAGGAGTGTCACTGGCATCTTCAACTGCTGTTGGAAAGGGGTTTCTCTTTATTCAATCAGCTATTTACATGAATTAAGAGGTGATAATGTTAATAAATATTGCTGTGTACGTGCTGCATACCAGGGAATTTTTAAAGTGTATTATATGTATTATCTCATCTAATTCCATTAACATCCCTGTGATTTAGGGATTATTATTATTTTCATTTTAAAAATGAATACATAGGCCTACAAGTAAGGTCATATGCTATATGATGTGAAAAATATGAACTATTCATTACAAGTGACTTTAAAAGTATGATAAATCTTATTCATATATATTCTCCATATCAGCTATTTAGCAATTTAATATTAGGAAACAATTGCAGGCAATTCTTTACTAGTCTCTGTTTCTGCATTTCTTAAAGCACAGTCACTGACTGCTTTATTGGAACAAAGGCAACTTTTCAAGAATGTTTGTAAGATTAAGTATTCTTTATCTGGAATGCTTAGGACTGGAAATGTTTTGGATTTGGGATTTTTGTGGATTTTGGAGTATCTGCATATATGTGCATTTGGAGTATATGCATGAGTGTCATAGTGCTCAAACTCCAGTCTAAACATAAAATTCACTGATGTTTCTTATACACCTTTTACATGTGGCTCAAAGGTAATTTTATGCAATATTTTTAATAATTCAAAGTTTAATGGTGTGGAATTTTCCACCTGTGGCATCATGTTGGTGCTCAAAAAGTTTCAGATTTTGAAGCATTTCAATTTCGGATTAGGGATGGTTGCCCTTTATTTTGAACAAATTGAAAGATAAACCTCTGGATCAAAGAGTGAGCATAATTACTACCCTTTGTAAAAGACATGGGTTCCCAAAACTCAAGACTTCTCTACTACTACAGTGAACGCCACTACCTGACCTGGTGCCTCTTTGCATCGTCTTATGAGAACTGGTGATCAGGTAGTCAGCAGAAGAAAATGATGCTCCTGCACCTAAGGCTATTGCTCTGAGTAACAAGGTCCTAGGTCTCTGACCCAAGAATCTCTTGCCTTCTTCTAGTGCTGTATCTGTGAAACTACAGACAACTAATTATTAGCTAGCAAACTCTCTACAGTTCTAGACAACAAGATTTTACTTATGAAATTATTTTACTGGTTCGTTACTTTATTGCCTCAGTTAGACATTCTAATTTAAATTACCACTAGTAAGGAATAGACAACCTCAGTTTTTGGTTTTTAAAAATGTTTTATTAACACATAATAATTGTACATATTTGTGGGGGACAATGTGATGATCTAATACATATTTACAATGTGTAAAGATAAAATTAGGGTAATTAGCATTTCCATTTCTATAAACATTTATTATTTTTGTGTGCATGTCTTACAAACCTTTGAACTCTTCTCTTCAAATTCTTCTAAAATATATAATAAATTATTGTATACTATGGTCACTCCACTGTACTGTAGAAAACTGGAACTAATTATTTCTATTTGGCTGTTTTGGTACCTGATATCCAACCTCCTTCCATGCTCCTATTTTGTTTCCTTTATCAAACCATTATTTCCCCCAACTAAAATCCTGTCAAATCACACTTTTTATTTCTGAAACAATCAACCATCTTAACCATCATGCCAATTATGGACAAAACAGATATTTTTCCTGAACGTGTTTAAAATTAGTATGATCTCAAAACACAGGAATTTATGTTCTGTCATATTATGGTTTTTAAAGTGTTATCTAATAATATTCAACTATTGTTAAGAAAATATTTACTTAGATATTAGGAAACATTAATCATTTGTTCCAATTGATGAGGTCATGGGCAGGTTTTCTAAAAACAAAAGTATTTAAAAGAATCACCCAATACAACTAATCAAAAATTATTTTGCAGGTACACTGTGGGTATTTTTACAATTTATATTCTCTTACCAAAAACTGAAGTTTTACTTAAAGACTGCTTGAATGTTAATTTTAAGCTTTTATACATTTCTTTTCTCTACCAATAAAATTTTCTCTCTGAGACATTCAGTTTAAGAATTAAGTCACTTTAAGCAAACAACTGGAAATTCATTCTTCTTAAGACTAAGCCTGGGTTAAGTCAGTGTATAATAACAGACATCTCTGAGATGTCTAAAATTACAAAAGTGCCCTCTAATGGCATAACTTTTCTTCTCATTTCTTTTTGTTAGTTCTACATATCTAGAGCTTATCTAAAGTTTAAATTAAATAAAACTAATCAGAATTTCACTTTTAGCACTATTCTTTTTTCATGACTATTTTAGAAAATACATCTGTAGAGCCAAAAATCTTGGTATCTTTCTACAATGGAGGCTGTAGTACAAACAGAACTACAAACAGTTGCTAGGATGCCTCCAACAAACATTTTTATTTTGCCAGGCAGATCATTCAATCAATTTGGCTGCATATTTATTCATAACCAGAAAAAGCAATAATTAGGTGTTAGCCTAATCATTGAGAATACTGACTTCCATTGTCTGGGTGAAAGGTTCTGAAGAATCCAGCATACAGATGCCGGTCTAAAACTCTGGCATTATTCATGTTGTCAAAATCCTCCTTCATATTTGGCACACATCTTTAGAGCCTGTCAAAATTGAAGAGAAAAATTATTAAGCTCTAGGCCTAATAATTTGGTGTACTTTAAGCTTTGGAAAATAGACCACTGATGACATAAAACAGTTTTATTCTTTTATATGCCAATGTATCCCCGGTCAAAATGAGAAATTGTATCCGGAATGTAATTGTCAAAGATAAACTATGTGTTCTATTCTGACAAAAACAGAAATGGTTTGGACTGTGATTAATGTTAAATATACATAGATATGCAGATATACACACATGTTTTTAGGTCAAAATATTTAGACCATTATATAAGTCCAGTTAGAAAATGTGGAAGTTAAGATAAATAAGTAGTGGTCCTAAAAAAAACTTTTAAAATTAAAGATGAGGCATTTGCTGACCCTTCCTGGTGAGCAGGTGTGGTGGATTAACTAATGATCAACTTGAGTGGGAACCCCCAGCTGAACTGAGTCAACATGGTTCTGAGTGTGGAAGACCCACCTGTGGATTGTTCCCAATGGCATAAAAGGAGAACTGGAGGGGAAGATTGCATCCTGTTGATTTTCCTGAAGAAGCTTGCCTTGGCTGGTTTTCCTGAGACAAACTCAGCTGTTCTCACTAATGGAGGAGCTAGGGTCCTCACGGTCACTGGGGATGGCTGCGGCTCTCTTCAAGGGAGCTCTGGTCTGCGCCTTGAGCCCTGCTTCCTGGCTCCAATGCATATCCCTCAGTCTGGTGGCACAGACCCTTCGCCCTGCCATACAGACTTTCTAGCCTCCACCACTGGCCTTTGGGCCTTCCTAGTGCAGATCCTTGATGTGGACTTCAATGAGACATTGCTGTAGACTCTAGGCTTTTGGCTGGACTTGTGTGGGACATTGCTGTGGGATCCAGGCCCTAGGCTGGATTCTTCAGGTCTCTCGCTTGAAGAGAGATCTCTTGCACTCTTCTGCATTTGACATTTTGGGTGAATATTATAAAATAATCCTATAAATTATGCCTGTTATTAAATCTATTCCCTTAAACCACTAACTGCAACTGCAGGTAAACACACGAGATGTGCAGAATGGTTCTCATCAATGTTTTAGAACTGTGGTGATGGAACTGCTTCTAACTCCTCTCATTTCTTTGTCTTCTCTAAGGAACATGTATAGCAAGGCATGAATTGAAGAACAGTTTCAAGAAAAAGCTGATGAATAGATATGAAGTATTTTTATTCCACAAGGAGCCGGGAGTAGGGCAAATGGTGGCTATCAGAAAATGTACAAATAATACTAAGACACAATTTTCAGCATTAATTTTAACTGCTTACTTTACGGAGCCTTTAGTATAGTTAAATGGTCAAAGTTTTCTCAGAAACCTAGGGAAATGCATGCAAATTAAAAATAGTCAAAAGGTAAGCGAAGTAAAACCTTAAAGGACAGTTGAGTAATTAACCAATGTATTAGACACACATCCAGAATACCTCTGTCAGTACAAAAACACGATATGCCTAAAAACAAATGCAACTTGCTCACGGTATCTGTAGCAGCTCTACTACTGCCAATTTGCACAATTTATCTTTAATTATATAAGATAAACTAATCCATTTACCAGTCTTGGTTTAACCTCTGGTTCATCTAGTGAACACAAATTTATTACTTGAAATTGTGTAAACAGTGATAATGAATATATAAATCTGGATAACTGTTTTACTCCTTTAAAATGTATTCAAAGGATTTAACTACAAATTCTAAAATATAAAGTGTAAGGAAATACTTCAAACCACTAGAAAGCTTGCCTTTAATGTTTATAGACTCCTGTTTAGTTATATTATCTCACCAATGCAAGGAATTTGCAAATCTTGTAAGTAAAAAGTTCCTCTGAGGCTTTCTGAATAGAAGGCCTGATGTGATATAAATGGAGACACTGTGACCTTTCTCAGTGCTGTAGATTACCCATAACAAAAGCCAACAGCTATACCTACCTGTAATAACAGGACCAAAACAAATTCCTCCACCCCTCTACCAAGGTCCTGCATATTCCTTATGGAAACATGCGGACATATTTGATAAAAATGTTATCAAGTGTTTATATAACATGTTACACGATTTAAGATCAAATTCATTGGGATAACTTATGGTATACAATTTAAAAACACACCATAGTATCAAGATTCATTTAAAAACTACCCAATGCACCCAATCATGTATAGGCCACAAACTTGAAATAAATTTACAGTGACCTAAAAGAAGGATGGTTACTCTGAATTACTTGAAGCAAATGCATCTGGAATAAATGAAAGCTAATGTTTAATTACACAGACTGGAAAGTGCATGATTATAATTCAGTGAGGATAATTTCAAGGAATGGTCTGCCACAGAGATTTCTGTTATTTTCTTTTCCTCTCTAAGTGCAAATATTTAGTCTTTTTAACTTCTATTTTTAAACTTGAGGGCTTTGTTTGAATCATCCAGGCCACATCTGATAGTCAATCTGAAGCATCCGATCTAACTGTGAAGAGCAACTGTAGCCTTGGTTAGAGAAGGGGCCCCTGTGCCTGCCATGACCTCATGGGTGGCCAGCAAAGGGGGCTGCGCTCTGCAACATTACCATGTCTACCCTCTGCCAGTTCACACGGTGGGCTCCCCTCAGGGCAGAAATGAAGCAATAAAAAATTAGCATTCCCAGAAGCTGCTTTATTTTGTTTTTTCCAAATGATAAAAATATTGACTGTTTAGTTAGCCGTTTATAAAAATCCAAAAATATCCTGTGGTATAGTTGAAAATATGAAGGAAATAGAGCATAGTGAGGTTTGATATTTCCATATTTGAAAAGAGAAGTCTAAATCAGGAAGAAGGAAAAGGCTTCTGGTCTGTCCCAAGGAGTGGTCTTTGGAACAAGTAGTGTGAGGCCTCCCTGTGCCCTAACTGCAGAGTGCAGTGGAAAAATATGGTGAATGTTTAAATTTTGAAAAAATAAAATCTATGCCAGCTCCTACCTGACCCATAAAAGTAGAGCCAGCATGCTGTACAGAACCTTTGCTCTAAAGCTGTCTAAATAGAAACTGTCATTGCGTAGTGGCATGATTTTGAAGGGTTTAGAGTTCATTATGTCGGTAATCTATGGATTAAGGAGCTTCATATCCATCTCAACTGCAATGATTCCAACCTTTTCAGGCACTTCCCTAAATGACTGCCAACTTTCATTCTGAAAGGAAATTGAATTAGTGTAAAAAAACAACGTGAAATTAAAACATGCCAAGGACTGAAATAAAGTTTCCATTCTGTCATCCACACACTCAGATCTTCATGGTGCTATGTAGTTCATAACAGGGCCAAAGTTAGGGCATTCTAATTTTAAAAGATAACCAAGCCTACTGAAGAACTACTTGAAAGAGGATCATATTTTAAAATGTGTAACCCTATGTTTCCAATGAAAAGCATCATGAAGATAGATACAGCCAAAATAAATGTACCACAAATAGGCATAGTCTTTGATTCAGGGAGCCAGACTCAGTTTACTAAAGGAAGAAGTAGATCTATAAAACATGTCTGATTGGTGATTAGAAGACATGATACAGTTCAAAAATAACACATGAAATCATGCAAAGTAAAATGGGAATAAAATTCAGAATATCTTCTTCCTATCAAAATGTCCCCATACATGCACCTGAAATAGCTGGAAAACTTCCTCTATCTTAGGAAAAGCTAATGATTCCTTGAGTAATGAAAGCCCTCGAGGGAAAGATAAGATGCTTGGTTACTTTTCTTGCTTTTGTTTGGCAACTAAGCCTTATTTCCTGTTGATCTGCTACAAAATGAAAATGACTTCCTGTGTATTGTTCCCCAAAGCAGTTTACAAACTGTACTCCCCACTCTCTCCTGAAATTTAGCTAAGATGGAGTGTGGCAGCATGCCAGTAGCATTAAGCAGCAGCACACATCAGCATAGAAAGTGAGACATGAGTCATACTGCTTATCAAATACTGAGTCCCTACAGCATGCAACACTCTAAAATTTTGATTTTTTAAAATATTTACTTTAGCCAAGAAGTGAACTTTTCAGTAAGATACTCCATAGATTCCCCAAACTAAATATGGCTCAAAGTGCAAAAATCAGAATAAACAAGTTGTCAAACAAACTGCCAATTGCCAGGTCAGTATTCATATACTGGCTAATGTAGGAGCTCAAAAGAAATGCCCTAGAAATTTACAATCTACTTATAAAGGCAAAATTTATATACCCAAGAAACAGTGTCCAAATATGTAGGTATATTTGCTCAGCTCATTATTTTTTAATTGAACATCTAGGTAATGAGTCCTTGTTACATGTTAAGCACTTTTCCCAGGGACAGTGATGATATCATGAAGTGTGAGTTCTAGGGGGAGTGACAGCACTTTAACACATACATAAACAAGAAAACAGTGCTGGCTGGTATTCACCACTATGCAGAAAATTAAAATAAGTTTGTGTATGGTGACAGCAATTTTAAGTTGGATATTTAGTGAAAGTTTTGTAGAGGAAATGATATTTACACTGAGATTTAAATGACAAGAAGAAGCTAGTGAAGCAAATGTCAAGGAAAGACATTCTGGGCAAAGAAATAGCTGGTGCAAAGGTCCAGAGGTGACACTAAGCTTGGGGTGTTGACAAAAGGAAAGGCCATTTGTGTGGAACACAATGGGTGAGGGGTAGAGTGGAAGGCAAAGTGCAGATCACTGTAGCTTTGTAACCACACTAAGGAGTTAGATTCTATTCTGAGTGTGGTGGAGTGCCCTTTTGAGGACCTTGATCCAATTCATGCTGTTGTTGTTGTGTTGTTGTTTTTTAGCAAGGTAAGTCTATTGTGTGGAAAATAGATTTTAGGGGAAAGATGATAATAGAGCCCAACTACAATCTCATCTTTATAAAAGCAAAAAGATCAGATGGGGACTATTGTGGTCATGAACAGTAGAGTGAGATGGTCTAAGCTTTGCACAGGAGATGGGGAATAAGAAAAGGACTTGGATCCCAGAGTGTGGAGGTGAGCTTGAGGCAGGAAGAGAAAAAAGAAAAGAATCTAAGATAACACATTAATTACAGGAGCTCACAATACAACACAAAATGTAAGTAATGAAGATAAGGAAGAAATCAGAGACAAGTGAAATTAGATGAGCAAAATTGTCATCTAATAAGTTATGAATAGCTGGCCATTTTACATGCAGTTTTTAAAGCTAACTCTTTTTAAAGCTAACTCAAATAAAGTATTAGAACTGAGGGAAAAAGAGGAAGAAATTCTCTTCATGTCATGAGAGACAAAGGAGGAAAGACCAAAGTGAACATCAGTAAGATGTGTGGGTTAAAAACATAAAAATCCTGATTCCAGTTGTCATGGTGGGAAATGGGTTCAGCAGGTACAAGGAAGACTGGTGAGCCTTCCTGGGGAAGCACTAAGGACACACTAAACAAACAAGTCACTTCCTTTAATTTCTACTTCAAGCAAAGGGGTACATAATGTTCAAGGCACACTAATTTGCCAAAAGTACCCAAAGAAAGAAGTCTGAATTCATATTTTAGTTCTACTAAGGAGTTGTTTATGGTAAGTGAACAGGAGACAGAATAAGAAAGATCAGAAGATATAAGAAAATTTGATCAAAAATGGAACAATTTGGTATCTGTGTGTGGATCTCTTCATAAGCTATGTCCAAATAGTTCAGCTAAACAAAACCTGTGAACCTTCTTACAAATTGATGCCTGAAAGATGTCATGTAGCATATGTGAGAAGGCTCATTTTAGGAAAGTAACACCATTGGTGGAGGAATCCTACTTGCTGTGAGATAAAATGGTGGACTTCATGAGCCTGAGCCAGAAGGGGATCATCTTCAGTCACTGGGGCTGGCAGGAAAACACAGGCAGTATAAAGAAGTGACTGGCAAGGTCACTGGGATGGACATCACACTTTAAAGCTTAACATCTTGCAGGGGGAAGAGCAGCGATCTTTTCATACATTAATACACATATAAAATGCTCATTAAATACTGATGGACCAAACTGAATAATCACTGTATCTTCTGAACTGAGATCATTGTTGTTGTTGTGTGTATGTTTAGTGCTATGTCTGGAACCCAGGGCTGCACACATGCTAGGCAATTGCTCTACCACCTAGCTACATTCTCAACTCCCTATATTTTGAGGTACTGGGGACTGAACCCAGGGCCTTTCCACTGATCTGTATCCCTAGCTTTTTCTTATTTTTTATTTTAGACAGGGTCTCACTAAGTTGCCCAGGCTGCTTTCAAACTTGTGATCTTCCTGCCTCAGCCTCCAAGTAGCTGGGATTACAGGCCTGTGCCACCATTACTAGTCTTGTCAGTGACAGCAAAGATAAGACCAAAAGACTAAAACAGAACATTGTGGCGGGAAAATGGTTTCTAAAAACTGTCAATCTCTTCACTTATCTATCAGCAGCAAACCTGAGTTTTTATATACTTTCCTTCGATCTTGGGTAATACATATTACTTTCTCA